>NC_091711.1:25771590-26074621 GCF_041296265.1 Equus caballus | reverse complement strand
GCTCAGGGCAAATCCTCCTCAACAAAAAAACCCCCAAAACCAAAAAATCAAACCTTTATGTGTATATTTGAATTCAATTCTCCAATTTATTTTCTTAATGAAATATTTGACTTTTTTTATAAGAATTCTAAGAAAAGCAAAAATATTTCTTATCAGAGCATCTGAAGGACTATTTATGTAAATTTTTTTATAAGTTAAAATATGCTAGAAGCCACCAAACAGATCTTGTGTGTAGCATATCTGAAATAGACCCAAGGCAGACAGCCTTCGTTGTCTCAGTGTGTGTACAGACCAGGGCACTGGAACATTGTGGAATGTGCATAGAAACCACTGGAGCCAGACCTCCTGGATTCAAGTCCTGGTGTCGCCACCTGTTAGTTACATGACCTAAAACAACTCACTTGATCTCCGTACCCCAGTGTCTTCACCTCTAAACGAGAATAACAGTATATACTTCATGGACTTAGTGTGAGGCTAGATGACAAAATACTTATAAAGCTGCTTGCACAGTCCTCAGGCCTATAAGAGTGCTTCTGGAATAATAGCCATCATTAACACATGGCTCCCTCTGGATGGGTGATGGGTTTTTGAATGTAGACCTTCTGAAATACTTTATTTTTTTTAAGATTTTATTTTTCCTTTTTCTCCCTAAAGCCCCACGGTATGTAGTTGTGTATTTTAGCTGTGGGTCCTTCTAGTTGTGGCATGTGGAACACCACCCCAGCATGGCTCGATGAGGGGTGCCACGTCCATGCCCAGGATCTGATCCAGCAAAACCCCAGGCCCCGCAAGTGGAGTGCACGAACTTAACGGCTCGGCCACGGGTCCAGCCCCAGAAATACTGTAAAATTAAATTTCAAATTATAAAAATAACATACCCTTATTGTAAAATATGGAAGTGACTCCAAAGACTTGAAAAAGAACATTAGTCACCCCTAATCCTACCAATTAGAAAAAAGGCTATTTAACAGTTGGTGTATTTATTCCAAATATTTTTCCTCATATACTTTTACCTAGTTAGGGATCATACGTACACAGTTTGGTAGAACGAGGACTAGGGTTTAGAGTGGACTGTGACATTATGTTATACTTCCTTCGGTGGCATAAGCGAGCTATTCCCACACATACCACCTTGAAAACCATATTTTCCTTTTCCTATTCTTCATTACCCCTTTTTCTCCAGGAATTCACTATCTATTTAGTAAGGACATAGCCCTGTGATCCCTGGCCTTCTTAATGTGAATTTTCTCACTTTCAAAGAGGTACCCTCACTCTCACTTTCAGGAGAGACCCTAGCCTTATATAGTCCACAACTTCTCTTCTCTTTTCTCTCCAATACCTGAGCTCTGGATGTTGGAGTGCTGGTTACCTCCAGTAACCAAACTCCTTGAAGAAAGTGCGAGACAGCCCAGTGTGCCATCAAGTACTACTGCTCTTTGGCTGATAGAAGTATAGAGAGATTCCTAGATTAAATCTTTTTATATGACAACCACCCCTAGCACTTGGTGAAATATTTTCCGGCCCAAACCCTACAATCTGGGTTAACAATATAATCTGTGTAGTTTCTATTGAGGGCTGAAAAGAGAGTAAATGCTCAATTTTCCAAAATGTTCTGGGAAAAGATGCCTTTCAACGCTTTTCCCTGCCTCTCGATGACGGCTCCTTTACGTGGCTCATAGCAGTGAGAGAAGATAACAACTCAGGTGCGACACTCTGCTGCTGCGCTGCAATCTTCATGTCTCTCAAAATAAACAGAAAACAAGCAAAAAAATTTTTTTGAATATCTGTCACCCTATGTCCATCTCTGTTTCCTCTGCACCCCCTACCAGTCCATCCCTATTATCTGGCTGCTCTGAAGCTTCTGGCTGGTCCTAAACCCCCATAAAAACAACCTCTTTTTGGCTAATCTGACTGATGATGGCTCAGAAAGGCACGTTGGAGAGCACAGCACATGCGGTATGTACGTGTACTCACACATGTGTACACATGTACACACAAGATGGCCTGCAGGACACATATACAAAGGACATGCAGAAACAGCTGTACCACACAATTAAAGTATGGTTATGCTGGAGCATGAACAAAAAGCTGTATTAAGAGTTGAAATATTAATGGATGCTGATAGTCAAACGAACTTATGAAGGAAGATTTAATCTCAAGAGGCTGACTGAATGGAAGTACCATTCTCATAAGCCCAGATATCTATCTATCTTTATTTAATAACCACATATAGCAAACATTCAACAAGGTTGCATGGCAGACTGATGAGACAATAGTACTAATTAATATCAATAGTAATTTCTTAATTGGATTGTGCTCCATGATTTACCAAGGGCTGTCACATCCATTCTCTCATTAGGTTCTTACCACAGTTCACAGGAAGTTGAAGCTCAGAGATCATTTTTGTTGTTTACACTCAATTCCTTCCTTCAACAAAATATAGCGTGCTAACGTGTGCCAAGTGCTATTGGAGGTACTAATAATTCAGGAGTGGACAACAGAGATAAAAGCTGCTGTTCTCATATAGCTTACATTCTAGCAGGAGACAGAAAATATACAATATATATAACAAATAAGTAAATTATGCAGTTATTTAGAACAGAATACTAGACTGATGCAGCAATTTTAAAAGTATCAAATATTATGGAAAATTAAATAAATTGGGGTAACAGGAGGTGCTAGGGGAGGGAAGCAGTTTTAAATAGCATTGGCAAGAGAGGCCTAATTGAGAAGGTGCGATTTGAAAGAGCACATCTGGGAGAAGAGGGCTCCAATCAGGGGGAACAGTCTGTGCAAAGTTCTCGGGGGCACGAGCTTGGCTGGACTGTTTGACGTGCAGCAAGAAGGCCAGTGTGATGAGGACAATGACACGCGATGAGAAAAGGCACGGGGAAGGCATTGAGCCCCATACATTAGGGCCTTAGACGTCTTTGTAAGGATTGCAGCTTTCACTCTAAGTGCAATGGGAAGCTGTTCTGGCTGTTATGATGAGAAAAGACTGTAAGGGGACAAGAGGAGAAGCAGGGAGACGAGTTAGAATGCTATTACAACAACCCAGGCAAGAGATGACAGCAGCTTGGTCCGTGGTTATAGCAGTGGAGGTAGAGAAATGGATTCCGGAAATATTTTGAAAGTACAGCCAAAAAGATTCCCTGATGTGGAATGTGAGCAGGAAAGATAGACGATGCCAAGGAGGACAGTAAAGTTTTGGGCCTGTGCAACTAACAGGATAGAGATGCTATTTACTGAAATGAGGAAAACTAGGCAGAACAGATTTGAAGAATTTGAGTTCAGTTTTGCAAGTATTAAGTTTAGATGTCTATTCGACATCCAAGTGGAAATGTTGACTAGGCAGTTAGATATATGAATCAGAAGTTAAAGGGAGAATTCTGGGTTGGAGATAAAATTTGGAAATTGTCATCATTTAGATGGTATTTAAAACCATGAGCATAGATGACATCACTAAGAGAGTGAGAGAGATAAGGACCAAGAACTGAGCCCTGTCGCTCTCCAAGGTAAAAGGTGAAGAAAAGAGAAGGATTCGGCAAAGGAGTTTGAGAAGGAACAAACAGTGAAGGGGAGGAAAACCAGGAGAGTGTGGTATTCTTGGGAGGCAAAAGGAAGAAGATATTTCCAGGAAGAGGAAGCGACCAATTGTGTCAGTTCCCCTAAGGATAAAAACTAAGACCACTGTATTTAACAACATGGAAGTTGCTGTTTTTAGGAAGCTCAACAAGACCTGCTTCTATGGAATGATGGAGATGAAAGCCTGATTGAAATAAGTTTGAGAGATAATGGAAAGAGAAGAATTAAAGATAGCAAGTGTAGAACATTTTCAAGGACATTTGCCATTAAGAGAACAGAGGAATGGGGGCATTGGGTGCAAGACTTAAGAGAAAGCATTTTTAAGATGGGAGAAATAACAGCATGTTTCTGTGTTACTGGTAATAATCCAGCAGAGAGGAAAATTGATGATGGAGGAGAAAGAGGAGCACTACAGTGTACTTGAGTAGATGAGAGGGTGTGCAGTCTCCTTCACAAACCAGGGCATAGCAAAACGACTTACCCATGATCACACAACTAATAAATGATAGAGCCTAGATTTGAACCCAAGCCCCATGCTCAGCATTCTTTCCACTACACCATTACGGAAGAGGCCCTGGTGTCACGCACTGAAACATACTTGGCTAATGTTCATCAACCTGTGCCTAATTACATTATTTCAGAGCTCACCTGATTTCTCCTAGGCAATTCATTTCAACATATTCAGTGTTTGTCTAATGTGTGTAAGGCACCAGGCTGACAGGGATGGGGGAAGAAGGAATACAAATGTGAATGACATAGCACCGTCTCTAAGGAAACTTACAATTCTGTGAAGTTTAAGCAAGTAACAGAGAAGACGAAATAAGTGTACTATTGGACAGCTCCAAAGATGAAAGTATTTCCTCACATTGAGGCACACTCCACCTATTGGCAACTTCCTCCAATTTGGTTCTAAGTCTGCCCTCTCCAGAAACAGTGACTAAATCTATTCTTTGAGAAATGTGGATGCATCACAAGTCCTTTCCTACTGGTAGAAATCTGTCCCAACTGTGATCGGGGAATAAAGAATACATTACAAGCCCATAAGCATATAAAGGGGAAAGTAATGAAACCACCAATATGAACCTATTTCATGTCTTTATTTTCAACCCCATCTTCTGTAGTATGAAAGACAATTTATACTTATGGTATTAAACTCAGCAGTGGGACTACTGGGTTTCATAATATGGAGATAGTTTATATTCCAGAAAATACTCAAAACACTTCTTTTGACATATGTGTTAAATATTTCAGAAGAATAATGCTTTCTGAGTATAAAAACATTAGTTCTATCCCATAGCAAAGTACATTATTGTGTATTAAGTACTTGTTAAGGTTATTATGAGAACTTGTCAATTCTTTTCATTAAAACAGATAGAAGCTCCATTTAGAAGTCCCATGGACTTCTAGAGAACAAAATTTGTGGTGCAAGAATCTTTTTCTTTCTATTAAATAAGTGAGAGCATTTGCAGGAAAACAAAGTATTCTCTTCTACTTAGGGTGTTCTTTTAGGAAACCAAATCTCCAATGTATTGGATCTGCAGCAACTAATTGTGATGATAACTAAAGAAGAGTTAATATTTTGATGAAGAAAAGCATCAAGAGCAGGCAAATACAAGAAAGTCAAAATCTATTTTCTTGGCCTGAAATTCCCATGTGCACTCCTTTTAGCAAATTCCTACTCAGTCTTTAAGAGCCTTTGCAAATGTCAGCTCCTCGTCAGGTCTTCCCCTCCCCATCTCCATCCCCACCTCACCTCACGCTCTCCCCACTGTACTCCCACAGCACTTTGTAAACAGCTCAGTCCCAATACTTCATTGAATTTGCCAATCTGTCTTCCAAGCCTGTGAGTTTCTTGAGGTGAGAGGGTTACCATATCCTATCTTTGTGTTCCCAGTGTACCATATAGTGCCTGAAACATGGAAAGTATTTAATAAATGTTGATGAAGTGAAGGAATGATGAGTGAGTCAGTGAATGAATGAAATGAGACGGAAAAGCAAAAATAGAACTAAGGGTTAGGAATAAAAAGAACAATGAATTTTCAATAACTAGGAGGCTCCCTTATTTAGTCATCCCTTCATTTCACAGAGGAAGAAACTGAAACATGTTAGTTAAATGAACTGTCTAAACTAGTTACCGTCTGAAGCAGGGCTACAGAGCAACAGGTCTTAGTCTCAACCAAGCTCCTGATCTTCTTTCATTATTGTACACAGATCACACTGTATTGTCAGCCTTCCCCATCACATCAAGCTCCTTGAAGGCAGTAAGGACATCTTATCTATCTCTAATCTATCCCTTGATTGATTATAGTGATGAAGGTAATGAATATAGCCCATGGTGCCACAGAAATAACCTCAAAATCAGATATATGGACTTGCAATCCCCTTTAACACCACTTGTCTATATTAATTTCCAGACAGCCAAAGATATCTGAGTGAGCTTTAGTGAATTAATTCTGAGCTTTAGGACCAAACACACCTGAGTTTAAATCACAGCTCTGAAATTTACTGTATGATATGAGGCATATTATTTAAAATTTCAGAGCTCGGTGTCCTCATCCGCAGCCCAGATCAGCAAGGGGGAAGGGCAGGTAATAATGCCTATCTGCAAACTAGCATATTATAGGTATTCGGTAAATGGTAGTTAATATCTTATTGTTGTTAATATAAAGAAGTAGAGTACTTTCTCAACTCCTCTCTGCATATCCAACTCTCATCTGTCCTTTATTCTGTTTTATTTTTTTTCTGAGGAGGATTTGCCCGGAGCTAAAATCCCTCCGTGCTAATCTTCCTCTATTGTTTTTTGTAAGTATGTGGGCTGCCAGCACAGCATGGCTGCTAACAGAGTGGTGTGAGTCCACACCCAGGAACCAACCCCGGGCCCCTGAAGCAGAGCTCACCGAACTTAACCACTAGGCTGCCAGGGCTGGCCCCATCACCTATCCTTTAAATCACATTTCCAGGCAGACTTCCCCATAAATTCTCAGTGATAACTGCATTTTCCTGACTTTCCATGATGCTGAAGTGTCCATACATATCTTTTAGTATTGGATTATAAATTCTATCTTGTGCTATTTTCTAATTGTTCATTATGTGCATATCTCATTTTCCTCATCAGATTGTAAGCTTTTGACCATATAATATGATGCCACAGGGAGAATAGAGGCAAGGAAACCAGCATAGAGACTAATTATAATAGCCTGACAAGAGATGTTGAGAATGAGGACTAGGGCAGTGGCAGTGGAAAGAAGATAAATGGGTTTAAGAGACATTTTAATGACAGAATTGGCAATATCCAGACACTAACTAAATGTGATAGATAAAGAGGGAAAAGTCAAAGATGATTCTAAGGTATCTAAATAAATGGTTGACCAGATGACGATTCTATTATCCAAAATAGGGATTAAAATAAAAAGAGGAGATGGGGGCTTGGGGAATAATGGAAGTGGGGAAAGAAAAAAGATGTTTAAGACATGTTACATCTTTTACAAGGAGGCACAGTGGGCATTAAAAAGATAGAGAAAAAGATCTAAGATATTGAAGATTCTTGTTTGCAGATATTTCCTCAGGAAACAGCCAATTCTGACTCTAAGCTGGACAAGACATAAAAGAGACTGGGACGGGGTGGAGCTGGGGGACACGGGGATGGAGAAAGCAGTTTTTTCAGTGAGACCCTAGTTTTCGCCCTCCAGATGGTCAACGTTACAAGTAAACAAATTTTGATCTGCCCTCAGGGAGAATTTTCTAATAGCATGAGGATGTTACTGAGTCACCATATCTTGGAGGAAACAGCTCTGCTTTGGGATCCAGGAAGCTAAGCATCCCATTGTGTGACTTTGGACAAGTCATTTCACCCCCAACTTCTGCTGCCCCTTCTGCAAAATTCAGAACAAAGCTTTCATCCTCATTGTTTGGATGCCAGTGCTTATTAGGAACTTCCCGTACCCTGAGTGGAAGAGAAGAAATTGATTTGTGACCATCAATGCATTTCACCTCAAATGCAGATGGAGTAAATAAGGATACAGCTCAGATCAGGAAGAGAAAGCAAAACCTCATTTATGAACCCAGCTGATCCCCGCACCCATCCTTATAACGAGTAGCTTAGACAGCACACACATTTCAGTTTCCTCCTTGAGACCTTTCTCCATCTGTTATTCTATTCATTCTCCAAGGTCATGAGTTTACCTATGAATGAATAAATTATGGTGGAAAAGCTTTTATAAATTATGATAGAACAGCTTCTCAACTGATCTGGACAGCTTGAAATATATGCCAAATTAGCTTGGCAAGGCAGTCATCTAACAGGAGATAAGCTGTAGGTAAAATTCTCTAATAAACCAATTTTTCTCATTATACCTATACAAATTCTGTTTGGAGATTCCAAAACACTATCTTGTCTGATTTAGGCAGTCAGGTTTAAGTGCATTTTTTTTCACAAATAGACAAGTTGAGGAGGAGGAAAGGGTTCTAATAACTATTCCTCAAAAGAAATCATTTGCATGGTGTCCATAAGGCACACTGTAAAGAACAATGGTATCTGTAAGGTGCAGACGCTCTAAGGAATAATGGCTGGTCATGAGAAGACTTGTTTTTTAATCGCAGGTCTGTTGATTGCTGTGCAGCTTCAGACAAGTCACCTAATACGTTAATTTCCTCAGCTACATAATGCTAAGTATGAAGAAAAAGAATGTAGATGAAAATCCTTTGAGAGGTGTAAATTGCTTTGCAATGAAAGACTTTATTACTAATACATAATTCCTCCTTTCCTCATTCTATTTATATTGAAATGATGTCATTAATATATCTTTGGGATAACTCATAATTCTCTCTTCCCTCCATCAGATTTGTTAATGAAATGATTGAGGGCGTTTTGGTAGATAGGTAAAAGACTTAGAGACAAAACCTGCTGAAGGAACAAAGCCAAATGCCTCTGGAAAATGTAAGGGTACGTTAAATGAGAAAATCAAAGACTATATATTTAATGTGTTTGTAAGACAGAAGCTATGTCTTTATTATTTTTCAGATCTGTCATTTAAAAAACAAAAGTAGTAGAATATACTCAAGAGGTTTAATATTACGCTAATCAAAGCTGACAACCATGAAAACCATTTATTGTTGTATGTGAACCACTAATTTCAGATGAAATCTAAAACACCCAAGCCCCAATTGTTAACACTGACATGCCAACAAAAACCTTAAGGAAATCTTTTGTGGGTAGATTACACTGTTGTTATGCATTTACTTGAGAAAACGAAATATATGAGTAACTAATGTACGTAACTAAATCCTACTGTATCACTACAGTGGTTCAGTGAAATCCACTCCGTCAAAAGTTGAACAGATTATACTATACGGCTTAATTTAAAGTCTATGCTGTCATCCATCGAATTCTGATGACTACACTTTTCAATGTAGTGTATGTGGTTAGAGCATTGCCTAGCCTAAATGAACGCAAGGTTGCATTCCCATTTCTACAGGAGCCAGTTAACTTGAAAAGGAGAAAAAAATCAGTGACGTATCACAACTTGCTATCTCTCTAGCCACCTTCTCTGATCTTGGTGAAACTGAGTTCAAATGAGACTAGATAAAATTGTGGCTGGACAGCCTGGCAAAAAACTACTTGACATGCCACCTTCACAAATGAAGTACGGCAGTACCCCAAAGCATAGATGAATAAAAGAAATAAGCTCTGTTATTCAATCTAAACATAGGCAACAGAGCATGCTGTGATCCAGTGGGGAAAAGGCTTTCCTCTCCATTGCTAGGTCTAACACTTCCCAGAGCAGATCCTGCTCTCATGTGTGAATTTAAGCGAGTTGACTAAATCCTGAGCATGTTTCCTCCTCAACTGTAAAATGAGGATAATAATACTGACCTCCGGGGCTGGCCCAGTGGCGCAGCGGTTAAGTTTGCACTTTCCGCTTCAGCAGCCCAGGGTTCGCCGGTTCTGATTCCGGGTGTGGACATGGCACCACTTGGCAAGCCATGCTGTGGTAGGCATCCCACATATAAAGTAGAGGAAGATGGGCATGGATGTTAGCTCAGGGCCAGTATTCCTCAGCAAAAAGAGGATTGGCAGCAGATGTTAGCTCAGGGCTAATCTTCCTCAAATAAAAAAAAAAAAGTGAACTCTTTAGGATAGTTGTAAGAATTACATAAGCAGTGAGAATAAAAACTAAGATATTGTTTCCTTCTTAGAAGAAAGAAGGGGTGATCAACTTTAGCAAATGATGAAGGAAAATGAATGGCTTTTGAATTTAACAAGAAAGGAATTATTGATGACCTATTTTTTTTTTTTAAAGATTGGCACCTGAGCTAACATCTGTTGCCAATCTTTTTCTTTTGTTTTCTTCTTCTCCACAAGGACCCCCAGTACATAGTTGTATATTCTAGTTGTGGGTCCTTCTGGTTGTGCTATGTGGGACACTGCCTCAGCATGTCTTGATGAGCAGTGCCACATCCATGCCCAAGTTCCAAACCAGTGAAACCCTGGGCCACCGAAGCAGAGCATGTGAACTTAACCACTTGGTCATGGGGCTGGCCCCTGATGACCTTTTTTTTAAAAAAAAAAAAATTTATTTTTCCTTTTTTCTCCCCAAAGCCCCCCAGTACATAGTTGTGTATTTTTAGTTGTGGGTCCTTATAGTTGTGGCATGTGGGACACTGCCTCAGCATGGCTTGATGAGTGGTGCCATGTCCATGCCCAGGATCCGAACCTGGGAAACCCTGGGCCGCCCAAGCAGAGTGCGCCAACTTAACCACTCAGCCATGGGGCTGGCCCCTTGATGACCTTTTTTTTAAGAGAACATTTTCAAAGGCAGGAAGCCTAACTGTAGGTGGCTAAGGAAAAAAACAAATAAAAGAAAATGGAGATGGCAGGTATAAACCAGCAGTTTTCAACATTTTGTATCCACCAGTCACTACCATAGAGTCATGATGATTTTTTTTAAAAATCAGAGGACTTTCTAGGCTTTTAAACATAGTTATCATTTACAGAAAATTTTAGGACTGTGAGAAATAATACTACTGAGACTGTCTTGTTCCCATGGTTCCAACTCATAAACATGAATCCTGTCTCATTAGTGATTGACAAAATATAGAACTATTGAGAATATATGTGATTATTATGATTTCTACAGAGCACATTGATGATGCATTAAAAACTGGTGAGTAAAGTGGGCAGAGGGAGGCAAGCCTTATCTCTATGTAGATACAGAGATCAGAGAAGAATGAACTTTTAGTGATTGTGATGAAACACAGTTTCATGCCAACTAGATTATTTCTACGCCGTTGAGATCTACTGAGACAGCCTTCTCACTGATGATGTAAGGGAGAGGAGAAATAAAGTGGTAGAGCTAGGAAGCCACAGGTCAAGCAATTTCTTTCCAGATTTGGAAAACTGCATGTTTGAAAGCAGAGGGTAAGGGGCCAGTGAAAAGAAAAAGAAACGTGGAAGAAGGGGAAAAGCTTAGCAGCAAAGTACCTCACATATTAGGATAGGATAGGCCTCAATAATAATAGCACCTAACATTTACTGGGAACTATTATCATTAAAAATTTTTTGTTACATCCCTGGCTTACATATAGTAGCAGCTATTAGTTGCACTGCAGTTCTCATCTGATCTTCACTGGGGTCAATATAAATTGTAAATTAAGTGGAAATGCCATCACCTACCTTTTAGACTTAAAATTTACCTTGAATTCATGCAGTGCTTCCTTCATAGCTTACAAAAGCTTTCCCATAATCATCACAACAATAATGTGGATCTGCAGAGGCAGTTTTTTAATTCTCATTTTCAGACAGAGAAGTTGAGAGGCGTGAATGTTAAGTGACTTACAGAGGAGGTTCGTTTTTGCTTTCCTTAAGCACAGAGTTGATTATGACAAGCCGTTCTTCCCAGAGAATTCTTAGGTTTTCCACAGATAGTCAGTGTTGGACTTCGTGACTAGCACTAGTCTTAGATAAAGTGTCTTGCATGCATTCAGATTCCCTCTTTCTATTTCCCCAAAGAACCAGGGAATGCCCTGATACTGCTCCACTTTTGATCAGGCCTCCCAGACGCAACATAATATCTATGCACCTTTCTCATTTTCCCTCCTCATCCCCAAATTTAACAGCCGATTTCCTATTGTCTTCAGAGCACTGTCAATTTATCAAATACATGAATTTGCACTAAGATATTAGAACTGATAAGAGTTTAACAAATTACCACCTCCCAGATTTGCATTTTAACCTGGGGCCTTAAATTGGTTAATAATAGGGGCATTTCTGACCTTAAATTGTTTAATAATAGGGACATGACAGAGTCAAGGAAGTTTGGTCTTTCCTGGCATCCATCATACCAACACAGCGAAGGCATACTTAATAGTCCTTTTTGTAAGAATAGCCCTAATCTTCATTACATGTAGATAAGTATTAAACGAAACAATGAGGAGGAAAATTACTCATAATGAGACTAGTCAAAATTATAATTCTTTTGCACAGTTTAATTTTGTGATTGACTAATGATAATGTTAAAACCAGATTTAGTCTTAATTCAATAAAATATTATGGGCATAAGCAAATAAATGTTTAAGCCATCCTTTAATACTACCATGGATTTTCAAGAAAAGAAGAGATAAGTTCCTAAGTGTTTAATGGGGCATTTATACAAATTTCCTTCTGTGATCATTCCTGAGGCATTTTAGAATTTCAAGCAAATAGACAAAAGAAAGAAAACTTGATACTTGCTAAAAAGACTTTCTTCCATGTCACCTTTTTTCTACTGATTGACATCTTCCATTACTTTTCTAAAGATCAGAAGCCATATATTTAATTTAAAAAATTAAGAAATCTGTATCAAGCATCTGTCTGTTCTTTTCAGTTCTGTAAACACTAGTTTCAGGACCAAAGATCAAATGAAATAGACGGGGGCAATTTACTTTACATACAATCTCCTTTCCCCTTAACAGTCTCCTGTGGAAATGTGGTTTTCTAGGACTTCATTAATCTCTGGTTAGCTGAGGAATGGGTGGTTTACAGACACTGCTTATAGATGGCTCAACCAATGATTGTTGCCAAGAGGGCCGTTGACCTGAAAGGAAGGATCTTAAGATGGCAGAGAAAAGCAGGGTGATCACCCTAACTCCTGCACATGAGGAATTGTTAGCTCTTTCTATTGCATGCATACATCCTGAATCTACAGCATGTGGTTTCGTTTATATGATGCAGTACCGTACTGCCTTGATTGCTACTTTCTATTTAGCTTTCACGTTTTTCACAACCCAGGAGCAACACTGCAGGATTTCAATTTCCAAATGGTTTGGGAAGATAGAAATAATCACACAAACAACTACGGTTAACCATCTACACTGTCCTTATTCTACTTTTTTTAAAGAAGTGGACTTAAAAACATGTACAGAGTATAAAATAAAATTTAGATACCTCAATAATCTTCCCTCATGAAAGATTACTAGTATCTTTTTTGTATGGTTTACTAAAGCTTTAAAAGTTAAAATTTCCACCCTAACGCTTTTCCTTTCCTCTCTCTCTGCTTTTCCAGATCCTTCCCCCTCTGCTATGAGAAAGGGAGACTAAAATTTTGTTTTGCACGTTTCTCACAGTACTATAATTTTAACCTTTACAGTATTTATCCTGCAATTAACTATTATTTAGTACAGAAGTGAAACTCGATTTAAGGGATTATAAATATGAACAAAACTCAGTTCTTGACTCCAAGGAGCTTTACAGGATGGTAATAACCCCAAGAGAAATAATAATGATAAATACACTTACTTTTCTCTTTATACTTCAGGAAGTGTTTACACATGCAAAACTTCATTTGATCTTTAAAACATCCTTGAAAGGAAGGTAGGACAGATACTATTTTCCTAACTTTACAGAGGAGCTAGAGATAAAACATGCAACATATTTAAAGAACTAAAAATAACTAGATAAATTGTCATAATTGTGATTATAACTAGATAAACATGTTATATAATTGTGTGTGTGTGTGTATGCGTGTAAGTATGTATATATATGTACGTATACACACATACACACCCATAGCTTATCCTTGGAAACACGGCCTGGCTTAAGAAAATATCTGTCCCACTAATCTGGCACACTGCTTAAAATTTCATTTTAGAAATTCCACACTCTGGGTGTCTACAGGAGGTTCCATTAAAATATAATCTTAGAGAGAAATGCAAAAAACATTACTATACACTAATAATTTACAAGTGGATCAGTTTACTGCATGATAATTGGGCTCCTTAGGAAAAGGAAGGTTAGGGTAAAGGTCCTAGAACAAAATAGGAAATAGGAAAAGTTATGATGGGAGGAAAGACAGAAAGACCTTTGATAGACTGAGGTAAAGCCCTGGGCACAAGCAGCCTGAGGATCCCCCAAAAAGTGAGTAGAGTGGAGGTGCTGAGGGTGTTAAAAGGCGAGACGAATTGACTAAGTTCACAACTTTGCTTCAGTTAATGCCAAAACCCTAGGCTCAGTTTCAACTTCCAGTAAGGTCTACGTTGGAAATTCACCTCAAAGTACAAGTTTCCCTCACAGACCTCCAAATAAACGGTTAATGGCCCATTAAAATTAAATCAGCTTTGGTACCATCTACTTCTCAACTTGCCTTTATCTCCCTTACCTGCCACCACCCTCATTCTTTCTTAGAATTAAAAAAAAGTCTAATTCTAAAGCCATTTCTTTCTGCACACTTTCCTCTCTATTCACCTACTAAGGCCATATCTGGCCATCTGCTGTTCTGTTTTCAATAGAATTCTCTCAACTCCTTTCTTACATATTTGCCATAAATTCAAGGTTCTTTAGGTCACTCATTTAAGAAAAAAATTCAACTGCACTGTGTTGCTACACGTTAATCAAACTTCAGGTCTGAGTTCTTTAGTATTTTCTTTACCTACTTCCTCTATTTAATCCTTTCTGTCCTCAAAACATTTAAAGGCAGGCTAGGGACATCTCAGCACCTAGCATGGTGCCAGGCACATAGGTGCTCAAAAAATATTTGTCAAATAAATCTTTAATAACTTTAAACTTATGAGATAGGAACACTCAGTCTATAAAACTCTGAAAACTCTTGGAAGTAGTTTCCTCAAAGTTAACAAGCTCATAAATTCTTTATTTGTCTACAATTAGGATTCCTAAGATATTTCTCAGATTCATGAAAGACCAGACTAGAAAATTCTAAAAATCAATGCAAAGTATAAAAAGCACCTCTGAGGTTTACAAAATTTGCAGTGTTTTGTATTCTTTTACTTCATCCACTTAATTCATTCACACTCTCTTCCCATGACACAGGAAACAAAACCAGTTTGTGTTGTATCCACTTCAGAAGAAGCTGGATATGGCCTCAGAATTGAGGTCTCAGAGTCATTAAAATTTTCTCTTGCTTAGGAAACCGTGCGCCTACCTTGGAGAAAGGGTAAATTGCCATTTCTCCCACTTTGGGGACTGTGGAAACAAGGAAACCCCTACACATCATTTCCACAACCCTATATTACACTAGGGAACTTCCAATTTTAAGTCATTAAGAATTTTAAGAGTGTTTTTGGCTAGCACTGTACTAAGAGCTGTGGAGAGGTACACAGATGGAGCAAGTGCACAGTCCTTGCCCCTACAGAGGTCACAATGCAAAGAGAGAGAACCAGGCGCGGAACTCAGAACAAAGGATGTGACTGCATAATAATGTCCTAGTGGGGGTGGGGGCTGGGGATCTGGAAGCCCAGTTGTTACTAGGAAAGCTGTTTCCAGGAGGTGAGAGCTTAGGCCAGCTCTGAAAGAGGTTGATTGTAATGATCTGCAGGAGTGAAAGTTGGAGGGCTTTCTACTTACGAGATAAACATCTGCCCTGATTTAAAGGTGGGAAGTGCCTGAAGTGTGGAAGAACTTCAGGAGACTGACTTCTTAGCATTCCAAAGGCCAAAGTGGGGAAAGACTGATTTTGAGGATGTAATAGGTAAGTTTGGGGGAGTCAGTTTATAAAGGTGGGAAGGGAAAGAGACATTTTTTTGTTACATAAGTTTAGATTTGATGAGATGGTTAAAAAACAAATAGGAAAATTACATGAGAAGAATGATTGACAGCTATGTAAAAATGAGATTGCAATAGAGAAGTTTTGGGGCTCAGGAAATAAGCTAGACATGCCATAATTTAGGCCTAGGTTGTTAAGACCTGGAATAAAATTGGTAGCTGAGGAAATTTTCAAAGTTGAATAAATAGTAATAATAATTTTGAAAGGGTATGCTACAAACTATCTCATTACTACTCTTTAATTATTAACACAATTAACAATCTCCAGATAATTTCTTATCTCCCCACTTCCCATCCAGCACCTCTCCTGGCTTAGATGTTCATAGTCAACACATTTTGTTAAGGACACCCTATTCAGCACCCTCTACCTACGCTTTACTCAGCTTGTCCTTGCTTTGTCTTCTTTCCATTTCACCTCCTCTTCATTCATGCAAATCATTTGAGTCCTTAAAAGACCCAGTCTAAGTGCCACCTGTTCCTTGAAGCCATTTATGATCTCAGGAAATTCTCTGAACTTCTGTCTGCTAGTCACTTTGACCACATGCAACTTATCCACTTATTAGAACTTTTGACTATTGATGATCTTCATTCTATTTAACTCTTTATACAACAGTTAGTGAAAACTATGATCATTGTAGAAAATTAGACAATAAAAATCACTTGTAATCTCGCCACCATCATTAAAATGTTGATGTATTCCAAGTGTCGTTCAATGTGAATAATTCATACATACCTATTTAAAACACAGTATATACATTTTTGCATCCTGTTTTTAGTTTTCACTTTTATACAGTTATTTTAGAGGCTCCTGGAATCCAAGCAGTTCTCCTCAGAATTTTGTTAAGACTCCTGCTACTGCTACTTCTCTTTAACTGAGCTGCTGCTCCCTATACCCTCTTTCTGATTACTCAGGGCTTCTGCTCCCTTGTGGCTCTTGCTGCCTGGTGTCCACTGCTTGCATACTCAGTGTGCCTTTAAACCATTATCCAATCCACCTCAACCCCTCTTTAACCCGGTACAGTGTTTGGGTAGAGCTTTAACAAGCTTCCTACAGTTTGATTGCCCTTGGTCTGGCAATCCCAGTCCAGTGGACTTAGTCCATCCCAGTCCAGTAAACTGTTGCAAAGAGGCAGAAGGGCTCAGGTTGTACCCGTAAGATAATTTATGCAGAAGGAACCTCTCAGAGGAATGGAAATGGCAGACGCAGTTGGCTTAACCTATATTCCTTCATTTAATATTTTTTGAAAATAAGATTTATGATGACCATATATTACTCTGTCCCATGAATATACCAAATGTACTTAACCACTCCCATAGTGCTGAATAGTTAGGTTGTGTCTATTTTCAGCCTTCTAAGTTGCCTGAGTCTCAGGTAAAAACTCTTTGTATTTCTAAAAGTAGAATTCCTAGATCAGAGGTGGCGGACTCTTGATAGAGTTTGCCAATGATCTTCTAGACCGTTTTACAACATTAAAATAAGAGCAAAGATTTTGGTCTTTGTTATATTTTGCTTTCTAGGAACCACAGAAAGAACTATATTGCATGCCAGAAATACTTAATTGGAAGAAATACTTCCTCGTAAGAGATGCTCTCATGTGATGCACTTAGTGCATTTTAGAAATTAAGGTAGCGAGAAAGGTTACAGGATAGCAGTTTGTGTTTTGAGTGAGAGGAATGCACTGGGGACACAACTGAACCAGAGAGAATATTATGCGCTTAACTATACAGAAAAAAAAATGAAAGGAGTCTTACTCTTTCTACTTTATTCCTATCTTTATTTATCTATTTTATTCCTATCTTTAATCCTTGTGTGCGTGACTAGTGTATGCACTTGAATCTTCACGTACATACGCGACATTTTTTCAAACATGAACTGATTAGACTCTATTGCCATTTTATTATCTACATAAGAATTCTCAAGGTTAATATGTCAGATGTTAATTAGCCATTTCCCATTGGTTGGACACTTTTTTTCCTTCAAAATTTTGTTATTTGGATAATATACTACGAATACATTTGTGCATTCATTCTTTTTTTCCAGGTCACACCACTGAAAGATATTCCCTAAAGTGGAATTGTTGATTAAAAGAGATGAACAGTTTTATAGCTTGCTTTATATATTGTAAGAAATCGTAGGCAACTGACATGTTATTAACGTTGCACGGTTGTCTCGCTGCTGCTTCAAGCTCCCCTTAGGAAGATGGTGTCTTTTCATTTTCAATATTCCCCACGGGGTAGAATTGGCTCAGAGCCGAGCGCCAAGTGAAAGCTCAATAAATCTTAATGGACTCATCTTCTTGTACCTGTAGCCTTGACTTTCCTCTTCTCCAGATTTTTCTCCCTCAGTCTCTTCTCTTCGTTTCATTTCGGAATAGCCTTCATTATCTCAAATGGGCAATTTCAAGTACGGTCATTTTGGACAGAGGTGCCTTTTTCTGTCCCTTAAATCTTACTTCTCAGGAAGTTTCCTATTCTGGAACCTTAGTCGCCCGACTGCTATCTGAGGAAGCCCTTGAGCTCGCACCTAGGTGCCTCCTCGGGAAGGAAACGTTTCCTCAAAAAAGGTCGACGCCAGTTCCTTTGGGCAGATTCTGAAGATAACCGAACTGGCGCGCCTTTCTGCCAAACAATTCGGCGCCGCGTGAGTCGCAGAAGTTCAGTGCAGAAGGCATCGCGCGGGCGGGATGGTTTGCATCTCACAGGCTCGCGGTCACCGCGACGGTTACGACAGGTGCGGAGCCCGCCGCGGGGCGGAAGCTCCCACGGCCTCCGCGGGCCCCCGCCGCGCCGGGCACGTCCACCGCTGCCGCCGAGTGGCAGCCCCGGCGCGGCTCCCTCGGGACGGCTCCCCTGCAGCCCCGCGCCGGGCGCCCCCTCCACACCCCCGCCCTCCGGCGGCGCGGGGGCGGGGCCGGTGCCGCGTCACCGCTGACGTAGCCGCCCCACCGGGCCCCTGCCGCCGCCGCCGCCGCCGCCGCCGCTGCTGCCACCGAACCGGGGGGCGGGTGGGGGTCGCGGGCGAGCGCTAAGATGGCCGCTCCGGCTGGGGCTGGTGAGTGCGTGGGGGCGCGCGGCCGCCGGCGGGCGCACAGGTCCGGCGGGCGCCCCGGGAGGGAGGCACCTGGCGGCGTCTTCCCGCGGCGCAGGGCGCAGGGGGTCGGAGGGCGGAACGGGGGCGGCGCGCGGACTGACCGGGGAGCGAGCCGAGGGCCGCGCGGAGGAGGCGGCGGCGGGGCCGGCGACTTTAGAATTGGCGCCTCTGGGAAGTCTCGGTGGGTCGTGCGATGCCCTGGCCGGTGTCCTGGTGGCCGGCCACCTCAGGAGCATCCGAAGATGCTGCGAGGAGCCGCGTCGCCTGTGGCCAGGGGCACCGCGTAGCCACCCCGCGCTGGGCTGGAGGGGGACGAGTTGGGAGGAAAGGGGGCGAAATTGGGGCGCCTGAGGGGGTGCTCAGGGGGAGTTGTGCCCTGACCCGAGTTCCGCAGCGTTGAGGAGATGGGATCGCGAATCTGATACGGACTGGGGCGCTCTGCAGAGCTGGCACTGTTGAGATAAAACCACATCCTACCCCCGGCTCTGATTGACGCCAAGTGATGCTCGAAGCCCCTGGGATGCTTTGGAAGGGCAATTCTAGTTCTCTGTTTAGAAGGAATGCCTTGCCTTGCCTCCATCGATCGAGTCCCAGTGCTGCCAGCACCTGCTGCCACTTAGAGACACTTAGATTTTTGAATACCGGCTTCCTAAACCATTCCCGCTCTCCTTCGGGGAAGGAATGCTATTTGGGGAACATGATCAACGTGTCAGCCATGAGGGAAAAAAATGACTGCGAAAGTTTGAGAGAGTGGGACTCGCCTCCCTCTCCCTCCCGCCCCCCCGCCCCCATAAAAAAGAAAGTGAAACATGTAATTGTTTCAACTGCAAATTTGAGCTGTTGTAAATTCTACTGGTAACTGGATAATTTGTTGCAGTTTTAATTTTGGAAGTGGAAAAACAATTTAGCAAGTCTTGAGTTGCTATATCCTCAAGCCCGCGCGGCTCCCCACTTCTAAGTCTTAATTGTCATATCTTGCAAGTAACGGGGTTGTGAAATTAGCATGGAAATACGACTTTCAGGCTCTGCACTTGAATTCCTTATTATCTGTTAAGAGGCTGCCTGGGGGGTAAAAGTAGGGGGTGGTAGCCCTGGGCCTGAAATTCCATTTTGAGTTGTGTTTAAAACCAGCCGTCGGTGTAAACAAGAAAAAAGAATTGGCTGTTCACTGTGATCAAATTCAGGAAGCCAAAGATGAGTTAAGCACGTGTTTATAGAATATTTCATAATCTCAGTGAGAGGCGATATTCACTTGTCTTGAAAGAGATAAATCTTGGATTCTTGGAACCCTAATCTTTTTATCTTTAGCATCTCCGGGGATTTGACAGAGATTTTAAACATTTTGGCTCATTTAGCTTCTCTCACCCCCTAACTCTAATTTCTCCAGCTTTTTGTGTACTAGCCATAATTTTGCAGTGGATGGCAGGTTTTTCAATCCGGTGTTTATCATTGTAGACACAGTCCCTATTGAAATTTAGAGATGTTCTGATATTGAACAAATAGTTCAGTGCATACGTTGTAGAAAGCTGAAACATTTTGGTTGTTTAGATTGGGCATCAATCTTGTTTTTCATCCAAAACATTAATTGTCGCAGATTTTTTTAGCTTACAAAAATTTAAGCGATAGATGAATCTGTTGAGTATAGTATACAATGATACACTTTTTGGAATATTTAAAATGGAAAATCTGTTGAAGATTTGGGTTAAATATTTGAAATAATTGTTTTTACATAATTGTCTTTACCCCCCTTTTCTACAGATTTTTCTTTTTGTATTACAAAAAGAAAGGAATGAGGTATCATACCTTCTACAAAACTTTTCCTCTACACACTTGAATCTTGTTGGGTATTACAGCCTTGGTGGTACATAGGAGGATTTTCTGCTCACTGGGTTGTTTGAGGGCAGAATATTTTATTGTATTGTTTTTTATTTGTATGCCTAGCACCTGACTAACTGCTTCATACGGAGGAAAAAAACTCCTGTAAATGTTTGTTGAATTGTGTTTTTGGATGTTACAGAGAGAAAGAGAAAGGCAACATTTTGGCTTCTTGGTAGCAGAAAAAAATGTGCTTTGGAGTTTTTGTCCTTCCAGCAGTGTTAGGGCAGAGCGAATGTGGTTGCCAGATTCTAATGGAGTTGTCTGGTGGTGGGAGATTAGAAAGGAGCTGGGGCATGGGCTTAGGAGTCTAATCAAGATAGGAAATGTGTGCCCCATCATTCTCTGGATTCAATAATGGGGGACAGTTTTGCCATCTGGCCCAGCCTAAACAGGTGACAAGTAACTAAAATATAGGAAGATTCTACAAATACTGGCTTTCTGGCAAAGATTAAGATTATTGTAAGAAAAACAATGGATTTTTCATAGCAATTTGAGACACCATAAAAACTCTATAATAAAGAATTCATTTTAACAGAGTTTTACATGCCATAGGAAAAAGCTAATTTATTTATAGTCCAAGAATATACTTGTTAAGCCAATTCATGGATGTACTAAAATGATAAGGTCTAGGCATTTTACACAAAGTATTTGAACTCTATTTACTAGACCCATGGTAGAATGTTCAATCTTTTAGTGACTATTTTCCCCATTATTATGAAGTTAGCTGCAGTAGGTTGATATGTAAGTGTGGTGGTGTGTCACTGATGATAAATGTTTTGGAACAGAATTGCCCATGAATGAAATACTTGTAAGTATTGATGGGTGAGGAAATCAAATAACCTGGAGGCAGAACTTACTTTCTAGGTGCTTTTTCTAAGAACATCATCAACTAGATTCAATCTCTGTGCTTCAGGAGAGGTATGTTAGAAATACCAGGAAGGCCCAGGGAAAAGGGTGTATCCTTTATTGTTTAATGAGGAATTTAAGTGAGATCAGGGTAATTATAGATTCTAGATCTCTGGAGGAAGAAAGAATAACCAGAGCCTTTCTAGGGATAAAGGAAAGGAAATACATCATGATTGACAAGGAGAGGTGCCAAAGCACATAATAGGCATAATAGCATACCTAAGAGGGCGCAGGGAGAGTGTGAGAGCCCATTGTGTTCATTCGTTCAATAATTTGTTCATTCAAAAATATTGAATCCCTTTCTCTGTACCAGGCACTATGCTTGACACTTGGCATTTTACAAACATTTCTTCAGAGGACAGGGTACTATGGTGGTTTCATGAAATTGAAAACTGCTCATAAGGAGTGGGTAGGGTTTGCCCTAATGACTATGGATAAAGTTATTTTCATTCTTATCCAAATGCACTTAGAGATTGTGTTGGTTAGTAATTCCTAAGGCCGACATCCTATTGAAACGGCCATTTCCTCCTATCTTTTATCATGGAAAATAGCACATCTTCCTGCTTTTAATAGTTTTTAGATGGTCTGTTTAGGTTATTTGGTACTATTAAAAGAAAGATGAGTTTTGTTACAAAAATTATCTTTGTTAAAATAAAGATTCAATATCTTCAATATCTTTAATATTAGCCCACTCTTTAATATCCATCCCTCTGCAAGGTCTCAGGAGAATTTTCTTTAATAAGATAAAGATGCTTACTGTGACACAATTTTATTTAAGTATTCTACTTTATGCCCAGTGGTACAGATGTTTTTTCTTTAATTGGAATAGAATGTACATAGAATTTATATAAAATGTGCATGCCCATTTCCTGTGAAACAATAGTTCATATTCCACTTATGAAAAATTTAAAAAATTAAACTTATTGACAATGTGGTCATTTGTATATTAAAACATTTTAACAAAAGATGTGTGAGAAGTGCCTGGTCATAAATAAGAGTAGAAAAGTATATATTGTGCCACAATTTGAAGGCTCTTATATGCTATGTTAAGGAGTTTCAATTTATCTTGTGGTCTTTCAAGACTTAAACAATCCTTTAATAATTTTAAAACTGCTAAAGTGTAAATGTTATGTGTGATTATTTAACTAAGTACGAGCTATGAAAGGAGGAAGCTTCTTAATAGAGCATGATGGTGTTATTTTAGTGTCTATTCAGATTGTAAAATATAGATTAATTCTTTTTGGCAATGCATATTAGCCATTTCCTGCATTCTGTGTCACTTTTTTAAATAGTAATTTAGTTTGACTATTTTTGTTTATTTTTCACAGTAACTTCCTGACTTTCATAACAACATATTTTTTATAGCCAAGAAACTGAAAATTGTGATACTGATTGCACTGGTTAGAAGTTCTAGATTACTTTCATATGACTAATCGTTGGTACCTCACCTCTTATAGGAACTTCTAACACTTATAACTATATTGTACCTTTTCATGCTTTCTCTCCAAGTGTCTTCCTAAGAAACTGAGGTCACAAGGGAGTGGTCAGCTGGAAAAATCATTATGTTGAAGATAACTGAAACTTATAGTGGAATGTTAATTGTTGAAGTTACATTGTACTGAGATGAGACCTAAAATTAGCTATGTTTCTCACTTTTCAGTGATTCCTGTAGCTCTTAGTAATACTTATATTTGGAGCATGAATAGTTATTTAAAGAGTCACTACATATACCAAAACTTGAAATAACCTAATTAGGGGGCCAGCCTGTGGTGTAGTGGTTAAGTTCATTCACTCTGCTTCGGCAGCCTGGGGTTTGTGGGTTCGGATCCTGGGCGTAGACCTACACCACTTGTCAAGCCATGCTGTGGCGGCATCCTACATACAAAATAGAGGAAGACTGGCACAGATGTTAGCTCAGGCATAATCTTCCTCAAGCAAAAAGGGGAAGATTAGCAACATATGTTAGCTCAGGGCCAATCTTCCTCACTAAAAAATAAAAATAAATAACCTAATTAGGGTTGGGAAAGTATGTCTCAATTTGCTTTTCTATAAAATCTATTTTTGGTATCTGAAAGCATCTAGCATGGGACAGGACATATGGTAGGCTCTGGTTGAAGATAGAGAATTCGGATAATGACATCACAAAATATCAGGAATCTGCCTTAACTGACTGTGGGGAAAAATTGGCCACTTGGTTGAGGGTGGGGGCAGTTTTGGTTACTAGTGAGTGATCAGTCACTTCCTATCTTAACCACTGATTCAAATGTCATAAAGAGAACTGAGAGGAGACCTGCAATTAATACTAGTTGGTTGATTATACCAAAAATTTGGTAGCCTGAATGAAATGAAACAAATGGCTGAAACAAAATGGCGATAAAACCTATAGGATCTTCATAAAGCCCTTATTTTTTTAATTAAGGTGATAAAAAGATGTTTGAGATATAGTCCCTCCATTACCTTAGGGAACCTACCCAACAGGTGGCAGAGTAAAGATGGATACACAAATAAACACAAGGATTCTTATTTGGCACAACCCCAGCCCTTTAAGCAATTAAAGGAGAAGAGGTTTTTTTAACTAGAAATACTTTAAGAAGGAGTTGGGCCTTGGAGGATGGATACATTTTTAAAGGTGGTGGTGAGAGAATGATGAAGATGAGTTCAGGAAAGTGGCTGGGGCTGATTCTTTTTGCCTGGAGTGTACATGACAGAGGGGTAATAAGGTAAGGAAAGGAAGATAGGTTGGAATCTGGAAAATTTTGAAAGCAAGACTGATGAAAGGATAATAATTTTTATTGCAGTGTTTGTCAAACTGCCATTATGAATTCAGTTTAGGGAGTTCTGACCAGCGTATTTTTTTAATGATAGGATAGGAAATATCAGAATACATTATTCTTATAAGGATTGCTTGTGAAACTTTTGTTCTGAATGCGTGTGTGTTATATGTATACTTATGTTTACTAGAACCCGATGTAAGATTTCTTAGTCTGAGTCATAGTCAAAGTTGGAAATCCACTGCTTTAATGGACTATGGGGAACGGGATTTTAAGTACAAGAGTTAAAGGCTGAAAGCAAACTTGAAGATGGATTTGGCAGGATAGTTATGAAGGAGAGTGAGAATCCAGATGATGGGGGACCCGTTTGGAGGTCACCGCTGTGCTTCTGGAATGATATAATAAAGTCCATAATGGGAATGGTAGTTCTGGAAATGGAAGGGAATGAAGACTTGGGGAATGATTATCTTATATACATAGGTGACATTGGATGTTGGAGTAGAAGAGATGGGAAGAGGGAGTCAAAAAAAAAAAAAAAGATTTCTAGCCTGGGTACTTGAAGGATCATACAGTATCTTTAATAAGAGAATACTGGAAAAGAAGCTAATTCTGCGAAGGCGGCACAGTGTATAGGTAAGCTGAGTTTGCTGTGTGCCTGAGACTGGCTCAGAAAGCTTGGGGCTAAGGATAAAGTCTTGGTGGTCAGCTCTCTAGATCTGATCATTGAACCTCTGCTGGTAGGATGAGTTCCTTATGAGAAGAGGTTTGAAGAGCCATTAAAAATAGAAAAGTATTGCTGCATGCTTAAAGCCTGGATTGTATGTTGCAAAGGGCTATAAATTTGAATAAATGAAAAGTAATTTCAGAGTCCTCTTTGGCTGGTAAATATAAGCAGTTTTGTGCTGTTGAACTGTGACAAGTTAAATATTTTATGTGTAATCTTTTTTTTTTTTTGAAAGATTGGCACCTGAGCTAACAACTGTTGCCAGTCTTCTTTTTTTCTTTTTCTGCTTTTTCTCCCCAAATCTCCCCAGTACATAGTCGTATATTTTAGTTGTGGGTCCTTCTAGTGTGGCATGTGGGACGCTGCCTCAGCATGGCCTGATGAGTGGTGCTACGTCCGCGCCCAGGATCCGAACCAGCGAAACCCTGGGCTGCCAAAGCGGAGTGCGCGAACTTAACCACTCGGCCACTGTGCCGGCCCCTGCCTATAATCTTATTTGATTTTTGTGTGTGATATGAACCTTTGACTAAAAATATCCTAATAAGATCTTCCATTTTATTTCTCTTCTAGTCATCCTACCTGTTTTATAATTGCTTTAATGATATGCTAACTCTGTATAAAATAATTAGCTTTCAGTAAGTCAAATACAATTATTTTCTTAAACTTTAGAGATTTGCCGAAGGGAATTTTAAAAATAAAAATGCTCAGTTATATGGCATGAAAAGTTTGAATAGCTTGAATGGTTTGCTTGAAAATTAATATTTTTGTCTCTAAGCAGTAAATAATGACAAAAGGAGGTTTCAGAATATTTGTAAATACATCTGGCTTTAAAATAAAGATAGCATACTTGGTTTAGAAAAAGCCGTTTCATAGCAATTAATTGGAACTTCAAGTGTGAAACATTTTTTAAATGTAAGAGAAAATGATAGTATAGATAATTTTAATCTACATAAATTTCAGAACATTTGACTATTTGTATGTTGCTATTATATATAGGTACAGGTGATATTTTATCAGAATCTATGTAGGGGATACAAAAATGTTTTATTTTTCTTTAAAATGAATATACTGCCCCAAATCACTTATCCATTTGGCTGGAGCCAAGCAGAGTTAATACGTAGCTTCTCAACAGTGGATTAGCAAATGAAAAGAAGTGCTCTGAAGCCAGTAGAGGAAAATAGGAAGTGTCAAGAAGATACTCCCATCCCCCTTTCTTTTCCTCCGAGCTTTTAGACCTTTGTGTAATGAGGCCCCTTTGGGGATACCCTAGGAACTGTCTCTGAGCTTTGGCTCTAGGCAGCCAGGCAAACTGGGTGTCTCCGGTGGCAGCAGCCTGGCTCTCTAGCTCCTGCTTTCCTCCCTACCCTTCTCTTGGTCATCCTCCCCTTGCTGCTTTCTTTCATAAGTGGACAGGGTACGTGAGCCCCCTACTCTCAAATATTAATCTCATGATCTGTCATTCCACCATCCTGGTTTCACTTCTTTGGATTTTTAAAAAGATTTTACCGTTGAGAGATCCCCTTTTAAAATGCAAAT
Source organism: Equus caballus (assembly GCF_041296265.1). NCBI lineage: Eukaryota > Metazoa > Chordata > Mammalia > Perissodactyla > Equidae > Equus > Equus caballus. The sequence continues at coordinate 26,048,099 of NC_091711.1, read as the reverse complement.
ACCCCTGGGAGGGTCAGACCTTAGTTCTCAGCTAACATCTTAATTAACAGCACCTTAGTTGGGCTTAGTACACATTTGGTTGAGAAGAATGAAACCCTGGCTCAAAGTGATAAAACTAGAAGGAAACTAGCATTATAATAATAGTAGTAATATTATTATTATTATTATTATTATTGTTGGCAGCTAAGATGTACTGAGGGCCTTATTACTTTTTGTCAGTGCCGTCAAGTCGATTCTGGCTCCTAGCGCCCCTGTGTACAGCAGAGTGGAACCCAGCCTGGTGTTTTTGCAACATCCTCTCACCTTCCGGTGCTCTATCAGACGCTGCTCTGTGGCTATTCATAGGGTTTTCATGGCTAATTTTTTGGGGAGTGGGTGGCCAGGTCCTTCTTCCTAGTCCGTCTTGCTCTGGAAGCTCCACTGAAGCCTGTCCACCGTGGGTGACTCTACTGGTATTTGAAATACCAGTCGCATAGCTTTCAGCATCACAGCAACATGCAGCCGCCACAGTATGACAATTGACAGACAAGTGGTATGGTTCCCTGACCACGAAACGGATCCAGGCCACAGTGAGAGCACCAAATCTTAACCACTAGACCACCAGCCATATTAAGTGCCAGGAATTGTATTCTAAGTGCTTTACAAATATAAATTTCTCTAATTCCCTAACAACCCTATTGGTGTTATTGCCACTGTTATTTTACAGGTAAGAAAACTGAGGGATGTGGGGTATAAATACATTGTCTAGGTCTCATAGTAAATACAGCCAAGTGTTAAACTCGTGCATTTCGGTTCCAGGGTGTGCTGTCTAACCGTTTCGCTGTGACACCTTTCCCCTGCTATAATGCCTCTCAGAGATGGCATCTCGTCAACATTTCACCCTTTTCACAATTTTGCATTGCATGGAATCATGCCGTTCAATTATAGGCCACTTAACAGGTCAGGGACCTTGCCATCATCTAAATAGAGATTTTAGTAACAAGTGCAATGAAATAGGCGAATTCCTTGTAACTAAGGGAATGTATTTGCAGAATATAGAGGAGAAGGCAGTGAAGAGGCTAGTGTATCATTTAGTACATACATAGCACTGTCTTTCCTACTTAAAACTTACTGTGCAAGTAACGTGATCCTTACCTTTGGAAATTTGAGAATATGGATTAGTAAAATAATTTGCAGCCCCCACTACCCAGAGATAACCCCCACAATAAATATATATATATTCTTTCTAGGTTTTTTTCTTTTGAGCTTTCTTTTCTGAATGTCGTGCAAGGTATCAAATCATACCATCTCTTTAAAATGTTAGAATGAAATAATTTTCCTTGAGTGTAAATAAACGGCATTTCCTTCTTCATCTCTACAAGCAATTGAACTAATAATTATTGTCTATGACTTGCTAGAAACAAACATCTAACTAAATTATCTCTGTGTTCTTTATATGTTCCTTTTTAAATAAAAGGAGATAGAAGACAGCCCTAGATTCTTCTCTTAATCTCCGTATTGAATCAATTCTTTTAAACAATCCAGCACAAATCTACCACTGCTCCCGTCTTGGCAGCGTTAATTTCCTTGTAATGTCTGGAGCAGTAGAGTCTCTTTTAATCACTCATCCGTCTAGATCTGCCGTTCAGATCCTTCTGTAACCTGAATATCTGATCATGTCATTCTCCTCTACAGAGCTTTTTATTACCTGTAGGCCCAGGAGGCAGGCTTGGGGGTGATTGGGGCAGGTAATTCTCCAGGGGCCAGGTCCCAGTGAATGGGTCTAAAAGGGAAATTGGGGCTATGTGCAGGTTCCAGGTGGCTGCATCCCCTTGACTCTGCTGACTCCACGTAATGGGAGAGGGCCAGAGCAGGGGCCCCCTAAAGTGGCAGCTCTGGGTCCTGGTTGTCTGGGTCCAGAGGCAGACTATGCTGCTGCTTGTGGAGAGTAAACTTTTGGTAGCAGCAGGGACCAGGGCTAGGAGACCAGTTAGGAGCCTTATGGCAGTCATCGAGGTGAGCCTTGATTGTGGCTTGGACCAGGGTAGTGGAAAGAGAGGTAAAAGAGGTAGTCAGATTCTAGATATAGTGTGAAGATAGAGCCAACCATTTTTCCTGAAGGGTTGGTGTGGGGAGAGAGAAAGAGGAGTCAAGGATAACTCTAAGATGTTTGAGCCTCAATACGTAGCAGGAGTGAGGATAATGGAGAATATTAATCACTGATGTCTTAATTTTGCCATTAGCCACTATTGTTGAATACTAGGAATTCTAATAAAATGCTGTATTTGACCAGATTTTGGACCTCAGGAGATTTTGAGGGAAGAGAAGTAAACTTCAAATGTGTGTTTGAAATATCTGTCCAGGGAGGGGGGAGGGCAAAAGGGGTGATTAGGCTCACATGTGAGGGGATGGACTATAATTAGTGTTCAGGTGGTGAACATGATGTAATGTATCCAGAATTCGAAATATGATGTACATCCGAAAAAAATAAAAATTGAAAAAAAAAAAAAGAAATATCTGTCCACATGTGAGGGTTGGGACTGGTCAGTCTTAAGTGCATATTCAGGGTACCCTGTATCTAAAAGTTAAGAAATGGGGAGCAGGCAGGGCTTGGCTCTCTGATTGCTCGGAGATTTTATAAAAAAAGAGGTGGGAAGGACCCAAAAATCAACTTTACCTTGACAGTTTTCTTAGGGCCCTGGAGGTGGCACCTGCAAGTCCCCTTGAAATTCGTATTGTCTTGCTGCCCTAAAAAATGTAAAGCCTTGATCATGTTGCTTACACTGTTCTGAGTGTTCTCTAACTAGGTCCCCGCCTGAAATTTGTGTGCCGTTTCTGTTAAATCAATTAAGATAATGTTTTGTGATCCCTACTTTTTAACTAGATGTCAGTTCACTATTTTTAGGTACTTGTAGCAGAAATATTCCTGACTTTAACTGATAAAGGAACAAGTTTCTGGGGTCAAAATCACGTAGGTTTTGTTTGCTTTATTATGTAGGGTTTTTGTGGTGTATGTATGTTTGTTTTTCAGAATAAGCTTATGATTTCAGATAAATGCTTAGGCCTGCCAAAAGGTAAAAGTTCATTGTATTGCCACCACTTCATCTTCTTCCTCTTTTCTCTTTATTTGCTTACACATCCTTGCACATTCCTCAGAGTCTATTCACACACAAAAGGATTTTCTCCTCCTTTCTCTCTCCCCAAGGCCGACTGTCAAGTCTGTCAAGTCAGAGTATGTTACAGAGCCATGAATTAAAGGTCATTATTGATTTACTAATGGAAAGCAAAATATAAAATGGTAATAATTAGAATATTTAATGTGATTCATTTAAATAAAGAGAATAAAATATTAAGATTTGTTTACTATAGTTAGCATTATAGCTACCATTTATTGAGCGTTTACCTTGTGTGAGATAAATATTTTATATTATCTCAATTCTTCAACAATTCAATGAAGTTGGTATGATGTTCCCTGTTTTACAGATGAAGTTTAGAAAAGTAAAAAGATTTGCTCAAAACAGACATATAATAGTGTGTGGCAAAGGTAGAATTCAAACCTAAGTTTTCTGTTTCTGAACCCATGCCTTTGACTATGGTTGTGCTTTAGTAACTCCACTTAGGGCTCTCCGAACGTAGATTAGATGTATTTAGGTCTTGCCCACCTCAGTTGTTAAGAAAAGGAATGTAGTTTTGTAAACTGCCCTCAGACTATTGGGTAAAAAGAGGTTGGATCTTATTCTAGTTCAGTGAAAAGTGGTCACTACCCGTCCTTCACCAGTAGATGGTGGCAGAAAATTAAAAAGAGCTTTTAAAGGAAACCCATCAGAGAAAGCAAAGTGAAGGTGTGTTCTTTCAGAACAAGGTGTGTGGGAGATCAGAGAAGAGTAGAGTAAGGGAAGGGTGAGACGTGCCTGTGGAATCATGACAGGCAGCCCAGAAACTGGGAGGGAGCAAATTTATAAAATTATTCTTGGAAAGATACCTTATAAAAAAGAAAAATGTTGGCTTCCTTTTATTAAAAATTGACATTGTTTTGTTTAGTTTTCAGATGCTTCAAGTGTTGTGAACAGAGACTTGTTTGGATTATGTGTTTCTCAGCAAGACTAAATAAATGTTAACAATGGATAAGTGCAAACACATTGGTCAGTTGCGGCTTGCTCAAGACCATTCCATCCTCAACCCTCAGAAATGGCATTGTGTGGACTGCAATACAACTGAGTCGATTTGGGCTTGCCTTAGCTGTTCCCATGTTGCCTGTGGAAGATATATTCAAGAACATGCACTCAGGCACTTTCAAGAAAGCAGTCATCCTGTTGCATTGGAGGTGAATGAGATGTATGTTTTTTGTTACTTTTGTGATGATTATGTTCTTAATGATAACGCAACTGGAGACCTGAAGTTACTACGAAGTACGTTAAGTGCGCTCAAGAGTCAGAATTATCACTGCCCCACTGGGAGCGGAAGGGTCTTACGGTCTGCGGGTACACGCGATGACTCTTATTTCTTACATGATGGCGCCCAATCTCTGCTTGAGAATGAAGATCAGATGTCTACTGCTGTCTGGCACCGGAGAAGGATACTAATGGGTAAAATCTTTCGAACTTGGTTTGAACTATCACCCATTGGAAGAAAAAGGCAAGAAGAACAATTTCAGGAAAAAATAGCAGCAAAAAGAGAAGTGAAGAAACGACGGGAAGAATTAGAGTATGAAGTTAAAGCAGAATTGGAAAGTATGCCTCCAAGAAAGAGTCTACGTTTGCAAGGTCTAGCCCAGTCCACCACACTAGGAATAGTTCCTGTTCAAGTACCGCTACCAACCCCAGCCTCACCAGCAAAAGATAAAGTATTATCTACCTCAGAAGATGTAAGATTAAGAAAAGCCAGTGACTTCTCAGTTAAACGAACACTAGTAGTAACTCCTGGTGTAACGGGATTGAGAAATTTGGGAAATACTTGCTACATGAATTCTGTTCTTCAGGTGTTGAGTCATTTACTTATTTTTCGACAATGTTTTTTAAAACTTGATCTGAACCGATGGCTGGCCGTGACAGCTAGTGATAAGACAAGATCATCTTATAAGCGTCTACCAGTCACCGATACCGTATATCAAATGAACGAATACCAAGAAAAAGATACAGGATCTTTTCGCTCCAGACGTCCAAGTTTATCATTAGGACTAAGTGGTGGAGCATCAAAGAGTAGAAAGATGGAACTTATTCAGCTGAGGGAGCCAAGTTCACAATGCATTTCTCTCTGTCATGAATTGCATACTTTGTTCCAGGTCATGTGGTCTGGAAAGTGGGCCTTGGTCTCACCATTTGCCATGCTACACTCAGTGTGGAGACTAATTCCTGCTTTTCGTGGTTATGCTCAACAAGATGCTCAGGAATTTCTTTGTGAACTTTTGGATAAAATACAACATGAACTAGAGACAACTGGTACCAGTTTACCAGCTCTTATCCCCACTTCTCAAAGGAAAGCTATCAAACAGGTTCTGAATGTTGTGAATAACATTTTTCATGGACAACTTCTTAGTCAGGTATGGATTTTTTTAAATCTTATTTTCATCTGGGGGAATTCATAAAGTGAAGCCTAAAAAATGCATAATCTTTCTATATCTAGCGTGTTAGAGCTAGTACTGTTTTCAGATCAAAATCGATCGCTTTCACAAATACATATAGAGAAGTCTGCTCACTCATTTACAGCTGTTTCCTTCATGAATCATTGGAAGTAGTTTTACATGCATGGTGTCAAAGCTTTTTTTGTGGGGAGAGGGAATCAGAAAACAGAGCTTCTTAGGTTAATAATAATACATTCATTCTCTGAGGAATTGAGAAGAGAGTTTAATCCCACAGGGAACCGATTTGAAGATGCTGCAGTACTGGGAATGGATTGGTGCACGCTTGAGTAATTTCAGGGGCCAAGGAGGAGCGCTGGAGGACTGCCCATGAAACCAAGGTGGGGAGGGTCTGAAAGCTTTAACAAGTCTGTGGGAAAATTTTAAGGTAAAGAAGTGTGATTCCATCTAGAATAATCCTAAATGGTTTTCCTTTTTTAATTACAGCTGCAAAAGTTTCCCTTGTGAAAAGGAATCACAAAACCAGACTCTTCCATCTAATTAACGGTTCTCTATAATGAGTGGACTTGTTGGTAGACTATTACTAGACATAAGGCTCTCTACTTTTCCAGAGCACAGAGCATTAAAAAAATTTTTTTCTTTTTAAGCTTAGGCAATTGGTCACTTAGGTCATTTCCTCACGCCTGCACACCTGCCTCTGTTCCTCAGTTCACCTTTCATGGCAATGATATCATCTCTTGTTTTTATAGCATACTTTTTTGGAATGTGGTTTAAATATTTGAAATGTAATTCTTCTTAGGGAATATCTTTGAAGTTTCACTTAATGTTTCAGAAATGTAAAGATTCTACATTGTGCTAATTAGCAACTAAGAGTTTGTGTTTCTTGTATTACGTGCCGTTTTACTTTTCCACCATCCTTCTCTGTCATTTCTGACTTTTTATGCAGATGTTTAAAATACGCTATATAAATAAAAGTAATATATAGTTGTAGAAAACCTATATGATACAGTAAATCTATGCAGAAAAGAAAAATCATCCTCTAATCCCATAACCCCACAACGCACACAAAAGACTACTATTTTGGTATATTTCCTTCCAATTTTTTTTTCTTCTGCACATTTTATACTTTTTCTTTTCCCTTAAATGTGTGGTCATGTTGAATTTACCTGCTTTTTAAATTTTTTCACTTAACAACATAAAGATTTTTCATAGTCATTAAAATATTTAATCATTCTTTTCACACCGTTTCAATGTCCATCATCTGCATATGCCACAATTTCTTTATCCATTCTCCTATTGTCAACTTGTAAAGTAGCTCCAGTTTTTCCGTTATTATAATGTTCTGATCACGTAATACATTTTTTCCAGTGATTTCCTTAAGAGAGAGTCGTAGAAGGAGAATTACTTTGTCAGAGGGTATATACTTGGTTACAAATTTCTTTACAGAAAGTTACCATTTTATATTTCAAATAGTGTGACAGTGGCTATGTGCTTGTTTTTTCCTTTATGGATGAATTTTGAAATTAATAAAAATTATGTCAGCTTTTTGCTCTCTTCCCTTTGAACATGTAATAAACTCTTAGGAAACTGGCCATTTCAGGAGATTTGGATGGTTGGTTGGTGGAATGGCTTTTTTTTAAAGAAACTATTCCCAAAGGTAAGACCCTGGCCCTAGAGAGTCCCCAGACTAAATGCCACGAGTATTCTTTTTTCTTCTGTGTCAACTTGTTAAATCTAAAATCTGCATTAGAACTGGTTTCTTTATTTGGTTACCTGTTCTAGGAATGTAGCGTGTGTGAAAGAGCTTAGTAATATTTCACATCATGTGTGGATTATTAGATCTTAAGGGTCTGGCTTCAGTTATGTGCAGTGTCTGTTGGCATTAAATCTGCTGAATGCTTCCCTGAAGTTATTATTCTTTCCCTTTCCGGTTACCCAATTTCCTATGTAAGTTGTTAGAACTCTCCCGTATTCTTTGTGGTTCCTGTATTTTGATGAGGATCTTAAGGTAGTGATGTTAACTTTAAGTGGGATATGACATCATTATTTATGTTATATGTATTGTCTTTTGAAGTTATCAGTTGGTAGGGCTTTAAAATCTGTATATATTAATATATTGTCTATAAAAATAGACTAATAGTAATTTATTTGTATTATGGTTAAGAGTTTATAGAGATTTGGGGAGAGAAAAATCAGTGAAAAATGAGCAAGGAAAAATGGCAAAGAACCTCAAGTCTAAACACATTAAATTAAATGCATATAAATATATATCATATAGACACACACACACGCATTGTATATCTTATTAAATGGGTCCTCAGTTTGGTTTTTTACCTAAATTCAGATTTGACTTGGAGTTTTTTGAATGCCTAGTAGTTAAAAGCCCACAAATGTGTAATTAATGACAGTCCTTTGGAAGGAAAATTAATTATAATAGAAAATTCCTGAAAATAATATAAAGCAGATTATTCAGAATTCTGGTGGTGCGTTTTCAGAAGAAAAGCTTATTTCCAGGCAATGACCTCTAGTGAAAGGAGTAAATGCTTTGACAGAAAGGATTTGACAGAAGGATTGTAATCTGAGAAACTAAAATTTTTATTTGCAGGTTACATGTCTGGCGTGTGACAACAAATCAAATACCATAGAACCTTTCTGGGACTTGTCACTGGAATTTCCAGAAAGATACCAGTACAGTGGAAAAGATACTGCTGCCCAGCCATGTCTGGTGACTGAAATGTTGGCCAAATTCACAGAAACTGAAGCTTTAGAAGGAAAAATCTACATATGCGACCAGTGTAACTGTAAGTAGAGACTGTATATTCTCTCTGCTTTTCTAAGATTAGCAAAGAGACCCACAAATGAGAGGAAGCTGGAAGAAATTTCTTATGTAGCCGTTATGGAAAGAAACCTTGAGAATTCATCGAAAGAAACTAGGCTATTCTACTTTATAATTGGCATTTTTGAACTTTGTGTTTATTTTGCTTTATTGATGACATTAAAAATATTTTTCATCCTATAGTCAATTGTGGAGAGAAAGGATTCATAAAATAAGAAATTTAAATTTTAATACATTAGGCAGAATAAAGTAGCAAAAGGGAATAGTAAAAGCAAAGTATGTTACTTAGTACTGAATGAAATGTTGGCTTTATGAATCGTTTTGCTTGTATCAAAACACTGATATATAGATAACACGTGTGTGTGTGTGTGTGTGTGTGTGTGTGTGTGCATGTGTATGTGTCTGTATACATACCTGTATAATAGGAAATAATATATAGTTGGACTGCTGCTGTGGAGATTGGCTTCATGAAAACAAAGATTCAAAAACTATCTACTGACTATCTCTTCTATATTCATCATTGTTCTTGTTGCTATGGATAGAGGTAAGACACTTTCAAGGTACTCACATACCTAATGGAGGAAACAGACAATTAAGATCCACTCTGATAGGCTCGCTAATAGAGGTGAGCACAGGAACCCAACACTGGGAGATGAATCAGCCATTTCAGTTACAGAGCAGCATCCTCCTCCAGGGAAATGGTGTGTAAAACCACGTCAGATCTGCGTGTCTTTATCTGGTATCTCTATCTCCTCTATCAATGTGTACATGGCATTTTAGTGTTTATACTAAATATTTCCAGGTATTTGCCCTAATTTCCATGTCTGAAAAAAATGATTTTAGGGCTTTAGATACTAAACTTCTAAGGTAATATAAAAGAAATGTTGGATGTTCCAGCATTGAAGAAATGTCATATCACATGATGGTTTTCTAGAATGACTTAAATTAACATTGTTTTCTGAGTACTAATATGAACTCTGTTATAAGAAATTACACAAAGGCAAATGTAAGTCAAGGAGTTGACATCCCTTATCCAGCTAGACTTGGACCATATATTCTGAGAGACAATCCAAAGGTAGGTCCAGGACATTCAGCAGCAGCCAGGTAACCTGGATCTTACAGGCAGAGACCTGGAGGAAAGGCTTCTGGTGGCAAGTGGAGACGGCTTAGAGGACAGCCTCATGATGCACTGATCCCACCTCCTACATGAGAAGCAGCTGCTACTATGGCTGAAGTCGGAGCTGGTGTACAAGTTGAAGGACAGCTCCTGGACATCAGGAGCAAACTTTGGTAGCCAGTGGCCCAGCCAGAAGCTGCAGGACACAGACCATAGGTGGACCTCCAGGGAAGCAGAGGGGACAACAAAAAGAATCCAAAGTTCCACTTTTTAAGATCTGGTGCTAAATTAGCAAAAGCAAGACACTGAGGGAGGCCTCACCTCAGATGCAGAGCTAGTAAGGTCTGCTTTCTCAGGCCTTGGCCAGGGCTGGGATGGATCGCTGGAGAGGGGTGTTCTGGGCAATGAGGACCCATGCCCCTGGGGATCCTGATTAGCCTCAATAAATGAACTGAACGTGTAACTTTTTTAATTAAGAATTTGGGAAGAGTATATTAAAGTATGTTTAGGGAGAGTTTTAACTTTTCCTATTAATTGGCATAGCCAAATCCATTTTCAAATATTACAGCATTATCATTCTGTTGTTTATTTGCAGGATTATATTAAATCATGTACCTATTTGTTTATGTCTATGTTGACTAGCTCCTAAGTTTTCTTTTTTGTGTAATTGTAAGTTCCTTGAGGGCAAGGTCATTTCTTTATCTCGAGCACAGTACAATGCCTGTAACACAGTAGATGTTTAATTGATAATACACCTCTGAATTATTTTAGTTTACTCAGCTCTTCTTCTCTCCTTAAATTTGATTCTCATTCTGTCTTTGATATCACAGCAAAGCGTAGAAGGTTTTCCTCAAAACCAGTTGTCCTCACAGAAGCCCAAAAGCAGCTTATGATTTGCCACCTGCCTCAGGTGCTCAGACTACATCTCAAACGATTCAGGTTAGTAGTCATATCATAGTATCACCAGTGCCTACCAGCATCCACTTCTAACTTGATCATTCCTTGTGCTTAAAGTGCTTCGAAACTTAATACACATGATGAATTAAATTTTAATACTATATACTTGGCTAGTAGATGACTTACATCTACTTTTTTTTTAAGAAAAAAAAAATTCTGTCTGTAGCCTCCACCAGGGGACGGCGTATTCAATAACTCACCTCCTGATTAGCTTCCCTCGCAGAAGGCGCTGCTGACCCGCAGACCCCTCATGTTTTGGTCTGCTGGGTAATGTGATTCTCCTGGTGCGTTTCTGCTTATAGTGTTTAATATTCAGCATATTTTAGGTATACAATTTTTTAATTTAATCTGTAACTTGAGAGTATTTGACCCAATTGCTTTATCCTGGGAAAATATTTGAACAAAGGTATAGCAGTTCAATTCAAAGCAGTTAAAAAACAAAACCAAAAACAACTAGTCTTCAGAAATGTATTTAGTCAAGTGAATTAGTTGGCAAGGCTTTTGGTTAATCACAGCCCATGGTTTCATCCCCTGCAATTACCATGTTCCCTTACAGCTTGTTGTTCTCTTAAGGAATGAGAGGTTACTTGATGGGCTATGATTTGAAAACCATTGAGACCATGTTTCTCATACATATTCATTGTTGCTGGTTTAGTTGTTGTTGTTGTTTTTTAATAATTAAAGGAATTCATGTTTATAAAGAATTCAGACAATACAGAAGGCAAAGTAAAAGCCCAAAGCGCAAGTGCCTCTTTCCTCAGTCCCGTTCCCCAGAGATAATCACTGGTAGCTTGTCAGGGATTTCAGTTATTTATTGAAGCTGTTAAACAGTCAGCAAATAATCACGTAAGTGCTTTTTAATGCAAGATGATGTTCTGTATTCTTTGGGGAATACAGAGTGAGAGCCTTCTCTCAAGATTAGTCAGGCATGCACAGAAGTAAAGGTGAAGAGAAATACTGAGTGTCACAAACTGTCACACCATGATTTATCAGAGACGGAGGAGGGGGGTAGCGGAGCCTAAACATTCCTGAGGCCTCTCTAATGGCGTAGGTGGCTTCATATCACTCAAGTCTCAGTTCATGTGTCGTTTCTTTAGCGAGGACTTCCCTGACCATCCTGTTTAAAACTAGCGCCAGCTAACCCTCAGTAGCACATTACCCTGTTTTTGCTTAACGACGACAAACACTTTGTGCCCTTAGTAGTTTCCTTATTTCTCTCCCCCTGCCAGTGGAGCAGAAGCTCAGTAATGACAAGGATCTTGTCTTTTTCATTCCTGTACCCCAAGGCCCAGAACCAAGCTCCACACGTAGGAGATGCCCCAAAATATTTATTAAGTGCATGAATGGGTATGGAGGAAGGAACAGGGAAGGGTGTTTAGTGAAAAGTCAGGTGAGACCTGCCATTGTATATAGAATCAAGTGGAATGAAAAAACGGGAAGATGAGTTAGGAGGTTAATACTGTATTCCAGGGCCGGGTAAGCCTGGAGAGGTGAGAACATAGGAGAGATTCTGTAAAGCTAGAATTGGAAGGACTTAAATTTTTGTTACTTAGTTCGCTACTATAAACTGTTGAAGAACATCCTTTTCTTCCTAATTGCTACTTTACTCTGGCATTTGAAGCTCTCTTTAATTTAAACCTGTTTGACTCTGTTCCCTTCCATCTTCTGCCCAAAATATTTTTGACCCTTCATGCCATATTTATTTCTGATTCAGAGACGTGACTTACCACCACATTTCTCTTTCTGCTCTCTCTTCGTCTACTCAGAAAGTACCATTTTGTTTGCCTGTGTATAAAATATATAAAAGATAAAAGCGAGAATGGGACTGGGGAGGGACACAGGAGCCTTTGAAGAAGCATAAGAGATGGGACATTTCTAATGCCTTTGAAGCGCCTGTGTGCCTCCCAGGCCTCGTCCCTTCCCCTCTCCTCAGAGGTAAACCACTGTGAATTTTGGATACAGTGTTGTAGTTTATACGTTTATGGAGGATTGGGATATGACTTCTCGTCCAGCAGGTGATATAATTTGCAAGTCTCACCTTTAGTTCCATACCATTTTACATCGTATTAATAAGCATTTTCATGTTTATTTTTTTCCTTCATAAAACCTGTGTATATTCCTTTCTCCCTTCTCTACCTGCTGTTGTTTTTCTTACCCTCATGGTTTAGTACTCTAATAGTATTATATTTTCTTCCATGTCTGTCTTTTGTCTCTGCTCCACACCACCCCAAACTGGATTATCATCTCTTGAAAGAACTACCGCATATTGCATTATTTTTGCCCCACAGCACCAGCTCATACTCTATGTATGGTAAAAACACTGCTTGCCATGCTTTGATCCAATACTGGGAAGCATGACCAATAGACTGAGAAAATGACAGTACAGGAGCGTTATTTGAGTTCTGTCACTAAGTCAGGGACTTACACTTACTCTGTCACTAAGACAGCTGACCTACACAGGGAAGGGTCAGAGTTCCTATTTTTTTAGTCTGAAGAGCTCTGAAGTGTTCCGAGGAATCAGAGGTGGCCTGTTTTGTTCTGCTTTCTCTCCATACCTGGCCAAGAAAAGTCCAGATTATGTCTCCCAAGAATAAATTCCCTCCTCATGGTGTGACAAGACAATAAAGAATTAAAAACCCTTAAATTTAGCTGTTACAAGGGGGAAAATGTCCTATGCCACAAAAGTTAATTTTCTTGCTATATTATCATCTAACTACCGAAGGCAAATATTTATGTTAAAACCTGACCAGACCTGTTTGGTAAATAAGACTAAATTCCTCCATTTATAGCCAACTTTAGCATTGGAAGGATTTTGTATGTACATTATTTGTTTTATATATGATACTTTGTGTTCTGCACTCTCTGGGGCCTTCTATTATTATGACTGTCTGAACTGTAGAACATGGTTACTTTCCCTTGATCTTGTTGATGATTTTAGCCCGGTTTGTTCACAGGTGGTCAGGACGTAACAACCGAGAGAAGATTGGCGTTCATGTTGGCTTTGAAGAAATCTTAAACATGGAGCCCTATTGCTGCAGGGACTCCCTGAAATCCCTCAGCCCAGAATGCTTTATCTATGACTTATCTGCTGTGGTAATGCACCATGGGAAAGGATTCGGCTCAGGACACTACACTGCCTACTGCTACAACTCTGAAGGAGGTAGAGATGGGAGCTAGTGTTTGATCTTGGATTAGACTTGGAAGCTAGAGTTCAGGCTTTAGCGATTTGGCCACTAAGTCATCTTAAGCAGAGCCACTTGACCTCTTGTTTTCTTTCAAGAAGAATGCTTCTGTAGTACTGTTGAGTGTTTGTGCAGAAAAGGGAGATTTTTTTCGTGGGATTGCGGTAGTTTTGACTTTTAAGGGCTGTAGGGATACGATAGGATAATAAAGATGGTCTCAAAAGTCAGAAAGAGTGCTATCTTTTCTTAAAGGCACATTTCCAGGAGCAGGTCCTCTGTTTACTGGTTTAATTCAGTTAATTTTTATGTTAAAGAAGAGAGCATCTAGTGAACTGTGGGATCACAGATACTTGGAACAAACTTTAAGTTCAGATTTTAACATATAAAACTCACTTTCACTTACTGCCTCCATGGACCCTTCTAGGACAGTCTTCATAGGTAGCAAAAGTGATTGGATTTAGGTTTCATGTTTTATTCCCCTTTCCCTACCTACTATTGAACAAAGAATGAGCCTCCCGCCTCACACCATTTACCCCGCTTCCCCTCCCGACAGAAAAGAGGTGTGGACAAAAAGCCCTGATAATGCACAAAGGCAATTAATTTAACACTAAGCTACCAAGAGTTGGTTGTACACTATTTGCTTTATCGTATGATGAGCAGCAAAAGCATTAACTAGTAAGATTACACCAGGAATTGAAGATAGTGTTAAAGGAACTAATCAGTCAGATTCTATAACTTCAAATTACTTCTAGGATAAAGGTAGATAATTCCAGAGCAACATAGTGTCTAAGCTCTATTTCACATTAAAAGAAATGAATTTGCTAGATGATGATTTTCCCTTGAAAAAAAGCTTAACTCTCATGGAAACTAATGCTTTTAATTTATGCTAGACATTTCTGAAGTTCCTTCATAAACATTAAGGTGTATTTCTGTGCTCCCCTCTAGGGTTTTGGGTACACTGCAATGATTCCAAGCTAAGCATGTGCACTATGGACGAAGTCTGCAAGGCCCAGGCTTATATCTTGTTTTACACCCAGCGAGTCACTGAGAACGGGCGTCCTAAACTCCTGCCTCCAGAACTCCTGTCTGGTAGCCAGCATCCCAGTGAAGAAGCTGATCCCTCTTCTAATGAAATCTTTAGCTGATCCAAAGACAGTGGGGCTTTCTTCATTCCATCTGTATATATACTTTTTAAAAGGGCTGATTTACAGTTTTGAACTTCATTGTTTTTATTTTTTACTTATGAATCAGTGCACACTGTTTTTATACATTTGTATCTAACTACAACAAAACTTTTTAGAGACAGTTAGCAGAAATACTTGTTTATGTATGACAGCCGGAAACCAAACCTTTTTCAAGTACTTGGGAGTACTTTTAGAGTTTACCTCAGTCTGGTGTTACCTCTTTTATACTTTAGTGTCTTAATTGGCTCAGATCATGAATTTGTGCAATCTTCTACTGAAGAAGTTCAGGTGGCATCATTTTATACATTTCTTATCTTTTGTAGCTATTTTCTATACAAATTCTTATTAGATAGAAAATTAGACACTTTCTTCACTAATAGTCTTACCAAAACAAAAATTTGTATATTGAAATCACTTTTGCCCCTTGAAGGGAGTCAAAACTACTACATTCGAAAGTGAAATATCAAGGTATCACCTAGATATTCATCAGTAATACTCATTGATATCCCTGAAGCTTTGTGTTATAGGGCTCAGAACAGACATTACTCTGGTTAATAGAACTTCATTTTTTCAAAACTGTATTAAGTTTGAATAATTGTTTATTTGGCATAGTCAAACTGTATGCAAATACAAAGGACAGCT
The DNA here is from genome assembly GCF_041296265.1 of Equus caballus. Classification (NCBI taxonomy): domain Eukaryota; kingdom Metazoa; phylum Chordata; class Mammalia; order Perissodactyla; family Equidae; genus Equus; species Equus caballus. The sequence continues at coordinate 26,032,624 of NC_091711.1, read as the reverse complement.
TTATAAATAGTATGTTTAAATGACTTCAGTAATATGGTCATAAAAACGATGATGGATGGGACTTATAATGATGATTTGTCTGGCAGCAACCAGGTTTGTCCAGATTCTAATAAAGCAGTCATATCAAAAATTTGAATTTAGCAAATAATGTTATGATTATGCAAGTACAGTTTAACTTGGATATGAGTTCATTTTATATGTTTAACATTAGATCTCTTAAAGCTTTGTACCATATATCTTGAGATTTTTAGTTTAAAGGAATAAAAGTAAGTCTTGAAGAAAAAAAACTGCATAGGGCAGAGATAATTGTTCAAAATTGAAAACTGGGCAACATATTCAATATCTCATTTTTCTAAATAAATAAAGCCTAGAGTACTTACTCTTGCCAGGATTATGTGAATACTAGGAACCTCTTAGTCAAACACTGGGCCCTGACATTTTTTTTTAATTAAAAATTATCTAAACTTGCATTAAAAATATAGTATGAAATACTCTTTGCTCTTCCCTAAGACTCTTATAGATCTCTTTAAAAATCCTACTGCTGCTAACTTAATTTTATTCAGGAGGAGGATCCACTAACCTCTGTAGAGCTGCTGTGCAAGATCTTAGCTCAGTGGCAACCACTGGAAGATCATTTATCCCTTTTTTCTTAAGTTTGCTTGCAGGTTGAAATCTTAATGAAAGGTAATATCCTGCAGAATGTGGTTCTCCCTCCAGTGATCATCTATAAGTATAAGCTTGAAAAGGACCTCTATTAGCAAATTCTCCTTAAATTTCAAAGAACAAGTCATCTGAGGCAGCTAGCTGATTGTGAAGTGCAATGAGAACTTATCACTGAACAGGCAAATCATTTATGCCAAAAATACAGCTTAAGTATTAAATGGCTAAGGTTTAAAATTGTTCATTTATTAAATACCTATGCAAGTTGTTACCTCAACTGTTAACATAATTATACCTCATTAAAGATTTATGTGGTCAAGATACCCGAGTCTAGCTTTTTTTAATTTCAAGGATTACTTTATACTTAGGATAACTGCTATACATTTCAGTACCTAATTTTAGTGGGATATTTTAAAAATAACTCTGGAAGCTATGTTGTTTGTGATGGTATAGTCACTTGTTTCAGTACTTATTTCAATTTCAAAATTTGTGACAAAGAAATAAAGTGACTTAGCCCTTTACTTTTTAATCCCTTAAAACTAAAACTTGTGTGTGTGAGGTCAAGGGGTATATGGGAATTCTGTACTTTATGCTCAATTTGCTACAAACCTAAAACTGATCTAAAAAAGTTGTCTATTAAAATAACAAAACTAAAGGGGCCATCCCAGTGGCACAGTTGTTAAGTGCGCACGTTCCGCTTCAGCGGCCTGGGGTCCGCCGGTTCGGATCCCGGGTACGGACATGGCACCGCTTGGCAAGCCATGCTGTGGTAGGCGTCCCACATATAAAGTAGAGGAAGATGGGCACAGATGTTAGCTCAGGGCCAGTCTTCCTTAGCAAAAAGAGGATTGGCAGCAGGTGTTAGCTCAGGGCTAATCTTCCTCAAAAAGAAAAAACCCAAAAAACCAAAACTAAAACCTAGACAATGAACAGAAGCTTAGATTTCTTACTTTACATCTCAATGTGGACTTCCACATTCTGCTAAGTTGATCTAACAAAAAAAACAACATGTTTGGTTGTAAAATAATTTACTAAAGGCACTATTGTTAAACATCGAACTAATAATTGGTTACGAATAAGGTACATCATTGTAAACATGACAAAATGATTTCAAGAGATACAGGGCTAATAGGTCAACAGTACAATTTTTTTCTTGTGACAGCTTTAGCTTCCCTATTTACAAGATCATATCCCTTCCAGCCATTCCAGGGGCATGAAGTGATGCCACTGCTCCCAACAGTTAGTTACCTGGGAAGGGAGCTTGGAGCTCCAAAATTCTTCTCTCATAGGGTCAGTTCTAAAATTCTTGGGCTTAGAAATCGATACGTCTTTCATACCTCCCACCAAAGCACATCAAAAAAGTATGGACTCAACATCCCAAAAGAGCTAGCTGGAGGGCCCAAGCCCTATAACACGTCCAGGCAATGAACGAGTGAGCTCTGCCACTAGCACATCATCACAGAAAATGGAGAAATTACTTGAAGGTAGCTGTTGAACATTAGCACCATAATAAACATGGCTCATACAGCCAAAAACGAGACTGTTCATCCCATAACATTCATTTATAGTTTGAGTGCTGAAAGAGCAGATTTTTAATGTATAATAAGTGATCTAAGTACAGAAGTCAGGTTTTTTTTTCCTATGAGGAAAACGTTAAACAAAATACAAACTAAACAGCATCCCAGAAGCAATCTGATTGTGCTAAAACATATACAAATTAAGGCTTTACCTTGGTACATAACAATTTTGAAATTATGTTGGAACATCTCCAAGAAATCCTTAACATAGAATTCGAGCAATGTGATCAAGAGTCGGGAGTGGGGCTCAGCTCAAGATGTAACATGCATCTTCCATTCACCTTACGCACTTGCCTGCTGGAGTGAGTGTCACTGTAGCCTCTCTTGCTGAAGCACCACCCAGAATGTTAGGAATCCCAGCCAGGCGACAGGCAGGGTGTTAAGAGAATTTGCTTCACTAATGAAAAAGCCTAATAATTCAACTTAACTCTTCTAACTAGAACAAGATCCAAATATGGGAAGTTTTCCTGTTTTTGTTTTTGTGGTTTTAAATGCCCTTTTGGTTTACTGAGTAAGCCAAATACATTTCCCGATAAATACTACCACCAAAGATTCTAAATATTGAGATTTTACTGAATCAAGGTTTCAATGTTCCTACTAAGTCATGTTTCAATTAGATCTTTCCAATGTCAAGGAAAAAATGAAAGACAAGGACTAATATGATCCTAAAAAGAAGGCAAAATATTCCTAAGGCTGTATCTTAATTTATCAAAATTCTCCCACTTTATGCATGTATAGATCTTGTTTTAACCACTATGTCAGAAGAAAAGTTTCAGTGTAGAAGTCTACAATCCAGATAAAAGGCTCTACATTTCCCTACATTAAGTCTGGCTATTTCCTGTGCAGAATTATAACCACAGACATTGACATGTAGCTCTCAGATCTGAAAATGTCTTTATTTTTTAGAAAATGGATTCCAGGAAGGTTAAAAAGCAATACCAGAGGATATAGGTGCAGAACTGGATGTAGTCATTCAAAGCATTCAATTAAGAATATGGCAATATAAATATATGAAAAGCGTCTCCTGGGTGTTCAAAACAACATGTATAAGTCATTTCTAACTAATTTGAGCTTTATAGCATTTCCTAGACAGGGGAAAAACAGTTAACATCTGAAAGTCCTGAAAGCTTTTTCCTTGGTTAATTACATTAGATGGTATGCCTTTGATCAAATTCCTTCCTTTTTAAACATGGATAAAAGTATTACATAGGTCCACTGTCAAACAGACAACATGTTGCAAATTAATTCTGGTATAATGTATTCCAACAAAGCTTAGAAAATAAAAGATGTTGTGGTGGCTTTGGACTAAGTTTAATAGTCATCTCCTCTGCTGACAACTTCTTTACATGTTGGACGCAACAGTATGGTATGTTCAAACTGCGCTGTATATGATCCTTTAATGTCACATAATGGTGGATATGGATCTACAATGCCCAAGTCACACAGATTCTTCAAAGCCATCAAGTATTTACTTTCTCCCAAGCGATCCAGCCATCTGCGGCAGAAGGCAAGGGTGCCAAAGTTTTCATTGATGACATTTAACAAGTGTTTTGTTCTTGGAAGCCTAAAAGGAGAAAATCAAAGATTAATAGTTGGCTAAAAACTTACCAACTCATTTCCCCCATTAAGGAAAACTCAAACCCTAGCCATGGCTTTACTTTGTAATTGAAGTTCAAAAGACTTTTGTTGTTGCCTCTTTCAACATTCAAAAGCCAGAATGTATAATAGCCCATACCTAATTATAGATGGCAGCTGAATAGGAGACCAGCCGAAGGCTACCTTATCATGTTTGTTGATATGTCTGTGCCTGTGTGTGTTAAATTCCCTGTACAGACTCATCAAGACTATTACTGTGGGAGTTTACTTTTTTGTGCATCAAGCTGAAAGACCTGCGCATAAAAGTAGGTGTAAATTCATCCTTCAACCATCTTCTCCAAAGAAAGTTTACCAATAGGAAAATAAGAAGAAAACCCTAGAAATGCCAGTAAAAAAATAATTTCTGAAATTATTATGATTATTGGAAACTGGATCTGAAGAGAATACTTCCTATATCATTTTCATTTCAATTAAAATTTTTAACAGGCCAATTTCTTTGCTGTATTATAGAAATCCACAGAACTTATTGTTAGGCTATAGAACTGTACATTTATGAATGTACCACTGTAGATGTTTGTCACATTTTTGAAAATGCTGTTAACTGGAAAGAGAAATTCATTAGTCATATAAAAACAACAGTCTCTCACCTTATTGGCACATGTCCAACATCAAAATTTTTCATGTAATGTGAACATTCCATATCATCATGAACAACACCTTTTCCTGTGCTACCAAAGGTTTCAATAGCATACACTTCTCCTTCCTAAAAAAATACATAAGGGACAAAGAGAGAGAAGAAAAATCCAGAACTAATCAAAATTACCATCTCTCATCTTCAGGCTGAGGTATTTTCTACTTGATGTAAGAAACAACATGAAACGTCCCCTGGCAGTCCTTATCCACCTCTGCCTGCTTATCTCCTTAGCACTTTTTGGTCTTTCTGTGTCTTCCTATTGGAACGTAGGCTTCACATGGGCAGGGAATTTTGTTTTGTTCACTACTACATCCTCAGTGCCTAGTAAAGAGATGGCACCTATGAGATGCTCAATAAATACTCACTAAGTGTTGAGTAACAATCCTTTAACATACCGAACTTTCACAACTGACTGAACCCTGGTCTGACCAGACACAATTTGCACACTCAACACGGCCCAATTCCCGTTGGGGTGAGTATGGATGCCAAATTAATTTTGCTCAACATAATCAACTATCACTAGCTTTAGTTTGGGAAAAAAAATTTACAAAGAACACCGTTAATGGCATACATACCTCCATTCTTGTTGCCTCTCCTCCTTTCACAATGGGCACTGTTTTCCCAGCATGTATTCTATATGGCCCAATTGAATGTCCATTTAGATTACGGATTGGTTTCACTGGCATAATAAATAGGAAAAAAATAATTATTCAGGATCTCTATAAGCACAAAGAGATCTCTTGGCCTTGTGGCACAGAGTTCAAGCATTTATTTAAAAACAACATATGGCTTTACTAAATAACCTCACATTAAGAGAGTTAAATACAAAGTAGAAAACTAGTGGAATATGAAAAGCTATTTATTGCAATGTTACTGATTAGAAACTAGAAGGGAGTAAGGGGAGATGGTGGAAAAAGAATAAACTGTGTGATGAGGACACAATGGGGGTCATCTAAGAAGGTATAGTTAATAAAAACAGAGTCATAAAATGCTATGTACATAATGATTACAAATATGAAAATATATATTTTTATGCTTATAGACCAAAAGGTAACATGAAAATGAGGATTCTGTGTTGAAATGATAAGACTATGAAACCTTAAATTTTATTATTACATCAGCATTTCAAACGTTAAGATAGAAAATCTAAACAACCTCAGCGTCCTGACAGCAACGATAGAATAAACAAATTGTGGCAAATTCACACAGTGGAACACTACTCAACAATAAAACAAAAACCTAGGGATACAGGATACAGTGAACAACTGAAATAAAACCTGAAGAAAAAATGAGCAAGAGAAGGCACAATTATATAGATACTGTGCAATTCCATATATGCATATATATATATGGAATATAAAAGGCATAATTATACTACTGTTTAGGGATGCATAATTAGATGGTGAACACATAAAAGCGAATGCAAATATTTTAGTACTCAAGATAGTGGTTTACTAGAGGAGGCTGCTGTAACTGGGAAGGGGTATATAGAATTGGGGGGCTTCTGGAATGCTGACAATATTCTATTTCTCAAGGGGTAAGGTTACATGGCTTTTATAATTATTTAGTTCAAGTTTTATGTTGTGTGTATTTTTAACGTTTATTATATTCCACGATAAAAAAAGGTTTAAAAAAGTCTAGCTCTACAATGCTAGAATCCTCAGTACAAGCGACCTTTCTTCTAGAGCAGAACTAGGTACCTAGGTTTTTACAAATCTTTAACAATGAAACAATGACAAGTATATTACAAATTTAGGGGCTAGTGCAGAAAAATAAAACTCTTAATTAGCTCTTCAAAAAAAATCCTCCTGAGAGTTCTCGTCAAGATGGCGCTGTGAACAGACGTTGAACTCGCCTCCTCCCACGAACACAACCAGGTTACAACAATTTTGGGAAGAATCACCCTGGATTGAAAACTGAAAACTGGATAAAAAGAACACCCACGACAAGGGACAGTCCTGATGAAAGCAGAAGAGGCAGTAACTCCGGCCAGAGAGGAAAAAAGCCACCTTTGGGAGCAGCGGAGCTTCTGAGCTGGCCAGGCGGGAGCCAACCTAAGGTACGAGCCCTCCCTGGAGGGGTGAGGTCCGGAGCGGGGGCAACACTGCTATAACCATCCTTCGGACTCAGCCCAACTGAGATGGGGGTCTTACTATCTGGCTTTGCTGGCTATTAACTGCAGCGAGGACACCCCAGAAAAGCTATGGGCTGAAAGCCGAAAAGATCCGGGTCTTAAAGGGCCCACGCACAAACTCACTCATTACAGCAACCTAAAATCACCAGAGAGAAGGCTGACTGTCCTTTGGTGAAACAAGACTCACCTAGTGGGCTCTGGGGGCATCTTGGTGAGAGGAGGATCCTCTCCTGAGACTGAGACATTGGTGGGGCCCGTTGTTCTGAGCTGGTCCAGGCGTGCTGATACTGAACCGGTGGGGGCCATTGAGGTGCGTCCCTTGGGCTGTTAGCCCAGGGGTCTGCCACACCCACTAGAGCACAGACTTAATCCAGTTCAGCCAGGGCAGGCAACCCGCCCTAGGGACTGGCCCCACCTAACAGCAAGCCCTCAGGCTACTTTTCAGCCTGCATTGACTGAGTGCCTTGATCCTCTACAGGCAGGCAAGGGTGTCTGCCTCTGTGGGGCAGGGCTTGTGTGAGGACCCGGTGAACTGCGGGGGGCAGTGGGGCAGAGGTGGGGGCCTCTGCAGTGTGGCAGTGGGGTACGCTCCAGGGGGTTGAGAAGTGTGCACGGACCAGGACTGTGTTGACAGTGTATGTGGTCCAGAGGAGGGTGAGGCTTATCAGTGGCAGAAGACTTGAGCTTCACAAATAGCCATAAAAAGGATCGGCCCCACCTTCCAAAGCCTGAAACAACTGAGGGCCTCCATGCCAAGGGCTAGCCCCACTCAGCTGCACTCCTAAGAGAACTGGCATCAGCCTTGTTGGCCTCAGGCCTACCACAACTGTACGCCCCTGAGCCTAGCAACCAGCTACACTGGGTACCAACCCAATTAAGAGGACAATTGCAATAAGAGTGTGCTAATAGACTTTGTAGCCAACAGTGCTAAGGCCCCTCCAAACCGGATTTACAAACAGCTGGCCAGGGAAGGAAAGATCAGACTCCCTGGGTACCTGCAGTGGGAGCAACCCTGCCACAGCAGAAGAACACAAGTAGCCCACAAAGGGGTCACTCCTGGTTCATATGGTCTGGTGACGAGAGGGAAGCACACTGCTGGGCCTCATAAGGCATCTCATACATAAGGCCACTTCTCCAAGATCAGGAGACATAGCCGACTCACCTAGTACAAAGAAAATAGCACAGAGAAAAAGGCATAATGAGGAGGCAAAGGAATACTTTCTAAGCAAGGGAACACTACAAAACACCAGAAAAAGAACTAAGTGAAACAGAAACTAGTGACCTCCTTGACAAGGAATTCAAACAAAATATAATGAGGGTGCTCACAGATATGCAGACAAGAATGGATGAACACAGTGAGCACATCAGCAAAGACTTGGAAGATATAAAAAAGAACCAATCAGAAATGAAGAATACAATACTCGAAATGAGAAATTCACCAGAGGGACTCAACAGCAGAGAAGAAGAAGCAGAAGAGCGGATCAGCGAGCTAGACGAAAGATTAGAGGAAATCACCCAAGCAGAACAGAAAAGAGAAAAAAGAATTAGACAGAATGAGAACAGTGTAAGGGAACTCTGGGACAATATCAAGCATGCTAACATTCGGATTATAGGGGTCCCAGAAGGAGAAGAGAGAGAGAAAGGGGCAGAAAATTTATTTGTTGAAATAATAGAGGAAAATTTTCCTCACCTGAGGAAGGAAACAGACATCCAAGTTCAGGAAGCACAGAGAGCTCCAAACAAGAGAAGCCCAAAGAGGCCCTCACCAAGACATATTATAATCAAAATGTCTAAAATTAAAGACAGAGAATCCTAAAAGCAGCAAGAGAAAGGCCACAAGTGACATATGAAGGGAAGCCCATCAGGCTGTCAGTAGACTTCTCAGCCAAGACCCTACAGGCGAGAAGAAAATGGCACAACATATTTGAAGTGCTAAAAGGAAAAAACCTACAACCAAGAATACTATATCCATCAAGGCTGTCATTCAGAATGGAAGGAGAGATAAAGAGCTTCCCAGACAAGCGAAAATTAAAGGAGTTTATCACTAAGAAACCAGTTCTACAAGAAATGCTGAAGGGACTTATTTAAGTGGGAAAGTAATGACCACAAATAGAGATAAAATAAAAAAAATTATCAAAAAAAACCCAAAACAACAAGAAGAAAAAACAGGCAATAAAATCACTTGTAAGGTAAAAGGATGGTAAAGGCAGCAGATCAACTACCTGTGAAAGTAATATGAGGGTTAAAACACAAATGTAATATAATTACCTGTTTCAATGATAAGAGGGCAATGGATATACACACACTAAACAAAAGACTATATATGACGTGAAAAGCATATAATGTGGGAGGAGGGGAGTGAAAAAGTAGAGCTTTTAGAAAGAGGTCAAGCTAAAGAGTCTATCTACTCAATATAGACTGTTATATGCATAGTATATTAAATAGGATCCTCATGGTAACCACAAACCAGAAACCTATAACAAGCAGGAAAAAAAGTAAGACAAAAGAAATCAAACATATTACTAAAGATAGCCATCAAACCGTTACAAGTGAAGAGAGCAAGAGAAAAAGAAAGGAACTGAGAACTACTAAAACACCCCAAAAAAAAGAAAAAGTGACAAAATGGCAATAAATACATATTTATCAATAGCTACTTTAAATGTCAATGGATTAAATGCTCTAATCAAATGCCACAGGGTGGCCAACTGGATAATAAAACAAGAGCCATGTATATGCTGCATACAAGAGACACACTTCAGACCTACAGACACTCACAAACTGAAAGTGAAAGGATGGAAAAAGATATTCCATGCAAATGGCAAAGAAAAGAAAGCGGGGGTAGCAATACTTATATCAGACAAAATAGACTTTAAATCAAAAACTGTAACAAGAGACAAAGATGGCCACTACATAATGATAAAGGGAACAATCCAACAAGAAAATATAACACTTGTAAATATCTACGCACCCAACATAGGAGCACCTAAATAGATAAAGCAATTATTAACAGACATAAGAGGAGAAACAGACAGTAACACAATAATAGTAGGGGACTTTAACACTCCACTTACACCAATGGATAGATCATCCAAACGGAAGATCAATAAGGAAACACTCGCCTTAAAGGACACATTAGACCAGATGGACTTAGTAGATATATACAGAACATTCCATCCAAAAACCACAGAATACACATTCTTTTCAAATGCCCATGGAACATTCTCCAGGATTGATCACATATTAGGCCAAAAAACAAGTCTCAATAAATTTAAGAAGATCGAAATAATACCATGCATCTTTTCTGACCACAAAGGTATGAAACTGGAAATCAACTACAGAAAGAAAACCAGATAAGCCACAAAAATGTGGAGATTGAACAAAATGCTACTGAACAATGATTGGGTCAAGGAAGAAATCAAAGAAGAAATAAAAAAATTCCTGGAGACAAATGAAAATGAAAACACGACATGCCAAAATCTGTGGGATACAGCAAAAGCGGTTCTACGAGGAAGTTTATAGCAATTCAGGCCTACCTCAACAAAGAAGAAAAATCCCAAATAGACAATCTAAAAGTGCACCTAAAGGTACTGGAAAAAGAACAACAAACAAAGCCCAAAATCAACAGAAGGAAGGAAATAATAAAAATCAGAGCAGAAATAAACGAAATAGAGACTAAAAAAAAATAGAAAAAATTAATGAAACCAAGAGCTGGTTCTTCAAAGAGATAAACAAAATTGACAAACCCTTAGCTAGACTCACCAAGAAAAAAAGAGAGAAGGCTCAAACAAATAAAATCAGAAACAAAAGAGGAGCGATTACAACGGACACCTCAGAAATACAAAAGATTATAAGAGAATACTATGAAAAGCTATATACCAACAAATTGGATAATCTAGAAGAAATGGATAAATTCTTAGAAACACACAACCTTCCAAAACTGGACCAAGAAGATGTAGAAAATTTGAATAGACCAATCACCAGTAAGGAGATCGAAACAGCAATTAAAAACTTCCCCAAAAATAAAAGTCCAGGACCAGATGGCTTCCCTGGTGAATTCTACCAAACATTCAAAGAAGACTTAATACCTATCCTTGTCAAACTCCTCCAAAAAATTGAAGAGGAGAGGAGGCTTCCTAACTCCTTCTATGAAGCAAACATTATCCTGATACCAAAACCAGACAAGGACAACACAAAAAAAGAAAATTACAGACCAATATCACTGATGAACATCGATGCAAAAATCCTCAACAAAATACTAGCAAATGGAATACAACAATACATTAAAAAGATCATACATCATGATCAACTGTGTTTCATTCCGGGGATGCAGGGATGGTTCAACATTCGCAAATCTATCAACGTGATACACCACATTAACAAAATGAAGAATAAAAATGATCATCTCAATAGATGCAGAGAAAGCATTTGACAAGATACAGCATCCATTTATGATAAAAACTCTAAATAAATTGGGTATAGAAGGAAAATACCTCAACATAATAAAGGCCATATATGAGAAACCCATAGCAAATATCATTCTCAATGGAGAAAAACTGAAAGCTATCCCTCTAAGAACAGGAACAAGACAAGGATGCCCACCGTCACCACTCTTATTTAACATAGTATTGGAAGTCCTAGCCAGAGCAATCAGGCAAGAAAAAGAAATAAAAGGGATCCACATTGGAAAAGAAGAAGTGAAACTGTCACTCTTTGCAGATGACATGATTTTATATCTAGAAAACCCTAAAGAGTCCACTAAAAAACTTTTAGAAATAATAAAGGAATACAGTCAATTTGCGGGATACAAAATCAATGTACAAAAATCCGTTGCATTTCTACACACTAACAACGAAGTAGCAGAAAGAGAAATTAAGAATACAATCCCATTTACAATTGCAACAAAAAGAATAAAATACTAGGAATAAACTTAACGAAAGAGGTGAAAGATCTATACACCGAAAACTATAAAACATTGTTGAAAGAAATCAAAGAAGACACAAAGAAATGGAAAGATATTCTGTGCTCTTGGATTGGAAGAATTAACATTGTTAAAATGTCCATACTTCCTAAAGCAATCTACAGATTCAATGCAATCCCTATCAAAGTTCCAACAACATCTTTTACAGAAATAGAACAAAGAATCCTAAAATTTACATGGAACAACAAAGACCCCGAATAGCCAAAGGATTCCTGAGAAAAAGAACAAAGCCGGAGGTATCACACTCCCCGATTTCAAATTATACTACAAAGCCACAGTAACCAAAACAGCATGGTACTGGCACAAAAACAGACACACAGATCAATGGAACAAAATTGAGAGCCCAGAAGTAAATCCACACGTTTATGGACAGCTAATATTCGACAAGGGAGCCAAGAGCATACGATGGAGAAAGGAGAGTCTCTTCAATAAATGGTGTTGGGAAAACTGGACAGCCACATGCAAAAGAATGAAAGTGGACCATTCCCTTACACCATGCACAAAAATCAACTCAAAATGGATTAAAGACTTGAATGTAAGACCCGAAACCATGAGACTTCTAGAAGAAAACACAGGCAGTACGCTCTATGACATTGCTCTGAGCAGCATATTTTCAAGTCCCATGTCTGACCAGGCAAGGGAAATAAAAGAAAAAAATGAACAAATGGGACTACCTCAAACTAAAAAGCTTCTGCACAGCAAAGGAAACCATCAACAAAACGAAAAGACAACCTAACAATTGGGAGAAGATATTTGCAAACCACATATCAGATAAGGGGTTAATATCCAAAATATACAAAGAACTCATACAGCTTAACAACAAAAAAACCAACAATCCAATTAGAAAATGGGCAAAAGATCTGAACAGAGATTTCTCCAAAGAAGAAATACAGATGGCCAACAGGCATATGAAAAGATGCTCAACATCATTAGCTATCAGGGAAATGCAAATCAAAACTACAATGAGGTATCACCTCACTCCGGTCAGAATGGCTATAATTAACAAGACAGGAAACAACAAATGTTGGAGAGGATGTGGAGAGAAGGGAACCCTTGTTCACTGCTGGTGGCAGTGCAAAGTGGTGCAGCCACTATGGAAAGCAGTTTGGAGTATCCTCAGAAAATTAAGGATAGATCTACCATATGATCCAGCTATTCCACTGCTGGGTATTTATCCAAAGAACCTGAAAACACAAAGGCATAAAGATACTTGCACCCCTATGTTCATTGCGGCATTATACACAATAGCCAAGACTTGGAAGCAACCTAGGTGCCCATCAAGGGACGAATGGATAAAGAAGATGTGGTATTTATACACGATGGACTACTACTCAGCCATAAGAAATGATGAAATCCAGCCATTTGTGACAACATGGATGGACCTTGAGGGTATTATGCTGAGTGAAATAAGTCAGAGGGAGAAAGTCAAATACCATATGATCTCACTCATAAGTAGAAGATAAAAACGACAAAAAAAAAACCAACACATAGCACTGGAGATTGGACTGGTGGTTACCATTGGGGAAGGGGGGAGGGGGGAGGGCAAAAGGGGTGATTAGGGTCACATGTGAGGAGATGCACTATAATTAGTGTTCGGGTGGTGAACATGATGTAATGTATCCAGAATTTGAAATATGATGTACAGCCAAAAACATAAAAACTTAAAAAAAAATAAAATAAAAATCCTCCTTCTTTTATAAATGATAAGCTAAATTTATTTTAAAATTCAGCAAGCATTACTATTTCTCCAAGATCTGGCAATTTGAGCCCACAGACCAATCAAAAACACATTTAAATAAAAAGATTTCTTAGCCATACCAACCTAACATATAACTAAGTTACAGAGAAGAAGCAGGGTATCCATTTTTATATTATAAAGGTGGTGACAGAGGTAGGCTAATTCTGGGACCAAGAGAGCTGTAAGGGTAACTTTCCAATTCTATAGCTTCCTGATCAAGGTAAATAAAATCACCCCCTCGATGGCCCAGTTCTGTTATGTGGTTTTGGAAACTGCTTCTGAAACTTCAGCTGATGGTCCATTTCTTCATCTTCCCAATGCCATGATTTGTCTATATCCTTTCTGCTTAAACTAGTAAAAATGAATTCTGTCACCTTCAATTAAGAACTCTGATCAACACAACAAGTGGTATCAAAAAAGAGTGCTAAGGTAATAATAGAACTTAAAATGCTGCACTAGCTTAGTGGAAGAGGTGAGAAGAGAGATAAGGATTCCAACATTGCAGACTGGAATTGTTATGCAGTAACTAAACATTAAGTCAAATTGTCACCCAGTATACCTTGAAGGGCAGACCATATGCTAACCAAAGTTTTAGAATTAAAAGAAAATAGAAGGGAAAGATAATTTGAGAGGGACCTGAATAAGCACTATTTGTTGTGGCACCAAACCCAAAATTGGGGGTGGGAAATGACAAACATTTGTTGAATAAATTTCAGGCACTGTCATAAAACTTACATTTCTCAAAACAAAAAACACAATATCATTAATCCTATTACAGTCAAAGAAACTTAGGTTCTTAGAGGTTACAGGATTTGTCTAAATTCAAAGATAGACCGGCCTGACCCCAAAGCATGTTTTCTTAATTATCCCATAAAACCCCCCATCCAAGTGTTAGCAGCCTTAAGCATTTTTGACTTGTACAGATGTTCATAGAATTAGGAATCTGCAAGAGAGCAGCAAGGACAGGCACTGTCAGGTCCCACAGGAAGAACCACTTTTGCACTTGGAAGACACACAAAAGTCTGTAAATATCAACAGAGGAAGGCAAAGAATGCTGAATGTGAATTTACTAAGGGGCAAGGAAGCATGAGAGTCTCCACTCAAAGGACTATAAAGGCGAGATAGGATTTGGTTAAAGGAAATGTAGGAAATATTCTGTAACAAAGTTATTAGAACAAGGGTTACTGAGAGCAATGAGCATAGATTAGGAAGGAAGACGGTGGCTGGAGAGTGGTCGGACAGACCCTGGGAAGTGGAGGAAGGCTGGACTGATAGCACAGGTGACTCAGACTGTGTACCAAAGGCAGTAGCTAGGAAAGATGAGGAGGCAAAGGAATAAAGATTAAAGGAAGGACACACAAGGAATTAACTGGCCTCTAAATTTTGAATTCAACTCAAAAAAAAAAAAAAAGGAGAGTCATCAATGGAAAGGGCCTCTGGCTTCTCTCTTAGCCTTAATTTGACTAGTCACGGGAAACCTAGTCTGCATTTTGGCCACCCTGGATAAATCCCCAGTTGTTTTCTTATCAACTACCAGAGTAGCTTGGCAACAGTTCCTATCTAGTGACCACAGTACTCCTACCATGAGAAGGTCATTTAGCCCATTTTCCTTCTAGATTCCCAAGAGATAAAGATGAAGCAGCTGACCCAAAGAAAGCACTCAACACTATCTTGCAAAATTAATTCTGCAGAGGTCACATACATTTCAAAATAAGACACATTTTTAAAGCACATACCTTGATATGTCTTCCCATCTATTTCAACCTCATAGGATTCCATAACTTCTTGGATGGCCTCACCAACATCACATAGACGGACATCAATTCCAGCACACTAAAAAGAGAATAATGTACATTTTGTTATTCAAAGGGCTGAATCTCACAGTAACCTAACTTCTTAATATTTTAAAATAACGGACAATGAGAAAAACTGCTTTGCACATTATAACTTCCTCTATAAAAGCCTTTGGTACATTACACTACAATTACCTACTTAAAGCCCGAAGGGTAGTGGACTATTCTTATACAACCCAAAGACCTTAAAAAGGCTATAAAGTGCTCAGAATATGTTGAATGAAATGGTGCTTATGGTTTACATACCTTTATTCCAGTGTTAGTGGCATCTTTTACAGCTTTTAATAATGTATCATATTTGGGATTAAAAGTGACAGTAAAAGCACAGTCAATAATCCTACCTGAAAGAGAAAATTCTTCTTTAAGTTTACTTATCAGCTGTCAACTTACCTACTTTATAGCATCTACTCTATTAATTAAACTTGCTAGTTAACAGGAAAATAAAATGATGGGCTCAAAAATGAAGGCAACACTTTGAGTACACAGACAGCATTCATAATCAAAGGGGAAAAAATATAAATAAGCTACATAAGGTTTCAGATTGAAAAGATTAATTCTAGAGTTAGTACATATTACTTCAAGACAGCACCAATTCAGGACTCACCCATGCAGTTATTCAAAAACATAAACAGAAACAAAGTGAGAAAAGCCTGGGGAACTAAGAAAAAGCAGTGCGGGCAGAGAAAACGTACAGGTCCACAGGATGCTAACCATCAGTCCAGCTTCTCCAATTTAGTAAAACTCAAGTACTTAATTAATCTAAGTTTTGCTTTCTCTCCTGTTGAGATAAAAAGGTACTTACCTAATAGGGTTTAGGGGAGAATTTAGAAAAGCTAACAAGTATACAAAGGTTGGTAAACTTACAGATTCTAAGTAAAAGTTTGTTGTTGTTATACGAATAAATGATATCTGAAACAACGACCTGAATAAAGAAATGTAAGATTATGTTTTTCATGCCTTGATACAAAGGGTAATAAACCTCTATCACTCAGTAGTTTTTATTCTACTCCACTTAGAATGCTTTAAAGTAAATCCCAAAATCTGCCTCAACACAGCTCTACTGAAAAGTGAGGCAATAAGAAGAAAATTTGGGAGTTCAGCATCTGTAGCCCCACCCAACAGAGACAAGATCAGAGTTTTTTAGGAGGAGGGTGGGGTGTAAATTATTTCTAAGAACTCACCACTTATATGTGTTCCAAAGTCTATCTTACAGATGTCATCATACTGTAATACTGTTGTGTCACCAGCATTGGGAGTATAATGGGCAGCGCAGTTATTGAGAGAACACCCAGTAGGAAATGCCAGGCCTGCGTTTAATCCATTCTCTTTTATTAGCTTTCGTGAACAGTCTTCCAACTTTTCACTAAAAAAAAAGGGGGGGGGGGTGGTTGTTTTCTTTTACATTCTTACCCTTATATATCTTACAGTTCATCAAGTCCAGAAAGTTTACTAAAACTCTTAAATTACTTTCTGGAAAGGATATGAGCACTTTCTGGATGTGAATGAATAACAGTTCTCTGATGCTAGCAACATACTAGCTAACCCCTAAAAAGATAAAGCGCTTAATCCCACTAGAAATCTGCAGAAACAACGACACAATCCACTTTTAACTTAGTTTACTAGGAATAAGACTCTTGACTTAGACTAATTTAAATGCTGATTACATTTTATTTGCTCAATGTTGCATATTTGGAAAACTGAATCAGAAAATTATTTCTCAAGGGGAAAACTGGAGAAATAATTAGTTCTATTGGCTTCTTCATTGCATTATAAATGTTTTGTGTCCAAGAATTTTAGTTTAATATGAATTGTTAGATAGCAACATAGAATCCCAGACAGAAAATAAGAATCAGTCGTGTATGCATTTGCACGAGTGTACATAAGTACAAAATATGGTGGTTGAGGTGCAAATGCCCTCTCATGGTTTCCTCATTGCATCGACACTACAAGAATTTAGAAGACATCTCTAGAACCTTCACTTAAAGTTTCAGCCAAATAGTAATGAAAGCCAAACACTATAATCAGAGAGTTAGCTCCAAAAGAAATTTTTTTTAACATGTTCTTACAAAAACATATTCCTTTTACCAGATTTCTATCATTGTCATCCCAGGCTTGATCCAGCTCATAACGTATTTTCTAACTTGTCGATGTGCTTCTGCGGCTTCTCGAAAATCATTCCAAATCTCTTCACTAGCTTGATCTAATGCTTTCTTTTCTTCACTTGTAGTTCTCCAAGCAGCTGTTCGCCTTTACAGTATGCATAGCATAGTATTAGTCACGTATAGCAGAGTCAGCATAAAAGCTGAGAGATAAAAATATACTGAGGAATGTAAGACATTTTAGATAAAAATACTACATATTCAGAGTTTCTTTCATTAAATGTCAGCAAAGTTTCAGAAATACAAGTAGCCACACACTTGCAACCAAGCCAAATCAAGTTAAACCCTTTGTAAGACTCGAAAAAAGAATCCTCACGTGAGATTTTGTTCAAAGTCAGAGGACCTAATACCCTGAGACACAAAATAACACGAAAGGAGAGAATCAGAAAAGTCAGAAGAGAGTCCTAGAAACCAAGCAGGTGGGAAACAAAGGCATCCTTCCACTCGAGGTAATATATACTTTAAGAGACTTCAAAAGAACACCCCAAAATTAGCATTTAACTTCACAAATAGGGCAGGTAGTAATCCAAAGACTTGACCTGGAAATCTGCATATACTTTCCTCAAAACATAAAATATTATGTGCTTTGGCAGAATTTTTCTAGTTGTATATATATTAGAGGAAATCTTCCTTGAAGGATATGGCTCACATTTTACAACTGCCAAGGGTAATAAACAGATTTTTATATTTAGTGTCTAGGAATGAGGAGATCCACTGACTCCCTTTAAGCAGTACATTTCAAAAACGGTAACTGTTCTCAAATGAAGATCTTTTTGGAAGTTGTTATACCTTTCACACCTTCTTAAGCAACACTGAATATACAGGTCACAACTCAGTGATCACTGAGGCATAAAATATACTTAGTACAAGAGCGACGCCTTCAAGGAATTACTCCTATTTGCCTCAAAGCTAGTGGCCAGCAAACTATGGCCTGCAGGCAAAACCACCATGAAACCTGTTCTGTAAATAAAATTTTATTGCAACACAGCTATGCCCATACTGTCTACCTACTGTCTGTGGCTACTTTCCTGCTACAATGGCAGAACTGAGTAACACTCCAGCCCTGAAATGTCTACCACACGGCCCTTTGGGTGTTAAGCACCACAGAGGCTTCTCTGGCTTGTTTTCTGTTTGGAAATGTATTTTGGATCTATCTACCACTATCAGATAATTGAAATATTACAGTACCATCGGTTGAAGGTCAGTTTTAAACTCCCCAAGTACTTAAATGCATATGAACTACTTTTATAGGAACAGTGAAAACTCGAGAGGCAACTTCTAATCAAAGTATTCAAACAAATACCCTCACACTAGAAGGTAATGGGATAAAATCCTTTAAAAAGTACATTCTCAAGACGTGGCTCAACCTTTGTTTAGCTGCAATACACTTAAAGCTGCTCACTCTATGCTGAGACAGACAAGCCACAATCCCCTGACATCTAGTTCTAACTCTAGCCCTTCCTCTCCCACAAATCCAAAAATCTTTCCTGGGAACTAAGAACCCCAATGTTCTGAGAATAAATCATTTTCAGGCTTAAAAGTACTGGCTATATTCTCAGATCAATTCTTACACAAAATACATCACAATTCTTCATCTCTTAAGTGGGCCATAATGCTGGCACATATACAGCCATACCTGGCAGTAAACGTTAAAGAACTCCCTCTGAAAAGCCAAAGATTTTGTGGAAAGTAAAAATATCAACAAATATTTATTCTAGAGTTGTAAAATGAAAGACTATGTCCAAAGGTGACGGATGCATATCATCCATGGAGGTCTGTGAAAGTGGTATTGGTTATTATCAATTCCCATTTCTTGTCCCCAATGCAACCCTCAGATTCTTCAAATTCACTTGTTAATTGGTTAAAACTTAAGTATAATTAAATTTCAAATATTATTTGACTACATTTTAGAATTAGAATATGAGCAAACAAAAACCCCCAACACCGAAATCAACAGACCTCACATGAATACCTCACACTTCCAAAGGCTGCACTGCTGACTCTTAGAAGCAGCGGACTCTTCAAAAGATTATGGAATGTTCTGCATTGTTGGGAAAGAACTACCAATCAGAAATTGGATTAAAGACATTTTTTTGCTAAATCTTGAGTTCAAATTGAAAGTCATTAGTAACACTCAAGAAACCTACTGCCAAGGTCTATAACTATAATTCCAGGCCCAAATGAAAGACAAAGAATATTATGAAGGAGACTCTCCCTTTTCCTAAATTTGATCTTTTGATATTCACTCTATGTAACAAAAATATAGAAATTAGTAAGATTAAAAAAACATTCTGAGGGGCGGGCCCGGTGGTGCAGCAGTTAAGTGCGCACATTCTGCTTCAGCAGCCCGGGGTTCGGCAGTTTGGATCCTGGGTGTGGACAAGGCACCGCTTGGCAAGCCATGCTGTGGTAGGCGTCCCACATATAAAGTAGAGGAAGATGGGCACGGATGTTAGCTCAGGGCCAGTCTTCCTCAGCAAAAAGAGGAGGACTGGCAGCAGATGTTAGCTCATGGCTAATCTTCCTCAAAAATAAAATAAAATGCTTTAGTAAAAAAAACAAAAGAAAACATTCTCAGCCATAACAATTATTCCAAAAGGCAATTAATTCATCTAACTGAAAAAGGCAGAACAGAAATGCTTTTTAAAATGTATTACGTCTGTAAAACAAAACTACAAAAACAACTGCTTGAAAGATAATCTTTATAGGAAGCATTTACAAGTATGTAAATTCTTCACACCTCTTTGATTTTCTGAATCTTTTCAATTATTTCATTATTTTTACCAGTGGATGTATTAAAGAGCAGAAAAATACAAGTAAAACCAAAAGATATAAACAAAGGTATCTGATTATTAACTTCAAACAGTCATAAACATTTCTGAACTCATGCATGGATAACTTAAAAGATAATTATATTTGTATTTTTAAAGCACTATGTGAACATTTACAAGAACCATTTAAAAATGCATGTCTTTAACCCAGAAACAATTAAGAATGCATGCAGATATGACACCAATTCCTTCCTCTGAAAACTAGGACTTATAGGGAAAAATGAAGCATTTTAACTGCCTGTAAGAAGAAACTATAGTTGATCCCCAGCTGATAAAAGAAAATTCTTCAAAAAGAATAATGTCAGCTAATAAATGTAGAAGAAATGATGGAAATGCACCATTTTGCAGTCCCCAATGAAAAAACTGACAAAAAGAGAAAAGTACCTTTAAAAAAGAAACAGCTGGCTGTCACTACATTAACCAAGTGATAAAATACAGTGAAACTAACAGAACCTGATGTTACATCTGATACAATATGAAGTACATGGTATCACATGATATATCTCTGTCAAAAATGGTTACTTTAAATCTAATCTAAGCCTTTACAACTCTAGTTCACAGAAAATACAGGAACAGAGAAAGAAGCTTAATGACACCACAAGGAAACAACTGGAAAAATCCCAGAATATGAGACTTTCTAAACTACTGGTCTCTTCAAAAGGTCAGTGCAATGGAAGAGAAGAAGGTGGGGATTCTAACCATATGCAAAGTATGAACCTTGACTGGATCCTGGTTGGGGGGGACAGGGGTGTTGCTAAAAAGATGTTCCAGGGACAAGGGGAAAAAACCTTTAAATATGAACCAAGTATTTACATTATATTGGGAAATTACTGTTAATTTACTTAAATGAGATAATTTGGAGAACATCTAATTCTTGGGAGATGACTGAAGTTTTAAGAACTGGTGACTCAAAATAAATGAGACATTTTTGAATAGCCCAGGAAAACAAAAAGAGAAAAAATCAACAATAACAAAAAAATACATACATATACAGAGACAAAGCATATGTGGCAAAATGTTAAGAATTGTTCAATCTAGGTAGTAAGTTCATTATGCGATCTTTCAATCTTTCTGTTTGGAATTTTTCACTATGAAAGTTGAAAACAACATAAATATATTTATCCTGGCATTGTTTTTAATAGTAAACAACTAGAAACAAACTGTACGTTCAATAAGACAGGACTGGACAAATAAATTATGGTATGCATACAGATGTGCAAAGTTATTCAGCCATTAGAAATATTACTGGATTCTTTACTAACATGAAAACAAACTTAAAAAGGGGTTATAGAGCTGCTTGCAGTATAGTTCCATCTTGAGAAACATTCCCATGATACAGGTTTCTATAGAGGCTTTAGAGGAAGAAATACCAACATGTTAACAGTGGTTTTAATTCACTGGCAGAATTAAGCAGATTTTTATTTTCTTCTTTTTGCTTATCTTTATTTCCTGTTTTATAATGAATATGTACTGCTCTTAAAATCAACAACTGTCCCAAAAAATTGCCTACTAAAGGTGGAAATAGATCTCAAAAATTTCAAAATAATTCTTCCTCCTTCTTCTAGAGATTCAGCATAAGAGAAAAATCAGATCCAATTAACATACTAAGATGTTCATCACAGAATTTTTTCTAATGGTAAAAAATTGAAATGTTCAAAAATAAGGAAACACATAAAAAAATTATGCTAGATACAGAATAGAACAGCATTATAGCCATTAAAAATTGGTTTCTTCTTCCTCCTTTTCCTTTTTTTTTTTTTTTTTTTTTTGGTGAGGAAGACTGGCCCTGAGCTAACATACATGCAAATCTTCCTCTATTTTGTATGTGGGATGCCATCACAGCACGGCTTGTCGAGCAGTGGGTAGGTCTGTACCCAGGATCCAAACCTGCAAACCCTGGGCCTCCAAAGCAGAGCATGTGAACTCAACACCAAGCCAACCAGCTGGCCCCTCAAAAATTTTTAATGACACAGGAAACGCAAATAGAATGCACATTTTTTAAAAAGAGCAACAACCATCATAGTAAAAACTGATTCAGAAAAAAATCACCAATGGTGCCACATGTGAAGATGTTCATAAGGAATGAGATATTTACATATTCTCAAAGGAACTTCCCACAAATTCCTAATTACAAAAGGAAAAAACAGTAACGACACACTAGAGAAAATTGGATAATACCTTATCCAAGTGATAAAAATTGACTTCATGTGCCTCCAGATGTGACAACCCTGAAAAGGACACAGTATCTTCTTATCTAGTAGTATTCCACCCAAAAATGCAAAACCTATTCTCAAGTAGTTCAGAAAAAACAGTATAGATGCGGATTCATCACTATAACATTTTCCACATTTGCTTTCTATCTTTCTGTCTTCCAAGGAGAAAATGGAATGTTACTTGTATATTGTACATAATATGTATAACTGTCATATTCCTGTGAGAGAGAGAATGATAAAACAAATGTGGCCAAATGTTAAAGAGAATCTAAGTGAAAGGTATGCAGGAGTTCTCTGTACCAGCATCAAAGTATGCAACGACTTAAGCATGCAATGATTTCAAAATAAAAAGTTAAAATAATGCACTCAACCTGGGTGGTAGTTACACAGGTGAGTTCTTTGTGATAATTCACTCAATTTTCAATAAGTTTATTTAAAAAGCAACAAAGGCAATATACAAAACTATATTTAATACTTCACCAAATCTATAAGAATACTGATTCTGATCTATTTGCAAATAGTCAAAACTAGTTATATGAATATCAAAAAATATTGAGATTTATTAAGAAGCAAACATAACCACAGTATCTTAATTTCATTTGCATTTCTCTACGACGGAATACAACGTTGCTTTCAATATTGAAGAAAAATATTACCCCAAGAGATATTGTAACATAAATTAGTATCCTTCTCTATTGTTTCAAAAACAGAAGTTATTCTACCTATATGTTTAATTTGCATTAGAAAATGAAAGTAAGAAGGGAAAGGTAGTTTTTAAGCTTTACAAAATCTCAATATTTTTCTTGTATTAAATATTACTTCAAGTATTCCACCATTTCCAGGATGTTAAAAATATTGACAATCAGTTAACTAGTATAGGAAATCAATGGCCTTCCTCCACTTTAGCAATAAGCATATCAAAATGGAAATACGAATAAAAGTATCTCACTCACATCAGTAACAAAACCATAAAACACAAGAATAAATTTAACAAGAAAGGGACAGGACCTACCTGAAAAAAAAAAACAGAGTAAGTGGGAAAATATACCATGAGAATGGATAAGACAATGTGAGACGACTGTCAATTTTCTGAAACAAATACATAACTATAATGCAATTCAGATAAGAAGTCTAACAAGGGCATTTTCTCTGTGGATATGTGTGTATATGACTGAAAATAGCTAAGAAAAGTATAAAGAAGAACTACGTTTGGGTGTGTGTGGCAGAAAAGAAAGACTTGCCTTATCGAATTATCAAAATATATTAAGTTGCTGATATCAAATCAAAACAGTATTAGCATAGGAATAGACAATTAGATCAGTGGAATAAATGATACAGAAATCGGTTTCATTACATATGAGAATATAGTTCACTATATGAGAATATAATATATGGCAATGGTGATCATTCAACTCAGCAGAATCAATTACTTAATAAACAATTCTAGCACAACTGGCTATCCATTTGAAAGAAAATAAAATTAACACTCCCAACCCTACACAAAAACTTCCAGACCAATTAAAGATGTAATAAAACACAAAATAAGAGTTTGAGAAAATCTAAGAGACTACTAGGAGCCCAGAAGTATAAAATATGAACATGTAATCTATTTCAAATTTTAAAACTTCTTGAAGAGCAAAAGAACAAAATCAACAATAAAAAGATGCTCAAAATCACTAGCAGTCTGGGAATCACAACCTAAAGTATTAATAATATTTTTTGATGCAGCAATGCCACTGCCAGCACAAAAGGAGAGAGAGAGAGAGATGCATGTGTGTGTGTGAATATATATATATACACATATATATGTATATACTCAGAGAGAGATGTTTATTGCAGAATGGTTTACAATGGCAAAAAATATTAGAGACAAAGTGAATGCTCATCAATTGAAAATGGTGGAATATGGTATATTCACACCAAGGAACATTATGAAACCATTCAAAAGAATAACAGAGCTATTCTGATCAACTTGGAGGACTTCCAATAGGTAGTCCTGAATGAGAAAAGGTGGAGGAAAGTGTGCCTATGACTCCATTTTTGTAAAACAAACAACAACCAAAACACTCTCCTTACATAAACAGACACAGATGTACACAGATATGAGCATAGAAAAATATGGAAGGCTACCTGCTAGGTGGTTACATGGGTCTGGAAGGAAGGGAAGGAAGAGGGAACAAACAGAAACAAAAAATTAAAAAGATTATATTTAAAAATAAATGTGATCACATCATATGTACTGTGAGAATTTATGAAATTAATGTAAAATTGTGTGTCTGTGACATTTTAAAATAGATACTTTAAGGATAGTGACTGATGAATTCAAATTCAAAGGGAAGATGCCCATGCCATAAAATTCCAAAACTTTAGACTCCTTCCCTAGGAGTACTGGGAATGAGGGAGGGGATGAAAATATAACAACATCATGTTCTTTTCTAAGTTTAAAGGAAAATGATGTCTTTACAGGTCAATGAAACAATGCTACAGTAGAAGCTTTCTTAACCAACTATTGCAACCACTGGATTAACCAATACTCTTGATACCCTTTGTAAAACATACTAACCAATACCCACTGTATGCTAAATAACAGTGACAGAGGTTCCAATTCTGAATAATAACAGCAGCTAACATTCACTAAATGCTTACCATGTGTCTGTTATTACTCTTCCAAGTGCTTTATATATGGTGTTATTCCTCACAACAACCCTATGAAGTGCCCATTTTATGGATGAGGAAATGAAAGCACAGACATGACAAATTTCTTGCCCAAGTCACAACGCTATTAAGTGTTAGAGCTGGGATTCAAATGCAGATAGCTTGGTCCCAGCTTCCATGCTCTTAACCAGTGTGCATAATGCCACTATGAGTGTGTGCTGACCAGCTGAAATGTATCCCTTCAGAATACTTCCAAAAATCAGCTGATTTGTTCCCAAACTTGTGTAAGTCATCTGTACTTGTTACTATAATTATGTAATTTAATTAAATGTTGTATAATAAGAATTATTTCCAGGAAAACTAAATTGACTACTCGGAAAATCTCAATAAAGGCAAGTTACCAAAAATACTTCTGTTAAATTAAGTACAGATAAGAACTGTAAATGGTTTCAGGAAAAATATGTAAAGATATAGGCATCAGTCCTCAAATTACTTAGTTCTTGCTCTTCACAGAAACTCAAAATGGAACAGACTCATAGACAATGCATTAAGGATACAGCTCATGGATAAAAAAGTAGAGTCCAAAGCAAATCCATGCTCAAATACCAAGAATGATGAAAAAACGAATGTTTGTTTTAAGTTAACTTATATCAATAAAGATTTTCATTTATGTATTTTTTTGTGATCCCTACTTTAACACACTTTTTAGTTAAACCAAACTACTACTGGTCCCAATTATTTTGGGTAAGAGGGCTTCTACTGTATTTCCTCCGCAACAAATTCACAAGCTTTTATTAAGGTAGTGGAGCAAAGTTCCAAGAAAAATCAAACCTGCTGTATTGCTAAACTACAACTTTCAAGTCAAATTGGAAGTTATTTCATGATCCTTACCCATCTTGTGTGGGTGGGTACTCGCATTCTTGTCCTTTGGGAAATACACCGTTAGGATACAGGTCACATATTGGAACTGAGGGAGGGTCTGTCTGAACTTTTGCTGTGAGATACAAATAAAGCATTAACTTCTGTAGTTAAAAACAAAACTAAGCAGTTATCATTACAGTTTTCTCACTTCCTAATGGTTGTTATATGGCCTGATTTTAAGGAACCTCCTTACTGTCACCTTGCAGTTAAAAACACAAGTTATTTCGCCATGCTAGCCACCTCCTCTCCCATTTACAGTTGCTCAGGAATAGAAATATTCAACTCCTCAGAACTCCATTATGTATTTAAAAAGTCCTGCCAGAAAGAACACTGCTAATGTTTTTTTTTCATTTACTGTACTGGAAATGGAATAGCAAATAGAAGCTGGTTTTCATAAATAAAAATGAAATAAGCAACAAGAAAATAAGAAAGAAATCCTATAGCAATAAAGTAAAAATATAAAGCCATTATGTATTAATAAAATAAGTAAAAATCTTATTTTAGGGGTATATCAGTATAACAGTTGAAGAGTATTCATATCCAGGGCTAAAAGACTTTAGTTAGCCATATACAAATTTCCAGATAGCTGAAAAAAGTTACAGTACTTAGTACACGTTTATGGATATTATCTTCCAAACTGTATTCTAAAACACACTGTTTCAAGATGCTTTAAAAAAATATCTAGAGATTTGTCTTCTAAAATTTGTCTTAAATACATAAGAGCTAGTTATATAGTTCTTACTATACGAAAACTGCCTTTTAGTAATGAATGCTGTTCCAAGGAATGCCAGGAAGTTGCAGGAGAGTTAACTTATGCAGTAACGACTTGAATGTATACCTGCAGCACTTCCCAACTATACAATTGAAGTATGTGGTTTCCTTTTGATTAGAACTGCTCTTATGTTACGGATTTTTGTCTTAAATTTTAATACATATTTTGCTTTTTTTATTCTGCAATAGGGGAAAAAAGGACAGACACAAACAAAAACACAACTATTTACTGAGCCAAATTATTTATCTATGGAACCATTTTTTGGTTTCCTCCTTTTAATCCAAACTCTCAGTATGTCACGAGCACCAACTGGTTTTCTCCCTTGACATAACGTTTAAAAGTATAACTTGGGAAACACTGTTTTAGGTTCCTCCTAAGAGGGAACATTACAATTTAAAATCAAAAAAGATCTTAGAGGTCATCTAACTCAGCTTCACACTCAATCTAGGAATCCCCTATCTAACACCCTGACAGACGGCACTGAACTCCTGACAATGGAGGCAGTCACTATCTCCCAGGCTAAAATCCATCCATTTGGGGAGAGCTGTAACTGTTAGAAAGCTATTCCTATACTAATCTGTCTCCTTGTATGTTACTTCTAGTTTTATTCTTTGCAGTTAAAAAAAAATTTACTTTTCATTTCTACTGATTCCTCCCTATGATGCGAAACCACTTTAAGTGATATGGTTCTTAACACTTTCACCCACATTCACCAACCCTAAATTTGTCAATGTTCCTTTTAAGTTAGTACTAGAATTGACTTCTGTATTAACAGTCCAAATAAGACAATTAGTATAAGACTGAACTGCTGATTCTAAAAATCCTACTGCTATTGAAAAGCTAAGACTTCCTGCTTTTTAGTTCACATTGTACTCGTACTCAAAATACTTAGGATCCTGCCACCTGTACTAACTTTATATATGTCTATTACATTTCAGCTTATTAATATTAGCCTATTGTCTCAGCTTTCCTGATCTTTTGAAATCTTGATTTTTGTCAACCAAAATACTATCTCATCACCCTCAACTTTATCTCCTCTACAAATATGATAAAGATGGCTCTTATATTGTCCAGAAATTAAGATAAAGGACTCAACAAGATCACTAGAGAATAAATAAAAATATCAGAGTTGAAGTCTAGCCTTTACCACTTATTAGCTGTGACTTGGACAAATGGCTAAATGTGCCAAGCCTCAGTTTCCTCATCTACAAAATGAAGAACCAGATGAAATCTTGGATAACATTTGAAAATTATAATGTACTATGTCCAATTTATTATCTAAAACTATGAATAATTATAATCATCTGTACTGCAGTTACCATTAATTATCATTTATAATTCTCTCACTTTATAGAAGAGGAAAATTAGGGCAGTGAATTGCTCATGATTACATTATTTGGCTTCTTTCAGAAGTGATTTGTGATAGCCTACCAGTATATCTAAAATACACAAATAAGACACATTCAAAGTAAATTAGAGAGAAAAAATTAAAACATGGAAAGAACATAAATAGAACCTGAAATAATGTGAATACAAAAATCACAGATTTGGCTTTAAGCCCTTTAGTAGTCAATATATAAAAAACCAGGTTATTTGCATAGCTCACAATGTTTCCAAAATAAAACACATTAACTACTCAGGAAAAGCACAATTATTCTTGATTCTAAGACCAGACAAAAGAGTGTCTCTTGAGAGTGCTCATGAAGAAATACAATGAACATCCTCAGAGGAGGCACAATAAAGGCCGATGGCACCATAGTACAACCTCTGTCAGTGGAGGAATTCTACCAAGGGCAAATACAAAGCAGCCCCTAACACTCCTTCCTGCTTATCTACCTTCACTAGGGAGCAATTTTAGAGTATTTGGAGAAACAGATATTTCTCAAGCCATGCCCATGTAATATCACTTCTCTCAGGCACTTTTATCAACTTTTGAACAGAAGAAATACGAATATCATAATCCCCGAGGAAAGCAAGTAACTGTGCTCATTAAATAGACACTATGCTAGGGACAGAACTGACAACCTATGAGTAGAAGGCTCTAACAAGGATAGATGCCTAAAGAGAAAGAAGGCTATCCCATTTCCACCTGGAGACACATCAGGAGAATGGCTAGCAGAGCCAAAAGTTGTCTTAAAAAATAATTTAACTGTGTCTCTCAACACAGAGATAAAAAAGGAAGTCAAGCCCTCAATATTCCAATTCACACAATTTTAGCCTGAAAGATTCTAAAGAAAGGTATAACCAGACAATCAATGGTTTTGTTTTCTTTTTTTAAATATTTTATTTTTCCTTTTTGTCCCCAAAGCCCCCTGGTACATAGCTGTATATATTCAGTTGTGGGGCCTTCCAGTTGTGGCACATGGGACAGTGCCTCAGCATAGCTTGATGAGCAGTGCCATGTCCACGTCCAGAATCCGAACCGGGAAAACCCTGGGCCGCCAAAGTGGAGCACGCGAACTTAACCACTCGGCCACGGGGCTGGCCCTCAATGATTCTTAACAGCCCAAAGGACATCCAAGGTTAGAACTTAAGTGTTCTGATTCTCAACCTAACCTCTATTCTGTAATACTATAGAGCCTCCCCTTAACCTCTCTAAAAGAGTTTCAGGTCCCTGAAGATGTTTCGTTATGTCATTTATAGAAACAAAACACAAGTAGGATCATATTTTAAGTGAATTAGTGATAGTGCAACATAAATGTTATTAATAAAATTTCACCATATGCACAAATTTTAAATAATGGGACTCCTCATTAAATATAGATTAAGAATCTCATAATTTCAAAGGTGGCAGGTGAACAGCAAGTTGTTTATCCTATACCACATGGCTGGACACCACTCTAGTCATCCCCGACAGAATTATTATTTCAATTATTCAAGTTTTAAATCATCAAGTTTTTAGGAACTTATCCCTAAACTTGCAGTAAATGCAACCAACTTATTAACATCCTTTAGCTGAATAACAGCTAAAGAAAATACCAATAAAATTGTTAAACGAAAGTACTTGCAAAATAGTGATGAGTTGCACTAATATACCTCTACTGAGCCTAAATTTATTTCCCTGACATACACCAGGATCTTAAGCAACTTCAAACCTGCTGCTTAACAACCACTTCTAATTTGTCAAGTAAGATCAACTTAAGACACTAACGTCCTCTCTTCTTCTTCTTCTTTTTCTTCTTCTTTCCAGTTGCTCCGTCTCCATCACCATCTCCATCTAAGAAAAGACAATTTCAAGTACATATTCATTTACACCTCATAAGCAGGACAAAGCAAGCACAAGCGGACAAGTATACACACACACATAAAATGCATCTTAAATAGCATACGACAAAGCTGACCCAGTACTCTTAGACAAGAATTTTGTATATTGCTAGCTTTAAATATCAGAATTTGACTCATGTAATCAAAAGCACTAGTAAACTTTACTTTGACTTACTCTAATGCTGAATAAGATATTTTTAAGAATAAAAATATATTAAATAAACTCCCTTTTCAAACCTAGGAAAAATAACTAGTGTTAGTTTAATACAACGATGATGACAATAATTTCATCTAAAATAATACTAGCTACAGTTTACATATGCTTTGTAGTTAAACATTTGTATTTCATAACCTCATGAGCTTCTCAAAGCAACCCTATGAGGTAACAAAGAATGTTTAAGGGATGTGCCCAAGATAATCCCAACTGGTAAACAGCAGAATTGGACCAAGAATATGTCACTTGATTCCTAAACTTGATATTTGTGGGTCTCATATTTTAAATCTCTTTCCTGTACAGTTATTAGAGAAAGAGAGCTCTCCTTCTGGGTCAAATTGTATGCAAAAATCAGAGGGCAAATTTACTTTCCCTAGGTTCATAGTTCTCAAATACTCAAAAGAACCTGATGCCCAAAAATGGGGGTTAATAACTATTTTGAAAAATAGTTGGCAAACAAGTACCCAAAATAGCCATGATCTGCCTGTCAGTTTTTATAACAATCTTCTATATAGCCCATGCCTGTACCCTTGAACTGTGAGAAAAGATAAAGGATACTACTATGGCCAAGATTAAACAAAATAATGACTTAAAACATTTTAAATAAAGATATCAGAAATAGACCTAGGGCCGGCCTTGTGGCCGAGTGGTTAAGTTTGTGCGCTCCACTTCGGCGGCCCAGTATTTCGTCGGTTCGGATCCTGGGCGCAGCCATGGCACCACTCATCAAGCCACACTGAGGCGGCGTCCCACACGCCACAACTAGAAAGACCCACAACTAAAAATACACAACTATGTGCCAAGGGGCTTTGGGGGAAAAAAGGGAAAATAAAAATCTTTTCTACCCACAAATCACAGTACTATGAAAATAAGAAAGAACAGGATGCTGTCCCAGACAATTAGAAGCTGACAATTTAACAGTATGCTTGCCATATAGTATTCTTTAAAATGTTTCGCCTAGTGGCAGTAACTCATGGCTAGCATCAGTAATTTTAAACAGTGAAATCCACACCCATTAAACAATGTCAATAACTACTTACATTTTTTGCTCAAAGAGCTCCCTTTCTATTCCTAGATGAGCATTAGACATAAAAGAAATTCTCACCATGCTACCTACTATATTCTCCTATTATAATTATTACACAAAATTGGAATCATTGGTTTACACTGACCCCTACTTGTCTGTGAGCTCCTTAAAGATTAGACACCATTTCTTACATTAAGCATTGTGCCAGGCATTTCATATTCAGTCTATTCTAAATGAATGTTTCTTTAATCAATGCTTCTAAATAAATGAATGTTTCTTTAGTTTCTTTATCTTGTTTATATTTATTTTCACCTAGATGAGAAACAGGAAACAGTAGTTTAGCAAAGAGGGAGGCAACATGATCTAGGGATTAAATGGGTTGAGTGATAGAAACTGACAATAGCCGACAATCTTTGACTTAAAAAACTGCAATTCCTCATGTTCAATCTTATAAAATTAACAGGAACTGGAAACACAATCTTGCTGACTTACTCATTATTGGTTTCTAGATTCAAAAGCCTAATGAAAACAACATGAAAAGTTTTTGGAAAACACAACTTTCAATTTCCTCATGTGTCATATACTCTAATTCACATACTCTGCACTACAATTTTAACAGTAGCCTTCTTCGTTTACCCAACAAATATTTGCTGAGTTCTTAAGTGACAGGCAATAGGGACAGAATAGTAAACAAGATAGTCTTTACTCTGGAAGAACACACAATGTTCAGCATACTACTACCTAGACTCAACCTAAAACAAATGCTTCACGATGTATAACGGATTTTACAGACACACTAAAAATCCTTCCAGCTGTGTGACCTTGAAAAGTTATTTAGGAAGATGGCGCCGTGAGTAGTCCTCTTTGTCTCTCGCCCTTCGAGTCTACAATTATTTGGACACTTATCGCTTGACAAAGGATATCCAGACAGCATCTCAGGACGTCTGAGACACCCACGCGACTATACATCGGAAGGCGGACGGACTTTCCTCCGGGAGGATGTGGAAATAGGTGAAAACTCTCCGACCCCGACGGGCAGCCTAGTACCCGCAAGCGGCTTTCTTCCAACGGACGCCCCCAGAGGATCCACACACATCTAGGGCAGGAGCGAGAACACAACAGAGGAGCGACGGTGGAAACAGGTGACCAGAACCCTACTTAAACCCCCTGCAATTACTCCTAAACGCAGAGGGAAACTTTGGAGTTGCACACCTGAGCCCGCGGGGAGAGTCTCTCCCCGCCATTGGCGGGGAGACCCAGCCTGGTGCTCGGGGCGCCCGGAGGGTCCCAGAGAGACGCCCGCCCCGGGGGACTAGGGATTGCCGGAGATCTCGGAGAGGACCGGGGCGGGGGAACTTTCAAAGGCGCATCCGGCGACCCGGTGGGGAAGCGCCGGAGCTCCGCCAGGCAGCAGACAAAACTCTCTGTCTGCCAGTAGCAGAGGGGCCACGCTGAGCACTCAGGGCTCCCGGCAGAGGCCCGGAGAGAAGCCCAGAGGGCGGGGCGACCCCCAGCTGCCATTGCCCGCCCCGGGGGACTAGGGATTGCCGGAGATCTCGGAGAGGACCGGGGCGGGGGAACTTTCAAAGGCGCATCCGGCGACCCGGAGGGGAAGCGCCGGAGCTCCGCCAGGCAGCAGACAAAACTCTCTGTCTGCCGGTAGCAGAGGGGCCACGCTGAGCACTCAGGGCTCCCGGCAGAGGCCCGGAGAGAAGCCCAGAGGGCGGGGCGACCCCCAGCTGCCGTTGCCCGCCCCGGGGGACTAGGGATTGCCGGAGATCTCGGAGAGGACCGGGGCGGGGGAACTTTCAAAGGCGGGTCCGGCGACTCGGTGGAGAAGCGCCGGAGCTCCGCCAGGCAGCAGACAAAACTCTCTGTCTGCCGGTAGCAGAGGGGCCACGCTGAGCACTCAGGGCTCCCGGCAGAGGCCCGGAGAGAAGCCCAGAGGGCGGGGCGACCCCCAGCTGCCGTTGCCCGCCCCGCGGGACTACGGATTGCCGGAGATCTCGGAGAGGACCGGGGCGGGGGAACTTTCAAAGGCGGGTCCGGCGACCCGGAGGGGAAGCGCCGGAGCTCCGCCAGGCAGCAGACAAAACTCTCTGTCTGCCATTAGCAGAGGGGCCACGCCCAGCATTCAGGGCCCCCGGCAGAGGCTCGGACAGAAGCCCAGAGGGCGGGGCGTCCCCCAGCTGCTGTTGCCCGCCCCGTGGGACTAGGGATTGCCGGAGATCTCGGAGAGGACCGGGGCGGGGGAACTTTCAAAGGCGGGTCCGGCGACCCGGAGGGGAAGCGCCGGAGCTCCGCCAGGCAGCAGACAAAACTCTCTGTCTGCCGGTAGCAGAGGGGCCACGCTGAGCATTCAGAGCTCCCGGCAGAGGCCCGGAGAGAAGCCCAGAGGACGGGGCGACCCCCAGCTGCCGTTGCCCACCCGGTGAGGCTAGGGATTGCCGGAGATCTCGGAGAGGACTGGGGCTGGAGAGAGTTCCAGAGACCCAGCTTAGTAGCCTAGGGGGAAACCCTACAGGCTCACAGAAGCCTTAGGGAAAGCCTCTGCACAGCACCAGTAGAAGGCACCCAGCCGCCAGCCACAAGGCTGGAAGACTCCAGGGCAAAAGCAGCATAGCTAGGTGTACTAACCACAGACTGTAGAAGATGCCAATAGCTCTCCTGCGACCCATAGAGGACAAGTGAGATTTGGTGGGTGCCGACAGCAACGGAGCGACAAATATAAGTGATCCCACCCCTGGCCGCTGGAAAAGCCCATAACACCGTTGCAGACCCCAAGGAGAGAGCGCATCTAGGTGGGCAACAACAGTAGGCCCCTGCAGCCTGAAGCCCCCCGTGACGGCCCCCACGGCAGAGGAGGGAATCCAAAGGGCCACTGTGGCTACGAAGAGGGGCCCAGGCCCAGTTAGCAACTACGGACAGGGTTCCTGGTTGGTGAAGTATAAACAGCTGCTCCCCCCACCGCAGCAGCTGAAACAAGTGAAAGGAGCAACTAAACTCTATCTCCATGCGGAGGCACAAATCAACATCATCAAGCAATATGAAAAAATACATTAAATCTCCAGAACAGAAAGAAAGTAACAAATACACAGAAAACAATCCCAAAGAAAATGAGATATATAACCTAAATGATGATGACTTCAAAACAGCCATCATTAAAATACTCACTGAGTTAAGAGAGAATTCTGACCGACAACTCAACGAGTTCAAGAGCTATGTCACAAAAGAGTTTGATACGATAAAGAAGAACCAAACAGAAATATTGGAAATGAAGAACACGATAGAGGAGATTAAGAAAAATCTAGATGCTCTGAACAGTAGGGCCGATAATATGGAGGAAAGAATTAGCAATTTGGAAGATGGCAATATAGAATTGTTGCAGGCAGAGGAGGAGAGAGAAGCAAGACTTAAAAGAAATGAAGAAACTCTCCGAGAATTATCAGACACAATTAGGAGATGCAACGTAAGGATTATAGGTATACCGGAGGGAGAAGAGAAGGAGAAAGGGGCAGAAAACCTATTCAAAGAAATAATGGCTGAGAACTTCCCAAATCTGGTGAGGGAGATGGATCTTCAGGTGACAGAAGCCAATAGATCTCCAAACTTTATCAATGCAAGAAGACCAACTCCACGGCATATAGTAGTGAAGCTAGCAAAAGTCAACGACAAGGAGAAAATATTAAGGACAGCCAGGCAAAAGAAACTAACCTACAAAGGAACCCCCATCAGGCTATCAGCAGATTTCTCAGCAGAAACTTTACAGGCTAGAAGAGAGTGGAATGATATATTCAAAAATCTGAAGGACAAAAACCTACAGCCGAGAATTCTCTACCCAGCGAAAATATCCTTCAAATACGATGGAGAAATAAAAACTTTCCCAGATAAACAAAAATTAAGGGAGTTCATTGCCACAAAACCTCCTCTTCAGGAAATCCTCAGGAAAACCCTCATTCCTGAAAAATCCAAAAAAGGAAAGGGGCTACAAAACCAAGAGCAGAGGAAATAAGTAGAAGGACAACAACAGAGAGTAGCAGCTCTACATCAGAACAGATTAAACCATGGGACGAGAAACAAAGGAAACTGAAGAAAACCGGAAAACAAGACACAAAATGGTAGTGGTAGGTCCCCACGTCTCAATAATCACTCTAAATGTAAATGGATTGAACTCCCCAATCAAAAGACACAGAGTGGCAGGATGGATCAAAGAACAAGATCCAACAATATGCTGCCTCCAGGAAACACACCTCAGCCCCAAAGACAAACACAGACTCAGAGTGAAGGGATGGAGAACAATACTCCAAGCTAATAATGAACAAAAGAAAGCAGGTGTCGCTATACTAATATCAGACAAGGTAGATTTCAAAGCAAAACAGATAAAGAAAGACAAAGAGGGACAGTATATAATGATAAAAGGGACTCTCCACCAAGAAGACATAACACTTATAAATATATACGCACCCAACACAGGAGCACCAAAATTTGTAAAGCAACTCTTAATAGAACTAAAAGAAGACATCAACAACAATACAATAATAGTAGGGGACCTCAACACACCATTAACACCAATGGACAGAACATCCAGACAGAAAATCAACAAGGAAATAATAGAATTAAATGAAAAATTAGACCAGATGGACTTAATAGATATATATAGAACACTTCATCCAAAAACAGCAGGTTACACATTCTTCTCAAGTGCACATGGAACATTCTCAAGGATTGACCATATTTTGGGAACCAAAGCAAACATCAATAAATACAAGAGAGTTGAAATAATATCAAGCATCTTTTCTGATCATAACGCTATTAAACTAGAAATCAACTACAAGAAAAAAGCAGAGAAAGGTGCAAAAACGTGGAGACTAAACAACACGCTTCTCAACAAACAATGGATCATTGAAGAAATTAAAGAAGAAATCAAATATTATCTGGAGACAAATGAAAATGAGAACACGACATACCAAATCATTTGGGATGCAGCAAAAGCAGTCCTAAGAGGGAAATTCATCGCAATACAGGCTCACCTCACTAAACAAGAAAAAGCTCACGTAAGCAACCTCAAACGACACCTAACAGAACTAGAAAAAGAAGAACAAACAAGGCCCAGAGTCAGTAGAAGGAGGGAAATAATAAAAATAAGAGCAGAAATAAACGATATTGAAACAAAAAAGACAATAGAAAGGATCAATGAAACAAAGAGTTGGTTCTTCGAAAGAATTAACAAAATTGACAAACCCCTAGCCAGACTCACCAAGAAAAGAAGAGAGAAATCGCAAATTAATAAAATCAGGAATGACAGAGGAGAAATCACAACAGATACCAATGAAATACAAGAGATCATAAGAGAATACTATGAAAAACTATATGCCAACAAATTGAACAACCTGGAAGAAATGGACAAATTCCTAGACTCCTACAATCTCCCCAAACTGAATCAGGAAGAAATGGAGAATCTGAATAGACCAATCACAAGTAAGGAAATAGAAACGGTAATCAAAATCCTCCCCAAAAACAAGAGTCCAGGACCAGACGGCTTCTCTGGAGAATTCTACCAAACATTCAAAGAAGACTTAATACCTATTCTCCTCAAACTGTTCCAGAAAATTGAGAAAGATGGAGAACTCCCTAACACATTCTATGAAGCCAACATCACTCTGATCCCCAAACCTGACAAGGACAACACAAAGAAGGAGAACTACAGGCCGAGATCACTGATGAACATAGATGCAAAAATCCTCAACAAAATTTTGGCTAACCGATTACAGCAATACATCAAAAAGATTATACACCATGATCAAGTGGGATTTATACCAGGGACACAGGGATGGTTCAACATCCGCAAGTCAATCAACGTGATACACTACATCAACAAAATGAAAACCAAAAACCACATGATCATCTCAATAGATGCAGAGAAAGCATTCGACAAGATCCAACACCCATTTATGATAAAAACCCTCAGTAAAATGGGTATAGAAGGAAAGTACCTCAACATAATAAAGGCCATATATGATAGACCCACAGCCAACATCATACTCAATGGACAAAAGCTGAAAGCCATCCCTCTGAGGACAGGAACAAGACAAGGGTGCCCACTTTCACCACTCCTATTCAACATAGTTCTGGAGGTGCTGGCCAGAGCAATTCGGCAGGAAAAAGAAATAAAAGGAATCCAAATAGGTAACGAAGAAGTAAAACTCTCGTTGTTTGCAGACGACATGATCTTATACATAGAAAACCCCAAAGAATCCACAGAAAAACTATTAGAAATAATCAACAACTACAGCAAAGTAGCAGGGTATAAAATTAACGTGCATAAATCAGTAGCATTTCTATACACTAACAATAAACTAACAGAAAAAGAACTCAAGAACTCTATCCCATTCACAATCGCAACGAAAAGAATAAAATACCTTGGGATAAACTTAACCAAGGAAGTGAAGGATCTATACAATGAAAACTACAAGACTTTCTTGAAAGAAATAGGCGATGACATAAAGAGATGGAAAAACATTCCTTGCACATGGATTGGAAGAATAAACATAGTTAAAATGTCCATACTACCTAAAGCAATATACAGGTTCAATGCTATCCCAATCAGAATCCCAAGAACATTCTTCACAGAAATTGAACAAACAATCCTAAAATTCATATGGGGCAACAAAAGACCGCGAATTGCTAAAGCAATCCTGAGCAAGAAAAACAAAGCCGGCGGAATCACAATCCCCGATTTCAAAACATACTACAAAGCTACAGTGATCAAAACAGCATGGTACTGGTACAAAAACAGGTCCACAGATCAATGGAACAGAATTGAAAGCCCAGAGATAAAACCACACATCTATGGACAGCTAATCTTCGACAAAGGAGCAGAGGGCCTACAATGGAGAAAAGAAAGTCTCTTCAACAAATGGTGCTGGGAAAACTGGACAGCCACATGCAAAAGATTGAAAATTGACCATTCTTTTTCACCACACACCAAAATAAACTCAAAATGGATCAAAGACCTAAAGATTAGGCCTGAGACAATAAGTCTTTTGGAAGAGAATATAGGCAGTACACTCTTTGACATCAGTTTCAAAAGAATCTTTTCGGACACTGTAACTCCTCAGTTGAGGGAAACAATAGAAAGAATAAACAAATGGGACTTCATCAGACTAAAGAGCTTCTTCAAGGCAAGGGAAAACAGGATTGAAACAAAAAAACAGCTCACCAATTGGGAAAAAATATTTACAAGCCACTTATCCGACAAAGGGTTAATCTCCATAATATACAAAGAACTCACACTGCTTAACAACAAAAAAACAAACAACCCGATCAAAAAATGGGCAGAGGACATGAACAGACATTTCTCAAAAGAAGATATGAATATGGCCAATAGACACATGAAAAGATGTTCATCATCGCTAATCATCAGGGAAATGCAAATCAAAACTACACTAAGATATCACCTTACCCCCGTTAGATTGGCAAAAACATCCAAAACCAAGAATGACAAATGTTGGAGAGGTTGTGGAGAAAGAGGAACCCTCATACACTGTTGGTGGGAATGCAAACTGGTACAGCCACTATGGAAAACAGTATGGAGATTTCTCAAAAAGTTAAAAATAGAAATACCCTATGACCCAGCCATCCCATTACTGGGTATCTATCCTAAGAACCTGATATCAGATATCTCAAGAGTCCGTTGCACCCCTATGTTCATCGCAGCATTATTTACAATAGCCAAGACGTGGAACCAGCCTACATGCCCAGAAACTGATGATTGGATAAAGAAGATGTGGTATATATACACAATGGAATACTACTCAGCCATAAAAAAAGACGAAATTGGCCCATTCACAACAATGTGGATGGACCTCGAGGGCATTATGTTAAGCGAAATAAGTCAGTCAGAGAAAGACGAACTCTATATGACTCCACTCATAGGTGGAAATTAGCATATTGATAAGGAGATCTGATCGGTGGTTACCAGGGAAAAGGGGGGGTGGGGGGAGGGTACGGAGGGGGAAGTGGTGTACCCACAACATGACTAACAAAAATGTACAACTGAAATCTCACAAGGTTGTAATCTATCATAACATTAATAAAAAAAAAAAAAAAAAAAAAAAAAGAAAAGTTATTTAGCCTCTCTCTACCACAGTTTCTTCATCTTTAAAATGGGATGAGACAAAGCTCCTCCTATGATACTTGATCATCCCTCTGAGGCTAATTACTTTATCCAAGGCCTATGTTCGGTACAGAAAAAGTCACCATTTTTCGAACTCTTGTGCCAGGATCGTGGTAGAGTCATCATTTGAATATTAAACTATATAGGCTTATAGTTCCACCCATCATATCATGCAGCGATTTATGCTTTTACTTGTCTTTCATTCACAGCATCCCAGGATAGTCTTAACAAGCAGAAACTGTTCATATTTATTTCTGTATTAGCACTGTCTGCAATTCAATTAATATTTGTTGAGTGACATCCATATGGAAAAAAAAAGGAATCTCAGTCCTTATCTTGCACTATATACAAAAATTAATTCTAAAAGGACCACAGACCTAAACATAACAGCTAAAAATATACAAAACTTCTTGAAACGAACACAAGAGAAAATCTTCATGACCTCAGAGACAGCAATTATTTAACTTTTTGGACTGGCCACAAAAAGCATGGCCCATAAAGGAAAAAAATGGATAAATTGGACTTAATCAAAATTAAAATCTTTTCTACTGCAAATAACATTAGCACAGGAAAAAATATTCATAAAACATGTATCTGACACAGAACTTGTAACAAGAATATATAAAGAACTATTACAACTCAATTCGGCAACAAATAACTCAATTGAAAAATGGACAAGAAATGTGAACAAACACTTCACAAAGGGTATATGAAAGGCAAAT
This sequence comes from Equus caballus, assembly GCF_041296265.1. Taxonomy (NCBI): domain Eukaryota; kingdom Metazoa; phylum Chordata; class Mammalia; order Perissodactyla; family Equidae; genus Equus; species Equus caballus. The sequence continues at coordinate 25,992,440 of NC_091711.1, read as the reverse complement.
AAAAATACGAAAAGAGGTTCAGCGGCCAGCCCCGTGGGCTAGTGGTTGAATCTGGCACATTCTGTTTTGGCAGCCCAGGTTCAGTTGCCAGGGGTGGACCTAAACCACTTGTCAGCGGCGATGCTGTGGTGGTGACCCACATGCAAAACAGAGGAAGACTGGCAACAGATGTTAGCTCAGGGGGAATCTTCCTCAGGAAAAAAAAAAAAAATCAGTCATTAGGGAAATGCAATTAATGTCACAATGACATACCACTACATATCTACTAGAAAATTAAAAACTAACAATACTAAGTGCTTATGAGGAAATAAAAGATGTGGAACTCTAAACTACTGCTGACAGGAAGACAAAATGGTACAGCCACTTTGGAAAACAATTTGATAGTTTCCTATGAGGCTAAACATAAACTTACCAGATGATCAACAACGATACTTCCTAAGTATTTTCCCAGAAGTGAAAACATATGCTACACAAAGACTTGTACGCAGATGTTCACAGTAAACTTTATTCATAATAGACAAAAACCGGAAACAATCCAAATATCCATCAACTAGTAAACAGATAAATAAATTTGGAATACTATTCAGCAATAAAAAGGAATGCACTACAGAACTATGCAACAAATGGATGACTTTCACACTATGTGAAACAAGCTAGACACACAGAAAAGCTGCATGCTGTAATGACTCCATTTACATCATACTGTAGAGAAAACTATAGGAACAGAAAATATACCAGTAGTTGCCAGGTGTCAGGGTGTGGAGAAAGAGAAGTGACCACAAAGGAGCACTAGGGAACTATTTTTTTTGGTGAGGAAGATCAGCCCTGAGCTAACTTCTGTCCAATCTTCCTTTATTTTGTTTGTGGGACACCACCACAGCATGGCTTGATGAGTGGTGCATAGGTCCACACCTGGGATCTGAAGCTGTGAATCCCAGGTCGCCAAAGCAGAGCATGCAAACTTAACCACTATGCAATGGGGCTGGCCCAGGGAATTTTTTTGTGAGATAGAAAGAAATGTTAAATGGAAATGGTCTTCATCTTGGTTGTCACAGCAGTTACACATTTGCAAAATCTGTCAAAGAGTGAATGTACATAATGTACAACATCAAAAGTAAAACTTAATGTAAACAATGGACTTTAGGTGATAATGATGTGTCAATTTAGGTTCATCAGTTGTAACAAACGTACCGCTCCAAGGGAGATGATGATAATGTGAAGGCTTGCACGTGTGGTGGTAGGGGGAATATGGGAAATCTCTACAGCTTCTGCTCAATTTTGCTGTGAACCTAAAACTGCTCTAAAAAATAGTCAGTGGTTTAAAAATGGTGAATACTGGCCCGGTGGCACAGCAGTTAAGTGCACACGTTCCACTTCGGTGGCCTGGGGTCAGTGGTTTCAATCCGGGCTGCGGACATGGCACCGCTTGGCAAGCCATGCTGTGGTAGGCATCCCACATATAAAGTAGAGGAAGATGGGCACGGATGTTATCTCAGGGCCAGTCTTCCTCAGCAAAACGAGGAGGATTGGCAGCGGTTAGCTCAGGGCTAATCTTCCTCAAAAAAAAAAAAAAAATGGTGAATATTAGCCTAAGCAAATTATACTTTAATAAATCTGACTTAAAAATGTACTGAATGAATTACTCCAAACACATTACCAAATGGCCACAGGATTAACTTTTCACACCAATACCCCAAGGTTCAAATTAAACATATCTAAAATTAAACTCACTAGCTTCTTCTTTGCCTGTAAACCACCTCCCCAAATCTCTTAACAAACTCTCTCTCTCTCTACTTCACTAGTTCAGTCAACAGCACCAACATTCTGTCACCCAAGTTCAAAACCCTAGAGTATACTAATGCCTCTCTTTATTTTTCATAACATTCTTCTTCTAAAAATGCTCAGAAGCTCCCTCAATGAATCATTTCATATGGCCAGTTTGCACTGTTCACTATGCTTTGAATACTTTCTCAGCATTGTCCCACCCCAAAATGTTCTCCTGTTTGGTTTTATTCAAGTTCCATTCCATCCAATAAGCCTTCCTTCAGCATTCAGCCCATAACTCCACTTTCAAATTTCAATAAACTTTACTGCAGGTACCAGTATATCTTTTCACCTCTATGTTTTGTCTCTCCACTATACCATCAGTTTTCCTTTAAAATAAAGATTCTGAAATACTAGCTTTCCAGCCCCTCAAAGACTTCTCACAATAGATTAGTAGCATTGGTTGATCCTGATTATCCAAATGAATTAGGAAAATGATTATCCCAAACCAGAGGGAACTCCTAACATTCCTAAAATCTTCATTAATACATTGAAGAGTTCTAATCTGACAAGCAAAATTTTCTCCTTCAACATCAAGAGATTCATAAAACTTGGCAGCGGTGCAATGGAACAAGGCACACTTCAAGATTAGCACTGTGATATTCTACACATAATGGGTCCAGAACATATCTTTCTAAAGGAAAGACAACTACTCTGCATTATCCTAACACGATAATTAAAGTACAGCAGGGATTTGCTGCTGAGGGTTAGAAGGCATAAGCCCAAGCTGGCAGTGCTTGAGGTAGAGCAGTAGGTCACAACTGCAGATAATTGAGAATGGGAGAGCCCCATCACCCCCACCACCCCAAAAGAGGATGCAGAATAATAATTTAATCACCCCTTCCACTGTCTCACTGATAGCAACAATTCCTAGAATTCTAACAGTAGTTGTCTTTAAAGAAATCTTATAGCACCAAAATACAAGAAGCTGGGGTAAGGGAATTTATAACAGAGTCTAGAAACACTCCAATATCCTCCTTTGAGAATATAGAGAGGTAGCTTTGGTACAGAGAGTAAAAGGAATAGACGTGGCATCAGGTGCTAGGTTTGAAACTCTGGCTCTAGTCTACACATACCAGCTGTGTCACATTGGGCAAATCACATAACCACCATTTCCTGAGAAGAGCACCTACTTGGCTTCGTTTTCTGGGGGTAAAATGAAAATGTATGAGAAAGTATCCTAGGATAGTGATTAGTACACATTAGTTGTTCAACAAATGTTAGTTAAATAAACAGTCCTTCAATTTTATCTTATTAATACTCACCCAGTACTTGGCTTTTTACCAAGTACCTTTTTAAAAGTTGAGATCTGTGTTACCTAAGCAGTCATCCAACATATCCAATTTTTTAGAGTTGCTAATAAATACCTTTTCCTCTTTATCTATGACATTGAGGCTTTAACATCAATTAAGTAAAGCGTCAGAGAATAATAGACTATATAGACAAACAAGTAGATTTTGTTCAAAAGAACGTCATATTTTCTGGTTTTTCTAACCACAAAGATCAAATTAACCATTTACCTTCATCGTCATCATCTCTTTCTTTCTCTTCCAAAGCTTGTCTTTCCAACTGTCTTGCTACCTCATCAACTGAGGTTCCTGATTCTTTATCAGGTTCCTGTTGTCCTGCTGATCAAATACAATAACATAAATCAAATTTAATGATCATACTTTACCACTAGAATATGTTCTAAGTATCCTGGAAAACACAGAACTCCTTTCCTGATAAGTGTCCAGCAAACAAAAACAGAAACATTACTCCGAAATAACAAAATTTATTTAATGACAGAGAACAATGTTCCATATCTAAGTAGTGTTGTCCATTCAACAAAATATCCATTACACTTTCTCTGGCCTAGCAGCCAAAAGATAAACAAAAGTGTGTGTTGGTCCCTATCCTTAACTAGCTTAACTTGTTAAAGCATTTATCAATTAGACTACAACAAATACTTTACTAACCAAACAGGTACTTAAGAAAGGCAATAAATGTTGGAGGCTTTAGTTAGGAAAAGGATTTCTGTTGGACACTGGGGCTTCAGGGCTTCATGAGGAAAGAAGTTGTCAAGCTGGTCTGGGTAAAATCAAACAAAATAGGAAAAGATATTCCATTACTAAAAACTAAAATTCTTCAACAGCTTAGCAGAATACCAGCCCCCTGCTGTGGAAATTAGTACAATCTAGTTGTAGTAGCAATATGTGTGCGCAAAAAGAGACCGTACTACCAGGTAGCACGTAATAAGGTGACATTTTGGTCACTGCAGACGATTCATATTGACAGATACAACTGTTAAAAACATACTGGGGTCAGGCTGCTGAACACCTTAAAGGACAAACCGAAGAGTGTGGATTTCATCCGAAAGCCAGGAACAGTCCCTAGACTATGCCCTGGCACTAAATCTTGCTCTGGAAGCGTCCCAGCACCTACAACTCTCCCTCGTCAACTCCCATCTAATCAGAATTTCAGAAGGATATAGATTAACCCTCTCCAGCCTCCCACAACTCCACCTTCATCACTTCTGGCCTCTCCATTTTTCTGTCATTCTTTCTGTGGCTGATTTTCATTAGAAACACGTACAAATAATTTTTCCCAAAATTAAGGACCCTGCGCAACAAAAACATTGATTTCTCAAAATATAATAGTTAAGTTCCTAATTCATAATCCAAGTAAACTTTCAGCTGTTTTCCTTGCCTTCCCAGGGGATTTAGAGAAGTTCCATTCCGAGCCACAGAATATCCCATCTGGACTGCCTGGCAAGTGGCATCGTAATTCAGGCCTAAAAGCCCTACAGCTTGACGACGCTGGGGGATTAGGCAAGTGAAAAAATCGCACCGCCACCACCACACATCCTGCAATCACTACTCAGTGACATGAGCGTGTGGGCAGACACAGACACACACCTCCCAAAAGTGCAGCCCGCAACGCAACAGAAATCCCTCTGCACACTGGGCGGGGGGCTGGGGGGTGCGGTCAAGGCACCAAGACTTGCCAACTCCACCCCCACCCTTGACAAAATATGTCCCAGGTTGCTCCAGCAAAGAGGAGGCAACGCGGGTCAGAACCAGATTTTTGGAGAGGCCAAACCGCAAGGAAGGTGGCAGGACAGGGTCCTGTGCCCGGCCTGTGTGGGAGCCGAGTTCTGGGAATGCAGGGGCTGGGGTCCCCCAAAGCTACCTCAGGAGAAGCTGAGCCCCCCTCCCCCACCCCACCCTCACCCGCTCCCTAGTCCCGCAGGAGAAGCAGCCTCTCCCCGGGACTGGAACTCTGTAACCTGGACTTGACATACGCTCAGTCCTGGGAAGCAGTCCAGTCCCAGGCTCCAAGTCCCTAGACCCTGTCACCTCAGCCGGGCCTGAGCCGAGCCATCCGGCCATCCCTGGTGGGGACCCTGGAAACATACAACTCCCTTTACCTGTGGCAGCCCCTTTACTCTTCTTCTTCTTCCGTCTTTTTTTCTTGGCTGCCTCCTCAGCCGTAGAGGCAGCTCCCTCCTCCCTGTCGTCTGGATCCAGGTCGCCATTCAGGTGGCTCCCGGAGGACGCTGCCTCCTCCACACCCGCCATGTTGCCCGAGAAAGCGCGAGGGAGTGAGACCGAGCGGCAAGGGCCCGCTCCTTCTTCACCCGCCTACACCCGCCACGCCGGAAGCTGCTCTCGATGGTGGGGCGCGGGGAATGCCGGGACGGCGGCGGACTCGCCTGCGGCGGCGGCGCGCGGAGCAGTCTTGGGGCGCGGCCGCAGCGGTGCTTGGGCCATGGCCGGCCGGGCCTGGTTGTCCTCGGCTCGGGCCAGATGGGACGACTGTGTCGTCCCGCGCCTTGGGCATGTCCCGGGTAAATATGCCCGGGTAGGGTCAAGTTGAATGCCTCTGCCTGCCCGGTAGACAGGCGCGGCCCCCAGGAGAGGCGAGACTCAGGGGGGACCAGAAAGTTTTACATTCGCGGTTTTATAAAACACCCCGGAAGTGAGACGAGGGACAAAAAATGTGTTCACTTGTACACACTCCTATTCTCTGACTCGAAGGACTGCGTTGTTATTCACAGTTACCCCTCACGGCGAGGCCGTCCAGGCACTCAAGGAGATGAAGCTGCAAAGGGGACTGAAGAGGCAGGCAGAGAGGAGGCTCAGGAGGCATTTATTATTAGAGAAGCCAAGGGAAGACAGCGCCTCCCTCCAGGAGGGCGTGATGGACTGTACTGAGTGCTGTTAAAAGGTCAAGGGAGAGGACGGGAAAATGTCAGGTGTGTATAGTAACATGGAAGCCACTGGTGAGCTTAGCAAGAGCTGGTTAGGTGGAGAGATGGAAGCCAGGCTAAAGAGATTGGGGGATCGCCTGGAGGGGAGGAAAGAGAAACTCCCCTCATCCTTCACGGTTCAGCTTAAATGTGACTGCCTCAGAGAATCCTTCCTCGACGATATAAGTCAGGCCCTGCTCTTACAACCTCTCAGGGAATTCTTAATCTTTTTCCATGACAATTTGTAATTAATTTATTTGATTATTTGTTTTACGTCCCTCTCGCCAACTACCTTGAGCTCCGTAAAGACAGGAACACTGTGTATTTTGTACTCAGTCACCAGCACCTCCCTCTAAACTGGAGCATAGTAGGAGCTCAGTAAATACTTATTGTATAAATAGCACTTAAGAAGTGCCAAGTACTTTACATTCATTATCTCATTTAATCCACTTTTGAGTTGAGGAAATTAGAGTTTTGGTAACTTGCACCAGGTCATACAGCAAGTATGTAGCTGAATTAGAATCCAAACCCAGGTCGTCAAGCCCTAAAAGTTTAGTCACTGTATTCCACCTTCCCAATTGAAATTTCAAGTCAGTTTAGCAAATTATTTATTGATTGTAAACTAGAAGTAATTTTTCTCTGTGGAAGATACAAAAATGAGTAAGACACAAATCTGTACCGTCAAGAAAGTTTAGGATTCAATGAGACAGACATGTAAATAAATAAGAACAAAATAAGGTGCTAATCCTTTCCTTACGTCATTTATTAATTCTTTTTTATTCCAAGTTAGTCTATCACAAAGGTGAGGAATTTTTAAAGGGTCTAAAAGATCTTCAGATTGGAGGCAAAGATGTGGCAGATCACCTTTAGGAGGCATCACACCCTTTTTGAGGTGCAAAGGTACTGCTAGAAGCCTTTTAACATCCTTATGAGTAAGATCTAACATCAAAAACGTCTTCAAGCTTTGTTGTGAGTCTTCCCGGTTCTTCTCTAAGTTCTGGGAACACTTGTGCCATGGCTGCTATCTCAGACCAGGTTCAGCAGGCACAGGATCCTGAGGGACAGAACCTGTAGGGTTGATAGATGCATTTTGACAAAGGGATGCTTGAGATATAAGTTGATCTACAGAATGATCAATGTCAAAATAAAGTTTGTTCAGTGAAAAAAATAGGATGCTAAAATGAAATGGTGAAACAAAATAGTTTCTTGGTTGTAAAGGGATTGTACTCTGCTTCTCCCCCTTTCTTTCCTAAAAAGAGGCAAGAAAACAAAACTAAGATAATAGTAAAAAACGGTCCATAGCTTAACAGTATGGTAATGGATATTTGCTGGATGATTATTTTCCAGGAACCTCCAGAGTTTCCTCAAACTAAGTAACTATACTTAAAGTAACAGCCCAAGACACTCCTTATTTTCATCATTTTTCTTCATTTGGTTTTCTCGGCTGAAGGAAATTGGATGGTGTAAAGCAATGAGAAATGTTGAAAACCTAAGTAAGAATCTAAGAGAAACTGTGATAAATGTAACTCAATACCAGCACAGGTTAGAATATTTTTCTAATTATGTGAAGTCATTTTGTCTCAGATGGTTAACTAGATAAGCAGACAAAAATAGGGAGTTTTTTTCCTTAAAGAGATACTTTTCCTTTTATAAAATCAATGCACTGTAATAAGACACATTTATTATTTTGTCCAAAAAATGTATCTGCTGAGAAAATATTGATTCCAAAATGGACAACATAATTAGTTCCAGCCTTATTTTCTTTGAAGTCCTTGCTAGTGGTACGGCTTTGGACAGTCACTAATCTCTCCAAATTTCAGTTTCCTTATTTGTAAAATGAGGATAACAATAGTATCACATCATAGGATATGCAAATTAAATTTCAAAATGGAGAGAAAGCACTATGCTAGCACAATGTCTGACACAATAGTGATAAGTGTTAGCTAACATGACTGTTAGTAAGCCATGCTCTTGAAAACTTTCCATTTGTGTGGATTATATGATGGCCTAGAGAGCCAAGGCACACATTATGATGTGACCTTTGGCAATGGGTTAACAAGAAATACATTAAGAAAAAATTGGGAAAGCTTGATTGCTTGACATTAAGGGAAATACTAAGGATTTTTTCATATCTTTTTGGTTAAAAATGTGATATAAGTATTTAAAAATATATAGATGGAATGATCTATGTGTTTATACCATCACATTGGGGATTAGGGCTTCAACATATGAATTTTGGGGGGAACACCATTCAGACCATAACACAGACATTGCCGAATGTTCCACTGGAGAACGATAACACAGACATTGCCAAATGTTCCACTGGAGAAAGAGGCAGGGAACTGCTCCTGGTTAAGAACCACTGGCATAAAGGCATGAAAGAATGTCACATGTTTAGGGGAAGTTCTTGATGAGGAGTAAGTATATTGAGACAAGATTGTAAAGGCCCTTCTATGTTAGCCTAAAGAGTATGGCTTTTACTGTAAGGGCCGACGTGACATGTGACAAGGGATATTTAAATTTTAATATTTTAAAAAGTGCCCAAAATAGAAGACCGCAACACACATGTCAATAGCATGTCAACACAATGAGTCATATGTAGCCATTAAAAGCCAATAAAATGATATGCATATAGATTATGTGGATAAATTTAAATGCTTATATAATACATGCAGAGATTTTCAAGCGAAGGAAACATGTTCATTTTTACTTTGTGAAAGAAACATCAGTCTGTTAGCAATCTAGCTTCTAGAGCAGTCGTTCCCATTCAGGAAACTGTGTTTCATTTAAAAAGCCGAATATATTTAAAGAATTATTTTCTATTTTGAGAGTATGGTATTTTCTATTTTTTGAAGTTGAATAGTCTTTTAAAATTCTTGTTAGGAAATGACAGTGAGAGTAGATGATGTTGGTTTTTTGTGCCCTGACAAGATTGTTTTTTTTTTAAAAGCCACACTATGTCAGTTCTCAAAGTTATTTTCTTTAATTTTTCTGAACAGTGAAATCGCTAAAGCTGATGGCCTCTATTCTGAAGAAAGGATTGGAAATGACAGAGCCTAGTAGTATGGAAGACTTGCTAAGATGTTATTATTGATAACAATATTGGTGAGAACTTGCAGAAGGCTGTTGGGGGGCCAGAGAGGAGAGACTGGATTGCAGAAACATTTCTAATATTAAATTAAGAGAAGTTAATGGTCCATTGAATGTGGAGAAGGAGGAGTTGGGGATGACACCCAGGTTTCTGGCTTGGGTTCCTGGGTAGATAGTGGTACCACTCCCTGAGATAGGGAATAAAGGAGGAGGGGTAGGTTTTGGAGGAGGCAGAGGGCAAGATAAGTTTTGGGCATTTTAAGTTTGAGATGCCTGCAGGGCATCCAGGCAAAGATATCTGGTAGTCGGAGGAAATATGGATCTGGAGATATAGACATGAGAGTTACTAGAACTTGGGTGTGGGAGAAGGCTGTGAATGGGGTAGTTTAGAGAGAAGAGAAAAAGAACAAAAACAGAACACAACCCAGAAGGACACTAAGGTTTTGAGATTTTGTTTGTTTATAACATACAAGCGTGGGAAATTCTGTTAAAGACATTACAAAGGAATGGTAGGACAAGAAGGAGAAAACACTTTAGAGAATAATCACGTGGAAGTGAGGAGGAAAAAAAGTTTTACAAAAGTTTGGTCAGCTATATCAACTGCTAAAGAAAGATCAAGTGGAATGGAGTCTCAAACTAGACCATTGATTTTAATCATTAGGAGGCTACTGGTGACTTTAATGAGAGCAATTTTGTTAGATGGCACCAAGAAAAGGATCCTCACAAGAGAGTGTTAGAATAGTTAGATACTTAAGAACAGAACTTCTTTACCTTCCCCATAATTTCTATGTAGCATCCCTGTATTTAGGCTGGACTTTGGGAAAGACATATGTGATTCCAAGCAATATTCCTGTGGCCAAGATGTCAGGAGTATCATTACTCTTATGGAAGTTTCAAGTGTTTATTGGACAGGGCTACATAGGAATCAGTTCACAAAAGAAAGATAAGAGCTACATGAAATACTGGAGGACAAATGACAGTACCTTTCATAGACTCTCTCTTCTCATCTCTCCTGGTAGTGATTCTTACTACTTATTAAAAAATGAGAGTTATTTTGGTGTTGAAGGCAGAGGTGGGTAGAGTTAAACTAGAAATACATTGTGCGTGAGGTTGTAATATGGAAAAGGATAAGACAGAGGCTCTCAAAAACTTTTGGTCTCAGGACCCTTTTATACTTGAAAAATTACAGAGGACCTCACAAATTTTTTGTTTGTATGGTGCCATAGATTGAATGTTTGTGTCTCCCTAAAGCTCATATGTTTAAACCTAATCCTTAGTGTGATGGTATTTGGAGGTGGGGCTTCTGGGAGGTGATTAGGTCATGAGGGCTTTTGGAATGGGATGAGCACTCTTATAAAAGAAACCCCAGAGAGCTCCCTCACCCCCTTCTGTCACGTGAGGACGCAGTGAGAAGACAACTGTCTGTGAACCAGGAAGCTGGACCTCTCCAGACATGGAATCAGACAAGTTGATACTGTTTCACAGTCACTGAGGCTTGGTTAATTTTGGTTTTGTTTTTTGTTTTTCTTTCTTGCTTCAGTTTGGATGGTTTCCATTGCTTTGCCTTCAATTTCACTTATCTTTTATTCTGTGTAGTCTAATTCCTGTCAAGCCTATCCAGTTAAGTTTTCATTTCAGATAGTATAATTCTTCAGTTGTAGAATTTACATTTGCTTCTTTTTTATACTTTCCATTTCTCTATTGAGATTTTCTGTTTATTCCCTTATTATATTAATGTTTTCCTTTAAATATTTAAACAGTTATAATAGCTACTTTAAAGTGCTTATCCTCTATTTTCATCATCTCTCCCGATTCTAAGTTCATGATTTCTTCTTCTGGTTAGGAGTCACATTTTCCAATTCTTCTCATGTCTAGTAATTTTTTTGTCTTATGCTAGACACCACAGAAACTACTTTGAGTGTTGTCTTTCTTAATAGGGTATTGAATATTGTTCAACTAGTCAGCTGATTTACTTGCATCTCAGTGTGATACTTTGAAGATTTGTTTCAAGCTTATTTTAGACAGAGCTAGAGCACCACCTTATTCTAGGGCACCACTGTCCAATATGAAATCTACTAGTCATATATGGCTATTAAGCATTTGAAATGTGACTACTCCAAATTGAACTGTGTTGTAAGTGAAAAATGGACACTGAACTTAAAAGACTTAGTATGAAAAAGAGATTGTAAAATATCTCAGTAATCGTCTATGTTGGTTACATGTTGAAAAGAAAATATTTTGGATATATTGGGTTAAATAAAATATTTTTTAACCTTAATTTTATCTGTTCCCTTTAACTTTTTTCAAGAGGTTACTAGAAAATTTTAAATTACATTTGTGACACATTATATTTCTCTTGAATAGTACTGTTGTAGTGCTACATTAACCCTATTCCTAAAACCCAGCCTTTCTGGGATGTCTGCTAAATTCCTGGAGTAGTTAAGGAGATCGCTCCACTGGGCTGGTTGGAACGTCAACACCTCCCATCCCTGTGAAATCTCTGGTCATTGTTTAGCTCATAGCTTCCCAGAAATTGTTCTCTCCCTAATAGTTGTTCTTTGCCTAGTCTCATGGAGTCTTTCCCTGTGCAGACTTCTCTGTGCAGCTTCCGTCTCCCTGATACCTGATCTCCATCTCCTCAGCTCAGTGACACCACATGCTTTGGTTGGCCCTTCTTTGTACTGTGGTCTGGAAACTGCCTCCATACAAAAAGCTGTGGCGATCATGCAGCTTGTTCATTTGTTTCCCTTCTGTTAGCGATCACAGTTCTATGTTCCCTGTTGACCAGTATCTAAAAACAGTTATTTTATTTATTTTTCCCGGTTTTACAGTTGTATATGGTAGAACATCTTGTGCCCAGTGTCAGTTACTGTATCATAATTGAAAGTAGAAGTCCTTATCATGATTTTTCTCTCCCACGTTGCAGGTTTTCCTTAAATGTCTGATGGGTGTTACTTGCCATTTCATATTTTAAAATGATGCAGTGGAAAAACTGACTGTGACCTCTGTGTTTGTGGACAGGGCTTTGTCAACAGAGAAGCTTTTCTTTAATGTGAATGGATGAAAAGCAGACTATAGACCTGGGATCCCTGTGATAGACACTGTTGGATGCCTACCGAGAATTCATTTTAAATTTTTCCCTTGCTAACATAGCCCTGCTTTGGTTCAGGTGTCCACCCTTCTCTACTTAATCACGTGCCTAAGCAGGAGAACCTATTCTTATCTCAACAATACATCCTGACTGGGCTAAACTAATACTACACAACAGTTCCAATCTCTCTTCCCAGCAATTTATTTAGGCCTAGACATGTGTTGCTATTTCGGTCAATGCAGAAAAACCATTGAGAACTTATGGAAAAGTTTTCCTAAATCTTAAAAAAAAAAGAAAGAAAATATAATCCCTTTTCTTCTTTTAGATGTTTTCAGGTCTGAGAATGGGGTGAAATCTGAAGAACACAGGAAAAAAGGACGGAAAGATGCTGGGCCCTTGATGTTATTGAGCCGCAAAATTGGAAAACCCTAGTTTAGACACTCTTCTCCAAACGTGTAAGATGCCACATCTCTGTATTATTAAAACAGAGATTTCTGATACTTATAAAGTCTTTCTAACTGATACAAATTCCAGAACGTAGAGGACTTGGTGCTCAGTTAGCTCTCTTGATTCAGAAATTCCAAGCTCACATTTCCAGTGACTGAGGATGGCTGAGGTAAAAGACAAGAATGGAGTCAACTGGTCTTGAGGTTCTGAACAGAACACTAGTATAAAGTTATTTGGGGGTCAGAACTAACAAATCTCTAATATTCTTTGGGTCTGAAAACTGACAGAAGCTGGTGGGAGAAAAGGTAGATGCTTCTAAAGACACTCAGGTGTTTTCAAGGACCTGATCTTTAGAAGTCAACATCTCTAAGTTGGTATGGGTGGAGGTTAGAACTGGCTAAGGCTCTTGGGTACTCCTTTATTTAAAAAATTATGATTATTTACATGCCATAAAAATTAACCATTTTAAGGTGTACAATTCTGTGGGTTTTAGTTTATTACAAGTGTATAACGACCACCACCATCTAATTACAGAACATTTTCCATTCATCAATTGATAGACAGTTGGGTGGTTTCTATTTTTTGGCTATTGTGAATAATGCTACTGTGAATATTCACGTACAAGTTTTGGTGTGGATATATGTTTTCATTTCTCTTGGATATGTATCTAGGAGTACAATCGCTGAGTCATATGATAACTCTATGTTTAATCTTTGGATGAACTACCAGACTGTTTTCAAAAGCAATTGCACCATTTTACATTCCTAGCAGCAGTGTATGAGGTTTCTAATTTGTCTATATCTTTGTCAACACTTATTATTGTCTGTTTTTTAAAATTATAGCCATCCTAGTGGGTGTGAAATGGTATCTCATTGTGGTTTTGATTGGCATTTATCTAATGACTAATGATATTGAGCATCTTTTCATGTTTTATTAGCTATTTGCATATATCCTTTGGAGAAATGTCTATCCAAATCTTTTGCCCATTTTTTTCCCTTCTTTCTTTTCTTTTTCTTTTTTTTTTTTTTCAGGAAGATTAGCCCTGAGCTAACATCTGCCACCAACCCTCCTTTTTTTTGCTGAGGAAGACTGGCCCTGAGCTAACATCTGTGCCCATCTTCCTCTACTTTATATGTGGGACTCCTGCCACAGCATGGCTTGACAGGCAGTGCCTAGGTCCGCACCCGGGATCTAAACTGGCAAACCCCAGGTCCCTGAAGCAGAATGTGCGAACTTAACCGCCGTACCACCAGGCTGGCCCCCCTTTGCCCATTTTTAAATTGAGTTATCTGCCTTTTTATTGTTAAATTTAATGGTTTTTAATATATTCTGGATACTAGACCCTTATTACACATATGATTTGCAAGTGTTTTTTCCCATTCTATGATCTATTTTGAGTTAATTTTTTGTATATGGTGTGATGTAGAGGTCCAACTTCATTCTTTTGCACATGGTTATCCAACTGTCCCATTAACGTGTTGAAAGACTATTGTTTCTTCCATTGAATTGTCTTGGCACCCTTGTCAAAAATTAATTAATGGTAAGCTGATGAATGGATAAATAAGATGTGGTGTATATATATATATATATATTTATACACACACAATGGAATACTACCCAGCCGTAAAAAAAGAGAAAATTGTCCCATTTGCAACAACATGGATGGACCTTGAGGGTATGATGTTAAATGAAATAAGCCAGATAGAGAAAGACAAACACCATATGATTTCACTCATATGTGGAAGATAAACAAACACTTGGATAAAGAGAACAGATTAGTGCTTACCAGAGGGGAAGAGTGTAGAGGGCATGGGCAAAAGGAGTAAAGGGGCACATACGTATGGTGACAGATAAAAACTAGACTGTTAGTGGTGAGCACAATATAGTCTATCTAGAAACTGATATATAATAATGTACACCTGAAATTACACAATGTTATAAATCTATATAACCTCAATAAAATAATTTTTTTTAAAAAAAGAAAGAAAATAAAGAACCATGTGACCCTGGGTACACATCCAGATATTGGTGAGAGCTTCATACTGCCATAGGTGGGGAGGCCGTGCCTGGGTGGACTAGCGGGGAGGAGAGCTGTAGAGTGATGTGGAGAGATAGTGACATCAAGCCATTGGTGGTTGGCCAGCCCCCTGGGCACCTGCAGCTCCCCCAGCCCCACCGGAGAGAAGCAGGAGTGTGTGGATGGAGGGAGGGAGGATATGACAGTGCTGTGGGTCAGTACTCAGGCACGCATCAAAAGTTCAAACTATGTAGGTTCCCCTGCTATAAAAAGAACATTGAAAAATAAAAAAATTCAAACCTAAAAAAAAATTAGTTGACCATAAATGTGAGGGTTTATTTCTAGACTCACTTCTAATCCATCGATCTATTTATCTAGCCTCATGCCAGTACCACGTTTTATTACTGTAGCTTTTGTAGTAAGTTTTGAAATTGGGAAGTGTGAGTTATCCAACTTTGTTCTTTTTTTCAAGATTGTTTTGGCTCTTCTGGGTCCTTTAATTTCTGTATGAATTTTTGAAATTTTAGCCAGTCAATTTCTAAAAAAAGGACCATTGGAATTTTGACAGATATTGCATTGAACCTATAGATCAGTTTGGGAGTATTGCTATCTTAACACTATTGTCTTCCAATGCATAAATACAGAACATCTTTCCGTTTGTTTGGGTCTTCTTTAATTTCTTTCAACAATGTTTTGTAGTTGTCAATGTTACAATTCTTGCACTTCTTTAGCTTATTCTTGAGTATTTTATTCTTTTTGATACTATTGTAAATGGAATTTTCTTAATTTTACTTTCAAATTATTTATTACAAGTGTATAGAAATACAACTGGTCTTCGGATTTTCTATGTACAAGATCATGTTATGTACAAATAGTTTTACTTTTTCCTTTCCAAGTGAGGTCCTCTTTCTTCCTTCCCCCCTCCCTCCCTCCTTCTCTCTCTCTCTCTCTCTCTGTCTCTTTCTTTCCTTCTCTCTCTCTTTCTTTCTTTCTTGCCTAATTACCATGGCAAACACTTCCAGTACAATATAGAATACAAATGATTGAGAGACCTTGTCCTTGTCTTTGTTCCTGATTTTAGGGGGAAAGCTTTCAGTCTTTCACCATTAAATATGATGTTAGCTGTAGGTTTTTTGCAGATGCCTTTTATGAGGTTGAGGAAGTTCTCTTCTATTCCCAGTTTGTTCAATATTTTTGTCACAAAAGGGTGTTGCAATTAACTAAGTACTTTTTATGTGTCTGTAAACATAACCATGTAGTATCTTGTCCTTTATTCTACTGATATGGTTATTACATTGATAGATTTTTTTGGATGTTAAACCAACCTTGCCTTCTGGGATAAATCCCACTTGGACATAATGTATACTCCTTTTTATATGTTACTGGATTTGGTTTGCTAGTGTTTTGTTGAGGATATTTGAGTCTATATTCATAAGGGATATTGGTCTGTGGTTTTCTCTCTGCAATGACTTTGGTTTTTGTATCAGGATGATGCTGGCCCATAGACTGAGTTGGGAGGATTTTCCTCTTCTATTTTTTTAAAAAGTCTGGGGTACTCTTAATGCTTGATTTTTGACAGCTCCAGATTTCCTTTTGTTGTAAATCTAGGCTAGAACTGTTTGAAGTTCTTTGATATTCTCAGGATCATCCTTTAACTTCCTTCTTCTTGCCATACTATCTCCCTGATTTCCTCAGGTCCTGCTCTCTATGTTTCAAGATGAGAGTGACCTCATTTGAAACACTATGCATTTATTTATTTCAGCTGTTTCTTCTCTCCTCCCAAGGAAATGTATAGTCCGTCTTACCATAATTGGTGTTTCTGTAATGCAAATTAGCTAATGATTATTTAAAAAGGCAATGATGTCAGTATAACGTGGAAGTTGTCATCCTCAATTTTTCATACTTGATTTTTCTAGTGAAAGGAGGATGACAGTAGAGGTAATAGAATTATAACCTTTATTAGGACAGGAGGAAGTCTCCAGCTCAGCTGCTATATAGGCAAGAACTCTTTCAACTCTTAAAAAAAAACATAAAAAATGAGTTCTAGTACCCAGGGATCCCTCCCAGAAAGGTACACCCCTAGACTTATGGCTCTCAGATTTTGGCAAGTGTCACTTCTTTCTGTGCCCACCTTAAAGTCAACCCTACTGATAAGGAGCTCTACTTCATCCACATTATTTCAGTACCCATAAGTTTGCATTTCTACTCTGTTGTTTTTCTAAAACATCACCTGAAGCAGCTTCTGGTCACAACTGCCTACCTGGGCTAAGTTTCTCCTGAGGTACCAATTATTGTTTTCCTTTTGTGCTCTGGTTCCAAGGTAGCATAGGTTTTAAGTGGTGTGCCCTAACTCTATTTTTCCCATAGGCCTTATTATTTTTAGTGTACAATTTTGCAAGACATGAGGTTTTTCACGAATGTATATGTCATGTTGCAACATAAATGTATTTACATTTTAACCATTTAACCATGGAGATAATTGGATTTACTCAAAAAGGAATCTTTAGCAACAGTGGCAAGACAATGAGATAGAGATGTTTAGATTAACAGGAGCTTTTGCTGTACCTCAAATCTCATTTTAAACAGATTCTCGTACTTCTCTTTAAGAAAGGGCTAGTCAAGTCTGAGCCTCAGAAGGTTTTCTTTAGTAATAATTATAGCTAATGATCCTCAGTCCACTCTGTGCCCCAGTCCTTTGATGCTGTTGCTGCTACCCAGTCCTCCAGTGTGTGCTCTTCTTCATTACAAACCCATGAGGCCAGTTAGCTTTGGTTTAGCCAGCCCCAAACTTCCCCTCCAGACACAAATCATGCGGTTTTCACAACCTGCTTGGTAAAGTGTGTTCCGTTGATCACTGCTTCCCAAACTTGAGCATTATCAGAATCACCTGGAGGGCTTGTTCATCCACAGCCACCTGAGGTTAGAGCCACAACCAGCCTCCTGGATGCCACCTCTGGAGATTCCGACATATGATACATTAGGTCTAAGTGAGGATTTGCGTTTCTAGTAAGGGCCCAGGTGATGCTGATGCTGCTGGTCCAGGGACCACATTTTCAGTGGCACTGCCCTAGGGGCCCTGCCATCAGCAGTACCACTCATCTTCACAGGCACCAGTTCCTTCCCTTATCAAACCTTTTTTTTTTTTTTTTTGGCCATGGCATCAGCACAGTCATTCTCAACTGAGGGCAGTTTTGAGCTCCAGGAGACATTTGGCAATGTCAGGAGACACTTTTAGTTGTCGTAACTGGGTAAGAAGGTATGCTATTGGCATCTGGTAGATAGAGGCCAGAGATGCTGCTAAACACCCTACAGTGTACATGGCAGCTCCTTTCTACAGAGAATTATCTGGCCTAAAATGTCGATAGTGCCAAGGTTGAGAAACAGCATCGACATGCTATTACTTTGTTTGCCAAAAGCATGCAACCCTCTGCTTGCAGCTATGTCAAGTTGATAGCCTATGAAGTGAGGATAAAGGAACTGTTGTGTTCCCCCCTCCCCCAAATTCTTTTACACTTTGTTGAAAATAAAACATCTAAACTTTAAAGCCATCAAGTTCTGTGGAATATCACCTACGACATGATAACTTGTCTTCAGATTTCCAGTTTCTCCTTCTTAAGTCTCATGGCAGAATGAAAGACTTTACTGAAGATATACCTTTGGACATTGAGCCCATCCATTTCTTTGATTAGGTAATAATATAGCTCAGTCCATTCAAATGGTAGTTTACTTTTTAAAAAATAATTCATTTTTGACCAATATTTTTCTCTACTTTTTCATCAGAAACATTTATTTCGTTTTAGATGAAACCAAAAAGTAAAAGAGGAGAAAAGAGAGAATGTGAAGATCCTTTCCCTAATTTGAGATACACACCAGGAGTGAAGCATAGGTAAAACATTTGGAATTACTCTTCACTTGCTGGGGTCACTCTACATTTTCAGATGGTTATAAGGTGCTCAGGACCAATTCTTCCCTATTCCCTATCCCTCAGGAAATTATATCAAGGAATTGCCATTGCAGAGCATTAAAGAGAACTTTATTTTAGCCAGATCAGTGGTTAATTTAAGCATAATTGGTCGTACCGACCAGTCACCCTGGTTTCCTTGCTAGTCCAGAACAAACCCAGCCCCACTCTTGCCTTAGGGAGTTTGCACTGGATCTTCTCTCTGTTTTCTGCATTACTTACTCCCTGTTCCCTTTAAGTCTTTACTTAAATATCACCTTTGTGATGAGACTTTTCTTGATTATCCTATTTCAAATTTCTACCCTGTCCCCACCTTGGCATTCTCTATCCCCCCTCCCTATCTTTTCTGCTGCACTAATCACTTTCTAACATTCTAAATGATATCCCTATTTATGTGTTTTCCCTCTCTCTCCTCATGAGAGTATCAGGTCTACAAGGCAGGATTTTTTGTCTACTTGATCACTTCTCTATCCTCAGTCCCCAAAGCAGTGTTGGGCACATAGAATGTGCTTAATAAAGATTTGTGATTAACAACTATGGAATTGTGACAACCCTGAAAAGATGAATGAGATAATGGAACTAGTCGTTCCACAAAGTTTTTACCCTCTACTTACTACATTTTCTTAGCTTGGAAATTAAAATATCCCAACCTGTCTTAGAACATATTTCAAAAGGCTGTATAAGGTTAAAAATTGTCACTTATACCAATGAGTTCTCGAGTCGGGGAGATTTTGCCTCACAAGGGACGTTTGGCAATGTCTGGAAATATTTTTGGTTGTCATGACTAGGGAATGTGATGCTATTGTCATGTGATGGATAGAGACCAGGGATCCTGCTAAACATCCTACAAGGCACAGGACAGTCCCCACAACAGAGAATTATCTGGTCCAAAATGTCAATAGTGCCAGAACTGAGAAACTCCAGTGTACACAAATCTGTATTTTTTTCCAAGCCTGCTAAAACTTTTCTCAAGACCACTATAAGTTGCTGCTCTTTTCAGAAGTTCATTGTCTCTTTATTTCCAACTCTTTCTGCTTGAAAAGCAGTTCGATATAACTTAGTTGTTTGCGTCCACAATGCTTGCTTATAATTGGCACTCAATCAGTGAATTCAGATTGTCGTATGAGCAATAAGTAGGTCTGTTTATCCTAGAGTTCCAGGGGTCTATTGGCTGCTCAGCTTTCTCATTTGATGCATTCCTCAGGGTACGTCTTAAGCATTGCTTCTGTCCATCTGCTTGGAAACACCCCATTTCTTCCACTGGCAATCCTACTCCCGCCATTCTACCCAGAATAAAATCCACATTTCTTGCCATGGACTGCAAGCCTTTCTGTGATTTCCTCTCCTACCTGCCCTTTGATCTCCTTGAATACTACTCCACGTCACTTACTGTTCCCCAGCCATTATGGCCTATCTATTCCTTTAACAACCAAGTCCACTCCTGCTTTAGGTTGTTTGCGTTTGCTGTGGTCTCTGCTTTGTTTTTCTGCTGTATTATTTTATGGTGGGCCCTTCCTCATCATCACTAAAGTCTCAACCCAAATGTCATCTCCTCAGAGATCTCGCAGTCCAAAGAAGTCAAACATACACCCCTCCCCTTCATCTATTATGATGCCCTGTTTTATTTTCATCATTGCAGTTATCACTATCTGTAATTTTCTTTTTTTCCCTTTCCTTTGTCTTCCCTCTCTCCCTCCATTTATTCTTCCCTTCCTATCCATCCCCAACTAGAATGTAAGTTCCCTGAGGACAGAGGTCTGTCCTCTTCACCATGTCTCCCCAGCACCTAGAACTGTGCCTGATAATATTTGTTGAATGAAGCATTTCTTCACAAGTACAGTACCTACAGAGTGGGGCGACTTTAAGACTGGGCCAGGTGCCAAGACCTTCATTGTTGATTATCCTTTGAAAGATTAAGTCCGGTTTGGGGGCCAGCCCAGTGGCGTAGTGGTTAAGTTCATGCGCTCTGCTTCGGCGGCCCAGGGTTCGTGGGTTTGGATCCCAGGCGCAAACGTACACACCTCTCATCAAGCCATGCTGTGGTGGCATCCTGCATACAAAATAGAGGAAGATTGGCATAGGTGTTAGCTCAGGGCCACTCTTCCTCAAGCAAAAAGAGGAGGATGGGCTACATATGTTAGCTCAGGGCCAAGCTTCCTCACACACACAAAAAAGGTTAAGTCCAGTTTTGAACTGGACAGTCCATTATTTGAGCTTTCTGTCTGAAAAACACACCAAACATACAAATAATATTTTTTAAATGCAAATAAAATTTCCTTTTCTTTTTAAAAACACAGGAGGTATAATTCTGACCCCTTTTTACATATGATAAAACTAAAGCAATTAATAAATGGTGTATGTTACTATTATTGTAATAAGTAAGTCTTTATCATTTTATTGGAGCAATGGATAAGCCTGATAGTTATGAATGTATATTTACAGGATGTTATAAAGAAAATACCATAAAATGGAGATAATATGATGGCTGCCTCCATAGGGTTAATATTAGAGTTTGGTGAGATGATGTTTATGAGAACAACTTTGAAAGCTATAAAGGGATATAGAAATTTAATGAGTTCTTCTTATAATAATATATTTAGAGTTTTCAAAAATGAGTCTTCATCTTTTAAATATCAACATGAAGATATAACCAATACGCAAAGATCAAAGATTTAAGATCTACATTTAGAATTCTTACGCCAATTCAAAATCCTTTTGATCTTAAAAAAATTTCCCTTTTAGGGCAGGCTCCATGGCCACGTGGTTAAGTTCTCGCACTCTGCTTCGGCGGCCCAGGGTTTCCCCAGTTCGGATCCTGGGCACGGACATGGCACCATTCATCAGGCCATGCTTAGGCGGCATCCCACATGCTACAACTAGAAAGACCCACAACTAAAAATACACAACTATGTACTGGGGGGCTTTTGGGAGAAAAAGGAAAAATAAAATCTTAAAAAAAAATTTCCCTTTTATTTCATATTAAACAGTTAATTGGGAAACTGGTGTTATTTTTCAAACTATGCTAATGAAACCATCACTTACAAGAAAAATACAAGGGGCTCTTTAGTGCTGTGTACCATTTTATAAAAACTTTATTCAGGTGAAACTCCATCAGGTGTTGACATGTTTTACCACATCAACCTGGTGAAAGAAAACACTTTGAAATAGTGGTGACTGGGGCAGCTGTCTTAGAAATCCTGGAGCAACTGGTTTGGAGGAGAACATTTCAGAGAACAGTTCACTTAAGGTACTTTTGTTCATGCTTCTGACAGTACAATGCAGTCAGTTTTAGTTTTTTATGCAATGGATATTTGATGAAGGAATGAACATAATGGCCAGATTACAGATTTTAAGATCCTGAAAGAGGAAGGACTGTGTCTTCTCTGTGTATTCCACGTAACACAGTGCCCGCACAATGTTTGCTCGATTATCCTCCTAGATTTTATTGTATCAACTATCTAGAGGCTTGGAGATAACTTTAATGCTGTTTGGTAAAATATGTACTTGGGACATAAATGTTCTGTATTCAACTCATTGTTCCTGTCTTGAAGATGAATCACAGCTAAGCAAGACTTAAACCCACTAAACTCAGCTATCTGGACCTAAATCTATCTTTCTTTCTTCTAATATTTGCTGAGCAAACATGTACTAGTGATACAGCAGTGAAAAAACAAATTCTCTGTTTCTTGGAGCTTTCACTGGAGCAAAAGAAAATAAATGAAAGCCAAATAAACAAGCAAATATATAGATTATGAAGTAGTGATATGCACCCTGGAGATAATAAAAACAAGTTTAAGGGGATTCGAGTGATGCTATTTTATATAAGGTGTTCAAAATGGCCTCATTCTTACACTAATGTTTGAGCAGAGACTTGGGGTAAAGGTGGGAAGCATCTTTGGTATGTTTGAGGACAGCAAGGGGGGGGGCCAGTGTGGCTGAAGCAGAATGAACTGGGAGAAAATAGTAGCAGATAAGATCATAAGAATAAGAGGAGAGGGAGAGTGTCAGATCATGAAAGACTTGGAGGCCACTGTTACACAGGCTTACACTCTCCATGAGATGGGAAGCCATTGGAGAGTCTGAGCAGAGAGGGATCGCTTGACCTGATTAAATGACCTGGCCTCTGTGTTGAGACTCAATTTTAAGGGGTGGAGAAAAGAGCGGAAGACAGACCTGAAAAGAGGCTATCTATAGTAATAATCCAGGTGAAGGATGGTGGTGGACCAGCCAGTATGACAGTCATGAAATAGGGGCAAAGAGGTTGGATTCTGGATATAGTTGAGGGTAGAGATGACTGGATTTGATCATGGAATGGATATAGAATGTGAGAGAAAGAGAGGAGTCAAAATAACTCCAGAGCCTTTGGCTTGAGCAATTGGAAGAATATGGTTGCCATTTATTGAAATAAGTAAAAACTAAGAGAAGAACAGGTTTGGTAGGAAAAACCAGGAGTTCAGTTTGGGACGTGTCAGAGAAGTTGAGTTTGAGATGCCTATTAGGTATGTTATGTAGGAAGTTGGATATATAAGTCTGGAGTTCAGATGAGAGGTCAGAGCTGGATACACATTTGCAAGTTGTCAGGGTCTAAATGATTTTTAAAGTGATTCAACTACAAAAGATCAATTAGGGACAATAGGTACAGAGAAGAAAAGAGGTGTGAATGGGAGAAGTTGACTCAGCCATGAAGAGAAACCAGCAAAGAGCTGGAGAAAGAATAGCTCGGCGGGGAGGAAAACCAAGAGAAAATGGTGACCAGAAAACCAAACAAAGGTGTTTCAAGAGAATTCAGTTATGTCAAGTGTGTGAGCTGAGAACTAAATAGTGACCATTGGATTTAACGTTATAAAGGATTTTGTTGACCTTAGAAGAGGTTTACCTGTGGAGTTGTGGGGACAAATAGAATGGGTTAAATAGATAATGGGAGCAAGAGTAAGCAACTTTCAAAGACTTTTGCTATACACCACTTCACACTCATTAGGGTGGCTATTATAAAAAAAAAAAGAAGAAAACAAAATATAGAAGATAGTAAGAGCTGGCAAGGATGTGGAGAAATTAGAATCTCTGTGCATTGCTGGTGGGATTGTAAAATGGTGCAATTGCTGTGGAAAATGGTATGGCAATTCCTCAAAAAATTAAGCATAGAATTACCACATGATCCAGCAATTCCGCTTCTGGGTATATACCCAAAGGCAGTGAAAGCAGGGTCCTAAACAGATATTGTACACCCATATTCGTAGCAGCAACATTCACAGTTGCCAAAAGGTAGAGGCAACATAAGTGTCCATTGTCGGATGAATGGATAAACAAAATGTGGTAAACACGTGCAATGGAATGTTTTTCAGCCTTAAAAAGGAAGGAAATTTTGATGCATGCTGCAACACAGATGAACCTTAAAGACATTACCAAGCTAAGTGAAATAAGACATTCACAAATGAAAAGATATTGTATGATTTATATGAAGTTCATAGAGTAGTCAACTTCATAAAGACAGAAAGTAGAATGGTGGTTACCAGGGGCTGTGAGGAAAAGGGTATAGAAAAGGTAAAATTTCTCCTCTGCCCTCTTAGGGTCTTTGGCTGGGACTGACAGAAGACAGATCAATAGGAGAAAAATATACAAATTTTATCCAGTAATTTTTACATGTGTATAGGAGCCCTCAGAAGAATGAAGACCCAAAAAAGCAATTAGAGCCAAACACTTATATACTAGGTTGAACAAAGAGTGTAAACTGAAAATGTGACATGATGAAGGGGTTTAGGCTAGGGCAGTTGATCATGGAGAAATGACCATGAAGATAAGGGTTAGTTTGACCAAGTCTGTTTGTATAGGTTTCTCTCGGCCTCAACTCTCTGGTTATAAGAATGTTTCTTCCCCCCTGGGACAGAGAGTTTTGTCTCCACTTTTAGGAAGAAAATTGAAGGTCAGAGTGTCCTTGAAAAATGCTGTAATATAGTAACATCTGATAGGAGTGTGTAGGACAGGCTAAAGGGACACAGAACGTGTTTGTAGACTAACCTAAGAAATTCAAGGAAGGCTTTCTTAGAATAAATGATCTCTGTCTTGCCTTATAAATAAACAAATGAGTAAACAACACACATATTGGTTTTTATCTTCTGTGTATAAACATCATAAATGTTCATCATAGAAAAATTAGAAAAAGTATAAAGTATAAAAGGGGAAAATGAAAAATGACTTCCATAATCCCACAATCAATTTACTTTTTGGTGGATGTTTGCTTAGTCTTTTTGCTGCCAGATATATGATATTTGAGATCATTCCACATATACAATTGTGTATAGTTTTTATATAATATTATAACATAAGCATTTTCCCAGATTATTAACAATTTGTCAAACAATTTTTCATGGCTATCCACTGTATGGGTACAACATTATTTACTTAGCTATATCCCTGTGAGCCTTTAGGTTCTTTTCACTTTTTTCTAATATCGAAAAATAATGTTACTGTTAGCAATTTTATGCACAGATATTATACATCTTTTTGAATATATTTTTTAAAGGTTTTATTTTATTCCTTTTTCTCTCCAAAGCCCCCTGGTACATAGTTGTATATTGTTAGTTGTGGGTCCTTCTAGTTGTGGCATGTGGGACGCCACCTCAGCATGGCTTGATGAGTGGTGCCGTGTCCCCGCCCAGGATCCGAACCAGTGAAACCCTGAGCCTCTGCAGTGGAGCGTGCGAACTTAAGCACTCCGCCATGGGCCGGCCCCTTTTTGAAT
Source organism: Equus caballus (assembly GCF_041296265.1). Classification (NCBI taxonomy): domain Eukaryota; kingdom Metazoa; phylum Chordata; class Mammalia; order Perissodactyla; family Equidae; genus Equus; species Equus caballus. The sequence continues at coordinate 25,967,040 of NC_091711.1, read as the reverse complement.
ATTTTAAGATGGGTTTCTAGAAGTCAAATTACTAGCTTAATGAGTATGAAATATCTTTAAGGCTGACATGTTTTTTACAGTCATACAAAGAGTACAAAATTTAAAGAATTAGAGGAAGCAAGACTCTCTACAGTAGCTGCCATCTGAGGAAAAAGATGAATTCCACTCATCTGGCATCTCACAAACTCTTGGTGTTTCCAAGTTTGCTACTAACCTTAAATTCTCCAAAATATACCTGCAAAAGAGTCTCTTTGAAGAATCCAAACTCACTGGTGCTGAAATACTGGATGAACTGGGGGAGACATTGCAGAAATATGCTGAGTATAACGTTACTTCCCCTGCGGAAATTGTAACCCTTGTGAATTACAGTTGGCATGATCTTATTGAAAGTGCTTATAAGTGTGCAACCAAAAATTCAATGCTGAAGAAACACAATGCCTTGCAAAGAGATTCCAATTCTATGACCAAGCTTGGCTTAAAGAGATACAAAAATGAGCAGCTATTCAAGAGAAGAGTGTCATAAGGAAAATCATCTGGTGAAAGCAAAAAAACACCACTGTGTTGCATCAAGTAATTTTATGGGAAAAACATGTAAGTAGAAGTACTAACTAGATTTATACATGATCCTCCAGGTTAAAAAAAAAAAAAGAATAAAAACAGCAAGTAAATGAGAAACTGAAAAATATTAGTGATATTTGATTTGTGTTAATTATTTTAGTAAGTTATTAGTGAATGTCAGGAGAAAGATACAAAAATTTATAGTGCTTTCAGTTAAATAAAGCACCTATTGCGCTTCATAACCATGTGGTATGAAGTCTCTGCCTCAGAGAATCCTACAAATTTTCTTAGAGCAGCACAGTCCAACAGAAATATGATGCTAGTCACATCTATAATTTCTAAATTGAACTTTTTATTTTAAGATAGTTATAGACCCATATGCAGTTGTAAGAAATAATATGGAGAGATTCAATATACCCTTTACCCATTTTCTCCACATGGCAACATCTTGCAAAACTACAGTACAATGTCACAACCAGGATACTGACATTGCTACAGTCAAGATTCAGAACATTTTGTGTTGCTGCTAGGATCACTCCTGTTGTCCTACAGCCACGCCCACTTCCCCTCCTGCCCCCACCCCCTCTGTAACCCTGCCAACCACCAATATATTCTTCATTTCTATATTTTTGTCACTTCAAGAATGTTATATAAGTGGAATCATACAATGTGTAACTTTTGGTGATTGCCTTTTTTCAGTCAGCTTAATTCTCTGGAGAGCCATCCAGGCTGTATGTAGAGTGGTTTTTTCCTCTTGATTGCTCAGTAATATTCCATGGTGTGGATGGGCCACAGTCAGCTTAACCATTCACTGTTTGAAGGACTTCTGGGTGTTTTTTTCTTTCTTTCTTTCAGTTTCTGGCTATTATGAAAGTGGCTAAAACATTTGTGTACAGGTTTTTGATTTCTCTTTGATAAATGCCCAGAAGCACAGTTGCTGGGTTGTGGGGTGATTGCATGTTTACTTTTGTATAAACTGCCAAACTGTTTTCCAGAGAGACTGCGCCATCTTACATTCCCACCAGCAATGTATGTGATCCCATTTCTCCACAGCCTTGAGAGTGTTTGGGTATTATCATTATTTTGTATTTTAGCCATTCTTATAGGTGTATAGTGATGTCTCATTGTATTTAATTTACATTTCCCTAAGGCTAGTGATGTTGAATATTTGCCATCTGTATATCCCCTTCAGTGAAATATCTTTCACGTCTTTGCTCATTTTCTAATTGGATTATTTGCTTTTTGACTGTTGAGTTTTGACAGTCCTTTATATGTTCTAGATACTAGTCCTTTGTTGTATATGTGCTCTGCAAGTATTTTCTCCCAGTATCTTTTCATCCTTGTAATAGGGACTTTTGCAGAGAAGAAGTTTTATTTTTTGACTATGTTCAATTTATCAATTCTTTTTCTTATGAACAGTGCTTTTGGTATCAAGACTAAAACTCTGCCTGGCCCTAGATCCTAAAAGTTTTCTCTTATTTTTTTTCCTAAAAGTTTTATAGTTTTATATTTTACATTTAAGTCCATGACCTCATTTTGGGTTAACTTTTGTATAAGATGTGAGACCTAGGGTGAGGTTCATATTTTTACCTGTGGATGTCCAATTGCTTCAGCATCATTTGTTGAAAACGCTATCTTTCCTCTACTGAACTGCTTTTGCATCTTTGTTAAAAATCAGATGGGCATATTTATGTGCATCTATTTCTTTTCTTTTTTTTAAGGATTGGCACTTGAGCCAACAACTGTTGCCAATCTTCTTTTTTTTTTTTTTTCTGCTTTTTCTCCTAAAATCTCCCCAGTACATTGTTGCACATTTTAGTTGTGGGTCCTTCTAGTTGTGGCATGTGGGATGCCACCTCAGCATGGCCTGATGAGCGGTGTCCACGCCCAGGATCTGAACCATTGGAATCCTGGGCCACTGAAGTGGAGTGCTCAAACTCAACGACTTGGCCACAGGGCCAGCCCCTGTGTGCATCTATTTTAGGTTCTCCTTTTGCTTCTGCTGGTTCTCATTCATATTCTCTTGATTCCCTGTATATGATTTCTTTTTTATTTTGTGTCATTGTATTTGAAAAATTGTTTTTCTTTTCTTTCTTTCTTTCTTTTTTTGGTGAAGAAGATCAGCCCTGAGCTAACATCTGTTGTCAATCTTCCTCTATTTTATGTGAGATGCTGCCACAGCATGGCTTGACAAGTGGTACTAGGTCCGTGCCAGGGATCCGAACCTGTGAACCCTGGGCAACTGAAGTGGAGTGCACAAACTTAACCATTATGCCACTGGGTTTGCCCCTGAAAAATTGTTTTTAAAAATCATTTGAGGCCTAGGATGAAGTTATCTTCAACTGGAGGTGATTGAAAGCAGGGACTCAAACAGATATTTGTACACCAATGCTCATAGCAGAAAATTCACAATATTCAAAAGGTGGCAACAACCCAAATGTCCATCAACAGATTAACAGATAAACAAAATGTAGTATGTACATCCAGTGGGATATCATTCAGCTTTAAAAGGGAATGAAATTCTGATACATGATATAATTGGATGAACCTTGAAGACATTATGCTAAGTGAAATAAGCCAGAAACAAAAGGACAAATATAGCATGACTCCACTTATATGAGGTACCTAGAGTAGTCAAATTCATAAACACAGAAAGTAGAATGGGGGTGTCCAGGGGCTGGAAGAAGGGGGAATAGGGAGTTATTGCTAAATGGGCACAGAGTTTCAACTGAGGGAGATGAAAAATTTCTGAAGATGAATGGTGGTGATGGTTGAACAAAAATGTGAATGAACTTAATGTTACAGAGTTGTAGTAAAAATGGTAAATTTTTTTTAACCTTTTATTAAGATTATGATAGTTTACAACCTTGTGAAATTTCAGGTGTACATTATTGTTAGTCATGTTGTAGGTACACCACTTCACCCTTTGTACCCTCCCCCCACCCCCCCTTTCCCCTGGTAACCACCAATCAATTCTCTTTGTCTCTATGTTTAACTTCCACATGTGAGCGGAGTCATACAGAGTTTGTCTTTCTCTATCTGGCTTATTTCACTTAACATAATACCCTCAAGGTCCATCCATGTTGTTGTGAATGGGATGATTTTATCCTTTGTTAATACTTTGTTAATACTTTGAGTAGTATTCCATGGTATATATATACCATATCTTCTTTATCCAATCATCAGTTGATGGGCATTTAGGTTGCTTCCACGTCTTGGCTGTTGTAAATAATGCTGCAATGAACATAGGGGTGCATGGGACTTCTGGAACTGCTGATTTCAAGTTCTTTGGATAGATGCCCAGTAGTGGGATGGCTGGGTCATAAGGTAGTTCTATTTTTAATTTTTTGAGAAATCTCCATACTGTTTTCCATAGTGGCTGCACCAGTTTGCATTCCCACCAACAGTGTATGAGGGTTCCTTTTTCTCCACAACCTCTCCAACATTTGTCACTTTTTGTTTTGGTTGTTTTTGCCCAAAAATGGTAAATTTTATGTTATGTATATTCAACCACAGTAAAAAATATTTTAATGGTTAAAATGGTAAATTTTGTGTTGTATATATTTTACCACAGTTAGAAAAAAGAAAAAAACTAGGCTGACTGTAGAAAGGAAGCTTTCCTTTTTATAAAGGAGTAAATGAAAGGAACTGAGTGGAAGGACAAGTGTGTACAAGACCATAAAGGGCATTTAATTTCTGAGTGGGGAGAGAAGACTTGAGTCTGTAAGCCTAGAATCAGGAACCTGTGATGTATGATATTTGGGTAAAATAGTACAAACTGGCTCATTTTAGAGGCACTTGAGTCAGTGCTGCTTCCACAGCCCCTTTCTGCCTCCCGCTGCATCTGTGTTCCCTCACTCCCTGGGCCACATTATGACTTTTGCGGGTCCTGGGCACTTTTTCCTTCGTGGGTGCCTTCCTCCACAAAACTTATTAAAAATTAGATCTTAGACCTGCATTGGTATAAAGACAAATATAATAGAGCTGGACTCATTATTATATATTCATTATTGTCACATTCATTTTTTTTCTGCTGCTCTAAAAGAAACTAAAATTAAAACATTCTCTGGGCTCCTAGAAGTGTCACGTGCCTAATGGAGAAGGCAGTTCTGCTTCCTTCCTCCTTCCTTCTGAGGAATTGCCACTATCTCAGAACGTTGTTCTCTCTCTCCACCTGATCTTTGCCTGACCTTAGCCGCTAGATTTTTCACAGTTAAAATGAAATTTACCATTTTATTTCCAAGAAATCAATGCTCTTCTCAGATGCTGAAAACATTTGCAAGTACCAAACCCAAGAATATTATTAAAAAAGGCTTAGGAGTCTGAAGTCTTTGCTGATCATAATTTCAGGAAACGTGATAGGGAGATATGAGTGACCAGCACAGCCCTTCAATTAGAAAACGATGAGGAACCTCACCAGAGATGAGCACGGTACCATGAAGAGTGCCGGTCGACCCTTTACCCCCAGACTGAAACTTTACGTTCAGGACTTTAGAACTTCCACTTTGGCTTATATTGTGTTGAATAAATATAAGCAAGGTTAGATGTAGAAAAAACTTGGTATTTTAAACAATAAAATTATCTTAGTTTATAGCATTTTACAGATTGTGGGGAGCTTTCTAGCTATTGTCTAATTTTTGTTATTAGTGCCGTGGAGTAGCTTCCTACTTGTGGCGCCCCTGTGGACAGCAGAGTGGAACCCTGCCTCATCTGTTTGCACAATCCTCTCACCTTCTGGTGCTCTATCAGACAGGGCTCTGCTGCTATTCGTAGGGTTTTCATGGGCAATCTTTTTGGAAGTGGGTGGCCAAGTCCTTCTTCCTAGTCTGTCTTAGTGTGGAAGCGCCACTGAAGCCTGTCCACCATGGGTGACCCTGCTGGTATTTGAAATCCCAGTGGCATAGCTTTCAGCATCACAGCAACATGCAGCCGCCACGGTGATAGAGGGGTGGTGTGGTTCCCTGACCGGGAAACAAATCCCCCCTGCCACAGCGAACACGCCAAATCATAACCACTAGGCTACCAGGGCTGGCCTTTTCTAATGTAGTCCTCCTGGTATCCCTGTGGGATAGCTAATAGGATTTCTGTTTCACTAAAGAGATAACTGAGATTCCAAAGGGCTAAACAACTTGCCCAAAGTCATACAGTTTCTGATAGATCCTTGACCCCAACCCTGGTCTTCTGACTCCCAGTATAGTGTCCTTTCTGGTACTTTATCCTTAATTCCCATTCTACTATCACAATGACAATAGTGATATTGACAGTAAGAATAAATAGTAGTTGTAGCTATTCCTACAATGACTCCTCTGAGATGGAGAAGTAACCTAGTGTAGTGATTAAGCCTTTGCTCTTAGGATTCCTGGGTCCAACTCCTGGCTGTTGCACTTACTAGTTGGATAACTTTGAACACATTTCATAACCCCTCTTTGCCTCAGTTTTGTTATCTATAACATGGTCCTACTAATTGTACTCCTTCCAGGGTTGTTCTGAATATTAAATAAGTTAACACTAGAGCACTTGGAAAAGTATCTAAACACAGTAGACACTACGTATGTGTTTATTATTGTTTTATAATTATTGTCTTCATTCTCTCGTGTGATCCTCATAGTACCCTTTGGTATGTAGGTATTATTTTGGGTTCCTGATGGCTCATGAAACCCAATACATTTGCTTTAACAAGATAATTCCAGCAATGCATTTTTTGCTTTTTAGGAACAAGTGATTGCCATTAATAAAGGGGTGGAGATGCTCTGTAGCAGTGGTTCTTGAGGAGTGGTCCCTGAACCAGCACATCAAAATCACCGGGAACTTGTTAGAACAGGCATTTTCAGAGCTTATCCTAGACTTACTTGATTTCTTCATCTGTAAAATGAGGTTGATTAATGGTAGAACTTTGTTGAGAGAATTAAATGATATAATGTATGTAATGTGCTCAGCACAGTGCCTGGCATATAGTATGTGCTCAATAAATGTAAGTCACAGTTATTGTGCGAATTCTTTCCTGTAGCCTTATTTCTTTTACTTTTTTATCATTATAATTTTCTCATCTTATTTCTTTCAGATGCAGTTTGTTTGTTATGGGATCCTGGATTTATGGACTTCCTAATTCATACATAAAGTTTAAGAAGCTCTCATGGATTTTGCTTTCTTTTCAAAATGTCCCTAGTTTTTTTGTTTCTATACAGCTTTTGAAACATCTATTTTTTTCCCACAGGATGAATTCATTCCACTTCATAGATTAATAATATTTCTTGTCTTAGATTTACATTTAACCACAAAACTTAGTAATGCTACAAAGAGGCCTTGCATCCTGGTAGTCTCTTTTACCAGCAATAGGCTGCTGACTGTTATTCCAGTTGAAAAAGATGAATAAAGAGATTCGTAAAACATGATTCTTTTTTCAATAGTTCTCATGTCGAAGGGCAGTTCTTAGAACAAAAGCATAAACACAATCTTTTAATAAATCAAGAAATTTTGCAGAGGAATTTTCAATTTAAAAAGCTGATTCGGGGGGGCTGGCCCCCTGGCTGAGTGGTTAAGTTCATGCGCTCCACTGCAGGTGGCCTAGTGTTTCATTGGTTCAAATCCTGGGCGGTCATGGCACTGCTCATCAAGCCATGCTGAGGCAGCATCCCACATGCCACAACTAGAAGGACCCACAACGAAGAGTATACAACTATGTACTGGGGGACTTTGGGGAGAAAAAGGAAAAAAATTAAAATCTTTAGGAAAAAAAAAGCTGATTCAGGGGCCAGGCTGGTGGCATAGTTAAGTTTGTGTTCTCCATTTCAGCAGCCTGGGGTTTGCCAGTTCAGATCCTGGGTGCAGACCTACACACCGCTCATCAAGCCATGCTGTGGTGGTGTCCCACATAGAAGAACTAGAAGGACTTACAACTAGGATATACAACTATGTAGTGGGGCTTTGGGGAATAAAAAAAAAAAAGGAGGAAGATTGGCAACAGATGTTAGCTCAGGGCCAATCTTCCTCACCAAAAAACCCAAAAAGCTGATTCGTTTCTAGAGCAAATGAAAATATTTCATGGACTATTGTGGGTTGATTTCCTGTTGATGATGATCTAGCAAAATGCTCTCTTTTACTTCTCCTTCCCCCTCCCCCCTCATCTTCCTCCTTCTTCCTTTTTTCCAGCTCTTGTTAACCACCACCAGTGTCCCCAGTTCTCCTGGGGTAGCAGTTTACCTATGGTCATCCACTTCTCACTGTCATGTAAGATCTGTTTAGAAAATTGTAAGATCCCTTTACTCACCCACATCCGGGTCGACTCTGATGAGCAACCACAGTGAGAACTACTTCCTTTCCTGGGGTTTGGGACCTGTCTCCCAGCTGTCCTCCTACTGTAACCTCCAGCAGAGCCAAGCATTTTCTGTTTGTGGATTCCAAGTCAAACTTTTCAAAGTCGTTCTGCTCTGACCCAGCCCTCCCGGGTCTCTCCTCCCTTGTACTTTGGTGGGGGGGGGGGGATTCTTTATGGTTCTGGGAAACCAGCTTGGGTAACAGTGACCTGGATGGCCCTAGAAGAGCACAGGGCCCTTCCATCACAAAAACAAACCACCATGGACTGGGAACCAAGGCTTCTGCATTAAAAGGCAAAAATTGGTTCTTAAGTTGTTTGAATGTTACAAAGGACACCTCCCAGGGAGGATTATGGTCCCATAAATCTAGAAAGATTTCTGTCTACCCTTGAATGAGGTTATAAAAAGGATAAGATATGGATTGTTAGGAAAAGGGAATCTCGTCATTCCTTGGAACACAGACATAGTATAGCTAACTGCTGCGTGGCTCAGGGCGTGAGTGGGAGCTGGGAGTAACTGCCATGGGTCTTGTGGATTTGCTTTTTGGGGTCTTTTCATCAGAGACCTAACAAGCTTAAAAACTGTTGAAAGATTCTGCTTTTAGAGAATGTGCTTAGGGGTCAAGCGTCCCTTCTACATTCCCCATTCCCTACATATGCTTTTGAATTTGGTGTATTGGGGGATCAAAATTTAGGACTGGAACTGTCCCACCAGGGTGGGACATACATTGAGGAAATAGACCCAGATATATATGCTCAGAACGAGCCCAGGAAGTATGGCAAAACAGCAAATAGGAATCAAATAAATTATAAGATATCCAGAGGGATCAGCAAGGAATGTCCTGGAATCCAAACAGGCGGTTAAGTACAATGACAGGAAATCCCTCAGCAGGCAATTGAATGGCAAGCGGGTGGTCAGCCTACTAGATAGTCTGTGAGTAAGGAGCAAGGCTTTGGTCAGTGAAAGGCAGGACTGAAATTCCAGGATGGGAAGCTGGAAGCAGTTACAACATTAATCCTAAAGAAACTGGGATGGAGCTTGTTCACTCCTCACTCTGAGTTTAGGATGGTTCTCATGATCCAATGGGGATGAACCTGAATGTGATTATGCTTGTCAGAAATCTTTAGGTGATAGGGGTAAGAACCCAACTCACATTAGCTTAAGCAACAAGAGAATTATTTGCTCATGTACTGGTAGCTCACAAGATTAAAGGGAGAACTGCAGGAACAAGATCCAAGGCAGGATGTGGGACTCCACACCGCAGGGATTCTACTCTGTCTATCTCTGCTTGGCTAAATCCTACAGCTAGGCTCATTTCACACAGTGGAGAAGATGGTCACTACCAGCCCTACATTCACGTGTTCCCTGCCTAGGAAGAAAGTACTTCTTTTCCTCCAGTTTTCATGTAATCCCAGGACATTGGGATTGACTCTGAGTAGCCAAGGTAATGACTCTGATTAGCTCTGTTTGAGTCAAGTGCCACCCAATCATGGTTGCCTGGGAGACAGAGTAATACTATTGGTCAAACTTGGGTCATTGGCTCATGGCGGCAAGAAAGCGTAATTATCATCCCAACTTGAGCCACATGGGGTGGGAGTGGGACGATACTTCAAAGGAAGGGAAGTCAAGTAGTTCCATAGTTTGGGAGGAGAAGGTAAAGCCTGTCCTTAATCTAGTGCTAGAGTGGGGAATGGAGGTGAAAAAAAAAATGGAGAGGAGCCACAATGCCCTGATTCAAAGTTTCACCTGAAGTTATAGCTAAATTGCAGAGCTCACGGCTCAGGCAAAAGACCTGGAGATAAACAGTGTACTCGTTCCCATTACAGCTAATATTTTAAAACATGCATAGGGAAAAAATTCTGGAAGGCTCTACACCAAAATGGTAACAGTGCTTGTGTGGCAAGATTCCATGTCCTTCCCTGCCACCTTTCATTTCTTTATTTTCCAATTTTTCTTTTACATATATATATGTAAAAGAAATATATATATATATATATATGTACTTTACTAGTTTATCGAATGGACGAGACTTGGTGGGATGAAATAAAGAAATAGCAGGTTTTCCTCTTCCCTTAAATTCCTTGAAGCTGCCTGTGGATATTTCTTAAGTTCATCACAAGGGTAGAATTTTTACAAGGGAAGAATGTTAGAGCTAAGAGGCCTTAGAGAGCATCTCATTCAGTTCTCCCATTTTACCAATGAGAAAACTGAAGCCCAGAGATGTTGAGCACCCAAACTGGTTAGCAGGAGAGTCAGGACCAGAACCCAAGTCTATTGACTACCCATGAAATGTTCACTCTGGTGACGGGATTCTGAATCTGATCTGTGGGTCCACAGGGTGTGTAGGGATCCTTGAAAGTCCTGTAGTGCTCCAGATGTCATCATAGGGGTTTAATCCTTGGAGTTAAAGCTTTGATCCTATTTCAGTGCAAATCTGCTTGGGGAGAGGTAATTCTTAAGCTGCTAATTATTTATACTTTAATACAAATGGATTTTGGTTACTTTTTCAAGTAGGCTTTGATGGCTGGGCAGGATTTACCCAATGAGCACTGACTCAGTATACATTTTGAAATATCCCTTTTATATTAATATGTGTCTTTTTTTTTAAGGTTGGATATTTCAACATCCTTACTCAAAACTGGAAGTTCTAAAATGGAAGACAATACTCAGTACTACTGTGAAGAGACTACAAGTAGCCGTAATTCAAATGTAGGGAGGCCTCTGCAGTCTCCAGAATCATATACTATTATGAGGCATATGCTATGGTAGAAAGGCAAGAAGAGATGAAGAGCCTATGGACCCTGGACAACTCACCCTATCACTTTGCCTATTGTACCTGTAATATGAAGAAATACATTCACGCATGCACACACAAACCCTTCTCTTCCTGGTAGCTCGTGGAAAAGCCACGTAATGGTACATGACTTATCAGTCAATCAGCCTTGTCAGGTGACCAGTACAGGATCATATATGGAAATGGTGGAGAGGAGGGAGGGAAGAAAAGAAGTCAGGGAAAGAAAGCCAGCTGTAGGCAAAGCACTGTTCTAAGGAAACATAAAACCAGTCCCTGTGTTCAACGAACTTGTCATCATTTAAAACGGGAAACTAAACATCTCAGCAAGTTAACGATCAACAGAGGACAAATCAAACAATTAGGAAGTGATAATCATGATAGCAAGCATTGACGAAATATCTACTCTGTGCTAGACAGTGGACCTGGTGCTTTCCATGTGTTGTCCATACTCCTTACAACAACCCCACGAGAGAGGTACGATTAGCATCTCCACCTTACAGATGGGGAAACTAATGTGCCACGAAGTGTGGTGGTTCCTTAGGAGTCGTACAGCTAGAAAAAGACAGAGCCAGGGGTGAAACCCAGCTCTATCTGCCTCCACAGTCCACCCACTGTCAACCATGCTTTGTTCCTCACCTTGCCTCTGGTGTGAAAATAACCACTAATCGCTTTTGGGAATGTATTTTCAATGTAGTACATACTTAGTATTTAAATTTTCCAAAAATTTAGAAAAGTGTAAGAAAGAAATTATAATCACACAATCTTCTCACTAAGAGAATACCACTGTTAACATTATGACATATTTTCTTCCAACACACACACCCCCACACACCCACACATGTATCCAGTATACACACACATCCACACACTGACGCACCCACATACATATGTAGTAAATAGGTATTTTGTACTACGAATTTTATATGTGTATATATATATCATTTTAAATATATACTACTTTTGAATGCCATTTTTATCCTGCTTTTTTTCCTTTCACTTGAACTTCAGCATCTTGCTGTTAAATTCTTCGGAAACAAGATTTTGAATGACTGCTTTGAATTCCATTCCATGAATGTTCCATGATTTTTTTGAACCATTCTTCTATTATTGAACATTTACATTTGTTCAACTGTCATACAAACATTTTTTCATTTCTTTGATTCATTCCTAAAGCTAGATTCATAGAAGTGGAACTTGCTTAAAAGATATAAACATTTTTAAAGGGCTAGAGAGGTACTGCCAAATTGCTTTCCAGAAAAACCATGCCAGCTAACCTTTCACACTAACAGGAGACAGCCCATCTCAGCATCCTTGGCACTGAATATAGTTATTAAGATTATCCAGCTTTGCTAAATTGATAGGCAAAAAATACTCTCATTAAATGTCTATTTCTTTGCTAACCAGAGAAGTTTAACTTTTTAAGTATTTCTTGATATTCAAAAAATTTTTTTCTGGGAACTGGGTATTCCCAATTTCTGTACCTTTTTTTTCCTATGGGCTTTAGTGTCCTTCTTACGTGTTCATCTAAGTTCTTTTTGTTTTTGTTTTTTAGATTGGCCCTGAGCTAACATCTGTTGCCAATCTTCCTCTTTTTTTTCCTCCCCAAAGCCCCAGTACATAGTTGTATATCCTAGTTGCAAGTCCTTCTAGTTCTGCTATGTGGGATGCCACCACAGCGTGACTTGATGAGCGGTGTGTGGGTCCACACCCAGGGTCCGAACTTGCAAACCCCAGGCCGCCAAAGCAGAGCGTGAACTTAACCACTACACCACCAGGCCGGCCCCTCATGTAAGGTTTTTATGTATGAAAGCTATTAATCTTTTGTTGTTTGCGGTAAATATTTATTTCTCCACCTTATTGTTTGCTTTTTAATTTTATGATTAAGACATAAGTATTTTAACTTTTATTATTGTACAGTTATCAATGTTTTGTTTTAAGGTTTTTTCCCATTGTTTTTATAACAGGAGATATCTTTCCTCATTCTGAGATTAGATAGACCTACTCTATTTTTTATTTCTTTTTTATACATTTAGCTGGAAATTTTGTTGTGTGTTGCGAGGTGATGACATTCCAGCTTTCCTCCTCCCCTGCCAATAATAATGATAGCTACTATCTATCGAGTGCTTGTTTTGTGTAAGGCACTACGTGAAGCAATTTACGTGCCTCCATGAGTAAGTGGCTGTTTTTATGCCAAGGTCAGAGAGCGAGTAAGTGGGTGCGCTGCTCTGTAAGCTTAGATCTGTCTGATACCAAGCCTGTGCGTTCAACTGCAACACTCTCTTATCTCTCTGGAGCCATTTATTAAATACGCTTGTTATCCACTGATTTGAGTTCTCAACTTAATTATATCTTCAGTCTTATATACATTGGAGTCTGCTTTTAAGCTGTCTATTCTATTTCGTTGATCCACCTATTGAGTTTTCAGCTATTTTAATTATTCAGATTTATAATATGGGAGAGGCAAGTGTGGTGTTAAGAAAGAGGCCTTGAAGCCAAATTGATTGGGCTAGAATCCCAGCTCCATCCATTCACGTGACCTCAAGAAAGTCACTTAATTTCCCTTTGCCTCACTTTCCTCATCTGTAAAATGGGGATAATCATAGTAGCTACCTTTTAGGGTTGTTGTAAGGACTCCTAGCACAACTAGGCATTCAGTAAATGTTAGTTGTTACTACCTTGTGTGGCAAATCTCCTCTGATTACACTTTCTACATCAAAGCGTCTTAACCAGCTTCACCAATTCTTCTAGGTGAACTTAGAATTAACTTTCCAAGTTTAAAAAGGCCTCAAACTGACGTGAAGCAGACAGCATATTTTAATGAAAAGAAAACCATACTTGCAGGGGTCTATGGGAACTCTCTGTACTTTCCACTCAATTTTGCTGTGAACGTAAAACTGCCCTAAAAAACAAAGTCTAAAAAAATTTTGAAAGAAGAAAAGGCAAACTTGGAGTCAGAAAACCAGGTTCATGAGTCAGTGGGTGTAGGAGCTTGTGTAAGTCACTGGTACTCCCTGAACCTCTGTTTCTTTAGTCGTTTAGGGATAATAATGTGTCTTCTGCTCACCACTGCGGGTCATTGTGACACAATACACATAAACCTGCTTTGTAGACACTAAAGGACTAAGCAAGTAAAAAGCATTTTTCATAATAACCCAGTACCATCGGAAGTGGTTTTTGAAACAAGTGGGCTTACAACCAAGAAGAGATGGCTTGGCAGAGTAGATGGAGGAGGTGAATTTAGTTAGCACACAGCAACAGGGATGAGTAAGATGCTATTATACATGACCCACAGTAATAAACTGTGTCAAGGGAGTGGTTTTTAACAATGAGAATTGCTAATCTTGGTAGAATTCTCTGCCAAGGGATCTGTCATATCCAGAATCCAAGCTTTAAAAAGAGAACACATGATTTTACAATATGTGCATTACAAAACATTTCTGCAAGACCAGCAGCCAAGTCTTCTCCCCTGGTTACCAGGGTTGGACATAGCATGGAGATTAAATGAATGCTCACTGGATGGAATACCATTTTAGGCAAATCAGAATTATCAGCCTCTTTACCTTTCCAAATTCCTATCACATTTGCTCAACGCAGAACATTATGGAAGTTTACTATCAAGTCAGGCCCAGGGAAATTGAGGGCAGGAAGAAGGAATCTTCTCTAACTCCACTGGCAGGTCCACACTGGGATAGACCCTGTGGATTTATCACAGGAAGTCTGATCTAACCAGACAGGAAGTCTGGTCTGACAAACACAGTGAGCCCTCCCATCCTAGACCAGAGCGCAAGGCACTCCTTAAAGCAGAGCACATTCTCCAGACCAAGTCTACCTAGCCCTTTCGTCCGGGCCTGAATCAGATCTCTGGGCTGTAGCTGGGGAAGTTCTAGTCCTCTGATTTTACTCATATTCACTCTTAGAGCATGGTGGTTCAAAAGCACTAGTCTGGGAATCCCAGGCTCCCTTCTAACCCTGACCCTGCCTTTCCTTAGCTGTGTGACCTGGGGTACAAGGGTCTATGTCATGTAAAGTGTTAGAGCCCAAGCTTTGGAGTCCACATGACTCTCATGTTCCCATTTGCCAACCGTGGGATTTGGGGCACTGAGATTCTCAAAGCCTTACTTTCCTTATGTAAAATGGGCATCCTGTTAGAGTCTACCTCATAGGTTGTTGAAAGCATTAAATGAAATAATGCAGCTAAATAACTTAGTACAATCTGTAGAATAAATACTCAGCAAAAGTAACGATTATTTAGCAATTATTGTTCCCTTTTCTGTACTTTGTCTCCTTCATCTATAAAATGGGATTGGATATTCGCCAAGCATTCTTCACTTCTTACATTCAATGAAAGCCTCCACCATATTGAATTTAGATTCTTAGGCCAATTTGATTGGAGATGATTTGAGATGTAGTTCCTTTTCTATTCCAGCCTCTGAGAGAGGTCCGGACAGTAGAGGGCTGGGATAATTGGGTGACTTCTGACTAAAAGAAGGACTGTTCCTTATGTCCTGGCGATGACTTTTCCTGAGAATGACCAGCCACCTGAAACTTCCAAGAAACCATTTTGTGCAAGTATCAGGGCTCTTTTGTTGAACTAATCAACTTGGTGATAATCATCACCTGCTATGAATCCGGTGGTCAACTTCCTGTTCTCAAGCAAGAGGAGAGCAAGACCACTGCCACTTCCAACACCTTGAGAAAAGGCACAGAAGAGGCTGTCTTTGTTGGCATGGGAGGCTAGTTAGTCTTAACACAATGACTAAAAGGCTGTTTGCCTAGGGGCCTGTTAAAGGGGTTAGAAAAGGAAGCACTGCTTTTAAAGGAGTAATGGGGAACTTTCCCAAATTGTAGCTGCCTATTTTGCATATTTGAATAATGCACCACTTATACAATATAAGAGATTTTACATGGTAGTTTTTTGCACCAGAACTTTTGTATCTTAATTTTTGGCCTGGTTGGTAAAGAGAGGGAGCATGCCTTTTTTCTCCCAATGATTATAGGTATTTACGCTAAATTTAGAGGCATACTTACCTTTCTTTTAAGAATAATCCAAAAGGTCCATTTGTGGAAAGTCACAGAAAAATAGAATCATGTCTAGGCAGTGAATGAAAGGGTGAGGTGTGGGCTCGGAGAATGATAATTAGACTTGAGTTTCCAGTTGGTTTATAGATGTGTGTTGTTAAGCTGACATCCTGCCAGCCTTTGATGCTTATAAACGCAGTGGTGTGTGTGTATTCTGGTGTGGGGAAGGGTGGCCATCGATAAGTGCTTTGCTTTTGTCACATTGTTAAAAAATTCTGCCTACTCACCTCATTTTTGACAGTGGGATACATTTTCATGAGAATATGAGAAAGAAAGGAAGGAGCAGCAGGAGGCGGGAAGCAAGAGGAGGGACAAAGGACAAGAGAGAGAAAGCAGTTGCTTTAATCAGGCATTTCCATTGTCCAGCTGCTGAGGAGCAGATTGGCCCTTGCCCGCCCTTCTGGCTTTGGTTCCTTCCCCATAGGACACACCGAGATGCGCCCCTCCTGTTTCTCTGAGAGGACCCGGTGACCCTTGGCGATTGCCACCCTCAGCGCCCCCCAAGCCAACAATGGTATGGCTCCTATACCTCTTCCTCTTTTCATTAATCACCTATATTATTTCCAGTTACTTATTTTTCATCCTTTAAAAATTTCACTTCTAGCACAGCTCTTCCCACACCCCAAATCCCGCGTCCAAGAAATAAATGCACACATGTGCACACACACATGCACACACAGACTAATTCTTCCAAACACTCCAGGCCCCAAGACCCTCCTTGAGGAATGCCAGCTTGATTTTAGGAATTTTCAACTGCCCCTTAAAATGAAAATCATTCAGGATTCCTGTTTGAATCTGCTTTGAATCCGGAGGGACTTGCAGAGGGCAACCTTAAATATTCTTTCTTGCTGTTGCTGAGATTGTTTGTTTTGAGTTCCACTCTACACCCATGTTGGAAATGCCCAAACTGCTGACTCTTCTCTGAGAAAGAGGCTTCCACTTCCCCTAATTAGAGTCCTGGCACTTCTGATTATTCTCAAGTGTTGGGCGTGGATCTGCTTAATTCGATCCTTACATTCGGTCTTCATAACCAAGAAGCCCAACAGCCCACTGCACTGGGACCCTGGAGAAGAGGCAGGCCAGCAAATCCATGTGGATATCACACAGGTGGTGTTAGTCTCCAGGAGAGCCAAGAATGTCTCTTTAGTATATGACTCCTGCTTTGCCAGGCTGACCCTAGAGGCTTCTTCTAATGGTATGTTGCCAACAGCTCTTGCTTGGCATGCTTGGGTACACAAGTGTGTGTGGGTGTATGCACATGTTGTGTCCACGTGTGGGTACCTATGTGCATGTGTTTGTATATATGTGTGTATACCTGTGTGTGTGTGTTTTGGGGGCAGGAAGCTGGGCAAAAACTAGGAAGGTCTGCTTCATTGGCTGGTCCTCAGCTACCGAGCCCTGGTGGCTCTGCATTATGTTCTATGCGCACAGCTCCTCTAGCGCCCGACGCTAGGAATGTGGGGAGCAGTATCGTCAAGTGGACAGGGGAGGGTAGAGAGTTTGGAGTTGATATACATGGCATTGCATCCTGGCCTCACCATGTAGCTGTGGGAGTAGATGGCACCTTCCTCATAAGAATGTTTGAGTTTTGCCTGTGAAAGGTACCTAAAGAATATGTGTGTATGGTTGCGTGAATGTTTGAAGGGGCTGTATTAATTTCAGGGTCTCCCTCGGAAACCTGGAAGCTAGACTATTTCGTGTTCACCTACCCTTTCCCTTTACAACGCTACTATTAATGAATGTGTGTGTATGTTCTCCACTAAACTGTAACAGAAACAACTAGCATTTAGGGTGCATGCTAAATCCTGGGGTCTGTGCCCAGAGGTCTGTGTGCATTAATTAACCAGAGGTTTCCCACATTCCTGTAAGGTATTGTTATCTCCATTTTACAGATGAAGAAACAGAGTCTCAAGGGAGTTCAGTTCTCACTTGGCTAAGGATTTCAAAATCCAGCTCTCCCGACTTAAAGAAAGTCCATTAGATGGGTGGTAAAGGTGAGGTCACAGAGGCCTGAACAGCCCTTGACCATCCTCCAGCCCTTGATAAGACTAAGAAATTAGCCAGGTCTTGAATTCTTTTCTTTGGAACAGAAAAAAAGAAGCTAAGCTAAAAGAAAGAGGGATTCAACAAACCACTCATCCCGTGCCACTATAATGATCCTAAAGTTGAGACAAAAGAGAGCAATGGCCCCCAAGGTTGTGATGTTTCTGGCTGGAGCTGCTGAAGAGGAAGCCTCAGATGCCAGTGGTCAAAGAGGCTGACCTGGTAGAAGGTTCCTCTCTAACCTAACGTCCTGTGAGATTCTAAAGGGAAAAAGGATGGAGGGGGCCGGACATGATGGAAGGGGCTGACAGGTGGGGCATTTCTATTTCAGCAGAAAATCCCAGAAGCATTGGAAAAAGAGGTCTGATGCCTTGTATTTATTCAATCCCTTTCTCCCAAGAGTCCACCTTCCCTCATTCTAGGGCCAGGAGAAGTCAACCCAAGAAAGAGGTTGGGGCAAGTTCTCCAGTTTACAAACCTTGCTTCTATTCAAGGGACCTCTGGTTGTATTCCAATTTTTTTTTTTTTTTTTTTTTTTGCTGGGAAAGATTTGCTCAGAGCTAACATCTGTTACCAATCTTCTTCTTTTTTTTTTCTCCCCAAAGTCCCAGTACATAATTTGTATATCTTAGTTGTGAGTCCTATTTCTTCTACGTGAGCCACTGCCACAGCATGGCTGCTGACAGAGGAGTGATGTGGTCCTATGGTGTGGTTCTGTGCCGGGAACCAGGCCCAGGCCATCAAAGTGGAGAGCGCTAAACTTTAACTGCAGAGCCATCAGGTCTGGCTCTGTAGCTGATATTTTTGTTTATCACCCACATGGGGATTTAGCATCTAGAGGATCTAACTTAGAGGGAAGAGGGGATTTGTAATAAATTCCTACAAATCCAAAATGAAAATGATCTCAAGAGTACATCATGGTTTTGTAGAGTCTGGTACAGCTAGGCTTTGTGAAATTGTTCACATATCTGTAATTATTCCTCAGCCCTCCTTTGCCCGTATGTGTCCATAGACTTTGGTGGGGAGACCCAGTGCTCCTCCTGTGTGCTGGAATGACCTTGTCAGGCCATACTGGGTAGCAATGGTCAACTTTGGTTTCCAGTGACTCTGCCATTAATAGGCCCAGTCTGACCACACTTCCCTGTTCTTACTTATAGGAATGGCCTCAAAGGATTTGGGGCTAAAATGGGGGTGCAGGAACATGTGGGGAGAACATGCAAGTGGAAGTCAGGAAACCTGTGTGCTGGGCTGGCACTATCATTATTGTATTCAGTGACTGTGGGAAAGAAGTCACCCTTTCTGGACTTCTGGTGCCTTATCTGTAAACAGCTGATGTTAAAAATCAAATAGGATGAGAGTTAACATCATTCTATATAAGAATTATTTTTAGCATTATTGTTGTTTTTATCAATATTAGTTCCTTAATCTGGATTTTATCTATCCCGCTGGCCATCTAGCTGTCTGACAAAGCTATTCTGCCCTCCCTTGGGGTGGCGTGGACACAGCATATTCAGTGACTTGCCAAATCAAGTTATCCTTGGAATCTTTACACCTTTTGGATGTGTTAGCATTTCTTTTCCTAATAGGTATGTGAGATTCCAGACAAACTAAAACCTGTGGGTAAGCTAAGAGGTGGGATAAGAGCTAAATCCCGACAAAGGGAAGACCAGGAAAGCAATCTTTTAAATGGTCAATCTAGTTGGAAAACAAGATAAGGAAAATGAAATGTATACATGTGTTCATGGCTGTTCCATGTACAGCCTTGCAAATTAGAACAGCTCAAAAGACCATAGGTCTCAAAGAGTCCGATCGTGCCATCCACGTGGTGAGGCTGTGGTGATGTGCTGATGTGGCTCGAGAGCAGACAGCCCTCTGTGAAGGCAGGACCCCGTGAATGCACAGGGTGGGAACTGAAGCAGGGAGACGGTTGTTAGGTGAGCCAGGTGTCAGCTGGGCCTCCCTTCACCTTAAGAACTAGACAACACGGGCAGCGCCACCGTTCCCTGCCCTGTAGAAATTCTCGCGTCCTCCTCAAGACTCCTGCAAAGTTCTCAGGGGTTATGATCTCGTGGTCTCCTCTGGCTTTGACCCCTGCCTCCTCTGATTCTTGCTCTCCCCTCTGCGTCCTGTATATGTGGGTTTATTTTGGCTCTGTTGTGATTTGAAATTGGGGAATTTGCTCCTTTTCTTAGTTTTCACACATGAAAACCACTTGCTCAAGGCCTCTCTGAGGGTAGCTGAATTTCTTGGTGGTTCAGGTCACAGGGCGTTTATAGCACAGTAATACAAACAACTTAAATGAAGTGTAAAATGCACTAACGTCTTCTTAAAACAGCTTCATATGTCCTACATGTTGCCCAATATTTCACATTTTCCTCTCTAGGATCCTCTTTTTTTCTCGTCTTTTCTATTTTAGGGTCCCCTTTCCCCATTCATTCTCCACCCTCTAAATTTTTCCCTTTTTTTAATGGAAGAGAAATTCAACTCTTTATAGCTGTGTACCCCAATCAGCTAACTTGTATATCCAAGTATTTGGCTAAGAATTTGGATGGGCCATTCTGGGTGCAGGGGGAGGTTTGGGGGGCATAGGAGGAGGGATCAAAGGAGCGGGGGTGGGGTTACTTCACTGCCTCCCACTGCCCTCAGCCACACCATTGCTATGCTATGTCTTCTTCATTCACTTACATATTTCTTCTCTTTCCTTCTTTTAGTAAATATTTATTGAGCATCTATTATATGCCAGACACTCAGAATGGAGAGTAATATAAGCTATGGTTCATGTTTGCCAGGAGATGTGTTTCAGAGAAACTGAAAGGCCATATTTAAAAAGGGAAATAAATGCAAAAAGTTGAAACCAAAAAGTATCTGTAGAAAATAGTATATTCATTCATTCAACAAATATTTGTGGAGGACCTACTAGTGTGAGCAGTGTTTAAACACAGGGTACAGGCAGAGAGCAAGACAAAGTCTCTGTCCTTGCATAGCTTATATTTTAGTGGAGGGAGACAGAGTAAACAATAGGCAAATGCACACTATATCAGGTGATGAAAAGGGCTGAAAAACAAAATAAAGCAGAGTAAGGGGGACTGGGGGTGGGGGGCAATGGGAAGTTGCTATTTCATATTGGATGGCCACAGAAGGCCTCGTTAATCAGAGGACATGTGAGCAGACAGTTATGGTAGTGAGAGACAAAGCATGCTGCTCTAGGGGAAAGCGTTCCAGGCAGAGGGAAAAGCCAGAGCAAAGGCCCTCAGGTGCGAGCGTGCTTGACAAATCCAAACTGAAGCGTGATCTCTGGAATGCTGGCTCTCAGAAATATCACCAAAATCCAAACCCGTTGATGAAAGAAAGCTGAGTTTATTCTGACCAAGGGAAGGGAGAGCACTACGTCAGTAGAGTCTTCATAGCTTCCTGTGAGTGGATAGGGCAGCCCAAAACTCCACTGGTTAAAGAATGATTGAGTAAGCTACAAGATACTGTTGTCATGGTTACAAATCTCAGTCCACACATTCAGATGAACAGGAAATTCAACTCTCTTAACTTTTTTAATCACTCAGTTTAGTTTCTAGGTACATTCTGCCAATGAGTGGCAGAAACTTACAGCCCTGGTGTCCTTTCTCTGAGAGTTCATCTCAGTTCCAGAGGGCTGATGAGATGAGAAGGCGTTATAGACTAGGAAAGAGTCATCTGGTTCTCAAGCACCTTCATTCCAAAGGTCGCAGTGATTGGTCTCTGACGTTCAAAGCTGCATCCCCTGGCCCCAGCCGCAAGGCCTCTCACGGCCAGGCTCTCTCTCAGCTGCTTCCACATCCTTCTCGGCACGCGGGAAACACTTTTCTGGCTCCTGTCACACACTGAACATGGGGAAAGTGAGACTGTTCCACTGCCATCTGTGTAGAAACCCCACCCAGCCATCTATTCCCTTACTCGTGAGTCACATTAGGCTGAGGTCAGCTCCTAGGCTCACCACCTGCCCAGGCCTTCAGACCCCTCATGTCCATCCAGGGCCTTTATCGAGTTCCCCCTGCCCTGCAGGTTGGCCTAAGGAGGAGGGCGCAGAGCTTTTTCTCCAGGAGTCTCTGACGCCGAACTCTCTTACTCTCTCTTTGACATTCCCTACTCCTTTGAGATGGAAAACTTGCTCCTGACGGATTGCATATTCTTCCATATCCCTTTTACCAAATGTCTAGATCTCAACTTTTCAATCTCAAAAGCCAGGAATTTGACACTTTCATTCTCACAACCCTTTCCTGAATCGTAAGTGATGTCCAAGATGTAGGTTAAGTGGGAGAAGGCCATAGGTAAAAAAAAAATACTAGGAACAGAGCAGAGTCCAAATTTCTGCCGCTACATTATGTATCATTCCCATTAAGGATAAGTACATGAACAGTGTAAATACTTGGAAATTATATATATATATGTATATATATACACACATATACACATATATACATATACATATACATACATATATATATATATACAGTAAAGAGCACATAGAAGTCTATACACAGTGTTTATAGTCATTTACCAAGGGATATATTGTTGCTTTTATAATCAAAAAAACTAGACATTATTCTTAAAATTCATATATATACATTGTACCTACTCCATAGTACAGTTGCAAGACCTAAATGAAATAAATAAGACAAATAAGAAATTTTTAGGGTATAGACAGACAGGTAGACAAGATAAGGTAAGATAGAGGAAGATAACTTTAGGAGATGATGGATATGTTTATGGCATAGAATGTGAGGATGGTTTCACAGATGTATACTTATCTCCAAACTCATCAAGCTGTATACATTAAATCTGTACATCTTTTTGTGTCAGTCATAATAAAATGGTTTTTTTAAAAAAATAAAGATAAGTGATAGAAGGCTGGATAGATAGGTTAAGATCTGAAAAGTTCACGAAGCAGAGATTCTGAGTGGCAGGAAGAGCGGGCAGAGGGTATGTGGGCTGAGGAGTCTTGAGAATCTCCAGGTACAATGGGAAATGCCAAGGCTGAGAGTATGTGCACATGTGACAGTGTATGGACACGAAGAAGATTGAGAGACGCTGTCATAGAGAGCATGAAGTTTGATTTAAAGGGCTGCGGCTCTGTACTGCTTGGTAAAGCCAAAGATGGTTAAGTGTAGAGATATATTACTGCCCAAGAATGGGGACTACAAGGAAAACCTGTCCTGTTCTCTGTAGCACTAGTGGTTTCTCTTTGCCTTTGGGAATTGCTCATGAGGATCTTGACCTCATGCCCTTAACCCACTGCCATTCTGAACCTAACCCATGCTTCATCCAAAGCTCCTTCTGATTTCCACTATATCTAGCAGCCTTGCCCAACTCCAATACCTTCCTTCTCACACTTCAGAAGCTCAGGAAAAGCATGGTAAGGGATGGCATTAAATGTCAGTGATGGTCAGGATAAGGTTAAAGGTGGGCTGAAGAAGTCAAGTGAGAATGTCAAAATGCCGCCCAAGTGCAGGTAGCAGAGGCTGCATGTCTTTTCAAGACCACCTGTTGATTTCCTAAGGCTGCCATTATGAATTACCATAAACTAGGTGCCTTAAAACAATAGAAGTTTATTCTCTCACAGTTCAGTAAGCCAGAAATCAGAAATCAAGGTGTTGGCAGGATTGATTCTTTCTGGGGGCACTGAGGGAGAACCCATTGGATGCCACTCTCCCAGCTTCTGGTGGTGGCCGGCGATCCTTACTGCTCCTTAGTTTGTAGATGCATCACTCCAATCTCTGCCTCCATCTTCAAGTCACCTTCTCTGTGTGTCTCTCTGTGACCTCTCCTCTTCTTATAAGGACACCAGTCATTGGATTTAGGAACCACCTTAAATCTAGGACAATTTCACCTCAACATCCTCGAATAAGTACATCTGCAAAGGCCCTATTTCCAAATAAGATCACGTTCTGAGGTTTGGGGTGGACGCGAATGTTGGGGGAACACTGTGCAACCCACTATAATTACTATTGCTCTGCATTTACCCTTCTTTGGCATATTATTAACCCCCATACCTCTTCCTGCTCCTCTTCCATGTGCTCAATCTCAGTTTAGTTGGAAGATAATCTTTAAACACCCTAGATGGAAAATTTGGACCAAAGGCACATTGAATAGACAAATGCAGCAAATGAAGGAGCCCTTGGAACTTTAGGAAAAGGCTGACATTGTGTCTTATTCATAAGGCAGCCTCTCAGTGAACTAAGGCACCATATGGGTAAACTCACCCTCCAGATTTGCTGAATTTGAATTTTTTGAGTGAGCCCCAATCACATATTTTCCCATTCCCTGTATTTTGACTTCTCTTGGTTTTAAGACTTTGGGAGTTGAGAGTTAGGTCATCCAGAGAGCAAGGACTCCTGCTCCCCATTTTTAACCAGTTCATAAATATGTTCTTGTATGTTTCTGCTGTGTTCAGCATTTCATATGTGCTGACCATGCTCCCGGTGTAGCCCCTTTTCAATGTTTCCCTTCCTTGGATGTTTTTATGAGCCAAATCACCTGTCAGAATGTGTCAGCCGCTTGCCAGCAAAGAGTACAGGTCAGCAAAAAGCTAAAAGACTAATGCTTAATTCTCAAGATGTAAACAGAGAAAGAGACGGATTAATGGGGCAGCAAAAGTGCCGTAGTGAGTGGCATGTAAACACCTGCCCTTGTGTGGAAGAGCGTTTCCCAACTTTGATGTTGAGATGAAAAGAAGATGACAGAATCTGGAAGCATTTCAAAGGTGGAGAAAGCGCATACTTTCAAAAAGGCTTTTCATCTCCCAACAGTTTGGAAAGATTAAGAAACACTGTAATTTTATGGCATTTTAATTGAACATCTTATTCTGTGACACTACAGACAAGGTGGAAATTTAACAATTGCTTTCATGAAGAACAAATGTATTTTTGCTTGATTTTCCAGGGATTGTTAAAGTTAGATTCTTTGGAAACTGTTTCTGGTGAGCTTGAGTAAAACGTCTCACCTTTATTAGTTGCTAAAACCTATCACTTTACATTGAGAGAGCACTTTTTCATGTTATTTAATTTCTCCAGAAGCTCTGTGGTTAGCTGTAGTTCTCAGCTGAGGAAACAGAGCCTCAAATGGCTTTTTCAAGGCTAAATGATAGAGAAAAACATTGAAGTCAGTTTTCAGGCTCTAATTCTAAAGCTTTTTTTCCCTTTTCCAATCCTGAACACATTGAGAGAAAGAGAGGTCTAGATCTGAGTACAAGCTACATGAGTAATAATGAGTATTTATAATAATAATAGTAAGCATATGTGGTTATGAGCATAGGCTTTGGGGTTAGACATATCTGGCAGCTGGCTGGAGCAACAGAGCAACTGGGTCATATGTCTCCAGTATCCAGCAGGCCAGCTCAAACTTCTTCACATTGTGGCTGGTTTCCAAAAGCAGCAAGAGTGAAGACGAATCCCGGTGCATATGCATTTTTCAAGACTCCTCCAGCATCTTGGTTGCTAATGACTCACTGATCAAAGCAAGTCACATGGCCAAACCTAGATTCAGGGGGTGGAGAAATAGACTTCTTCTTTTCTTGGGAGGAGCTGCAAAATATTGCAGCCATTTTTTGCACTCGATCAACACCTGAAGGCAACATCTGAATTTTATCCACTATGTCACTCTCTCTCTCTCTATTTCTTTGCCTCTCTCCACCTCCAATTCTATTTTGGTCAATCATGTATAGTAGAATTTGAGGAGTCCAAGTATGTGGTAAGGTGAGTGATTAGCCAGTATTAGTCTGTTAACCACCAATCCCTCTTCTCAAGGGTGTTGATGAAAACTTACCAGGCTTGGCTATCTTCTTTCTCTTGGTTTTAGTCCAGGCAGTCTTATATTCTCACTTGGAATTCTGTGTCATCCTCTGCTTCTTTTCTATATCCTGTGTTGGTCCAACCTGGATTGGTCGCTCCCTTTTATCTTAGCTTTTGGTATGTCACCTACAACTGCTTACAAAGTTCAGACACTGTGAAGTCTGTATTTACATCGCTTTAGTGATTTCTGTTCCTGTTTGGTGTTCTATAGGATCCCACACTTTCTGAACCTTCTAGAGATGTGAATTCTTCATGTGCTCGCTAAAATGTCTGTAAATATATCCTAGAATTTGATCCTCATAATAACGGCGGGAGTAATTTAACGGACTTCCTTGGTTACAGGCTAAATGTTGATTTAAAGACTTTTCCCTTTTAAAACTTGTTGATGCTTCTTTTCCTTACAATAAGGTATTTTCCAGCTGTAGCATTTGTAACTAACAGTTCTCCTCTTGCTTCTTTATCCATGGGTTTCGCTGTGAAATATTTCATGCCGACTTCCATATAGATTATACTCTCCAATGAAACTGTGTGTCAAAATGGAACTTGGCGACTTTGAGAGTTTCAGAAGGCCCTGCCTACTCGGGCCCTTTTCCAATCTCATCTCCTATGACTCACCCTTTTGTTTATTGGCCCTCGGTCACTCTTCATGGCTTTTGCACATGTCGTTCCCTGTGACTAAAAGCTTTTGTCCCAACTCTTTACATGACTGGTTTCCTCTTATCTTTCAGGTTTCAGTTTAAATGCCACTTCCTAGGAGAGATCTTTTCTTTTTTCTTTTTGTTTTAGATAGCTTTATTGATAAAAAAAAATTATGTTTCATAAAATTTACCCATGTAAAGCCTACAATTCAATGGTTTTTAGTATATTGACCGAATTGTGGAACCATCTCCAAAATCTAATGTTGCAACATTTTCATCACCTTAAAAAGAAACCCACACCAGTTAGCAGTCACTCACCATTCTCCACTCTCACCTCCAACCCTAGGCACCCACTAATCTGCCTTCTGTCTCTATAGATTTGTCTATTCCAGACATTTCATATAAGTGAAGTCATGCAATATGTGGTCCTTTGTGGCTCTTTTCACTCAGCATAAAGCTTTTGTGGTTCATCCATGTTACAGCATGTATTAGCACTTCATTCCTTTTTATTGCCAAATAATATTCCACGGCATGGATATACCACCTTTTGTTTCTCCATTCATCATTCGATGGACATTTTTGTTGTTTCCACTTTTTGGCTACTATGAATAATGCTGCTGTGAACATTCATGTACCAATTTTGTGTGGACATACGTTTTCATTTCTCTTGCATAGATACCTAAAAGTGGAATTGCTGGGTCATGCAGTGACTCTATTTTTAATTTTTTGAGGAATTTCCAGACTGTTTTCCAAAAGAGACCTTTTCTGACCACCTATTTTAAGAAGCCCTGTCTTTCCCTTTCCATTACTCTGGTGATGACTTTATTTGTTTCTTCTTAGCACTAATTATAATCTGAAATTAAATTTTCATTTACTGGTCTGTGCAACTAGAATGTGAGCTCCATCACAGGAGGGACCATGTCTGCCTTGTTCACTGCTCTGGCCAGTGCTCAATGTGTGGCTAGTATATAATGAGTGATTAATAAAGATTTGTTGAATGATTGAATAGTGAGTGAACAAAACTGATAACCAATAAATAAAATGCGATCTATCCATACAATGGAATATTAGTCAGCAATAAAACAAAATGAAATACTGATACATGTTACAACGTGGATTAACCTTGAATGCACTATGCTCAGTGGAAGAAACCAGTCACAAAACACCACATATTGTATGATTCCATTTATGTGAAATGTCCAGAACAGGCAAATCTATTGAAACAGAAAGTAGATAAGTGGTGGCCAGGTGGCTGAGGGGACAGAAGAATGGGGGGTGTCATTGCTAATGGGCATGTGGTTTCTTTTTGGGGTGGTAAAAATGTTCTAAAATTGATAAAGGTGACAGTTGCACAATTTCTGTAAATATACTAGAAATCACTGAGTTGTACACTTTAAACAGTAAATAGTATGACATGAATTATATCTCAATAAAGCTGTTCTATAAAAAAGGAGACAGAGCTCAAAATATTAACTATAATTTTCTGTCCTGTATTGCATGGTTAAAGTAGATGTCATTATTTCCCTTTTGCCCACAAGAAAATTGGACCCGAACCTGGCATTCTTTGTTCACAACAATTTTACAAAATATTTTTAAAATTCCCCTTGTCATTTAAATAATATTAAATTAAAAATAAAAGCCATAAATTTAAAAAATAGCAGTTGATACAAAGTTGGGTCACATGATTTCTGAGATCTCCTTTAGGACTAACTTACAGGCAGACTTACAGAATTACAAGTTGACAAGGTTAAAACTGAAATAAAAGTACATCCCAAATCTTCACTTTCTGGGTAGAAGACAGAATGCTCAGTGCCCTGGCCAGACTTTAATATTGCCCATGAGTTAAGTTTATACTGAGAAATTGTCCCCTTGATTATCTGTTACATGAAATTAAATGCCCAAGATGAGAACTGTATCTATGAAACAAACAGGAGGCGATTCGCCCCACCTGCCGCTCTGGAGTGGTTGCCTTCCTCATCCTCTCCCTGTCTTCTTTGATAATAGTAACTGAGCAGATGAATACAACACCATCTGCTGATGATATTTTGGGAACTTCACAGAAACCCAAACACTAAGCCTCATGGCTAAGTCCTGCCCTGTGTAATTTCATCCTGGGCCCCACAGACCGTTCCTTGGCAAAGGGTACTGTCCACTTGCAGCAGAACTGAAAGCTCTGAGAGAGAGAAGACAAAAACAAAAAAAAAAGCTGCCTCCCCAGGGAGTTCGTTATTTTACTGTCGGTGATCTTTTAAACCAATCCTCCTTTCGCGCATCTGTCATCCCACCAAAGGAGAGTCTCGGGGAGAAGGCCCAGCAACTCACACTAGCAGGAAGATGGATAAAGGAGGGGCGTGGACTGGGACCCATGTGGCCAGGAGCCAGTGTATAAGGAAACACCATGTGGGCAGGGAGGCAGCAGCCTCAGCCGCAGCTCCTACTGCAGCGCTGGGCGGATATTGGGGTCTTCCCCGAGGCACTTCGCAGGAAAGAGAACAGCTGAAGGCTGGACCGCCCAGAGTAAGTGAAAGGGTAGGCTGTTCAGGAAAGGAATGCGCTCTAGGTGTTCAAGGCTTGGGACTTCTACTTCTGCTTTTTCGCTGATTTGGTCCCTTTGCTCCTCTGGCCCATCTGTTAGACTGCAGGCTCCTCGATTAAGCCAAACGCACCTCGTTTACACCGTGAACTCCTCTTATCCTTCAGTTAGGTGGTGAACTCCGCCATTGAACTTTAAATTAGACTGCAGGCACTCTACGAACTAACCTTCCTCAGCCTCTGTTTTCTCATCTGGGAAATGGGGCTCAGAATACCTATAGATAAAATTGTGAGCACTTAATAACAAAAGCCGACACTTCTGGAGAACTTACAAGGTGCCTGGCTCCATTCGAAGGGCGTTACGTACGTTAACTCATTTAGTTTTCACAAGGGCTCTGTGAGGTTGTTGTTAGTGCCTTTTTCAAAACAAGGAAACTGAGCCACAGAAAGGTGTCCAGGTTCACACAACTAGGAAATGGAAGAGCCAGGTTCCATACCGTTAACAGTGCGGCTTTACTGTTTGTAACCATTAAGCAGCACTGCCTATTACAAGCATGCATTGAAGGCTTGGGACATAGTAGGGTCCCCCAAAATATTATCAGAATAGTTATTATCAGAAAACTGAAAATGTCCTGCGTGCAGAGAGAAGACCTCACTCTGGGCACCCCGAGGTGGCTAATAGTGCCTAAACTGATGTGTATTGCGTCTAATAGTTACCCAATATGTATTTGTTTAATTGAATCCATTTGTCAATGCTATTCAGACTTTTATTAAGCCCCTTCTCTGTGCCAGGCACTGTGCTGAGAAGAGAGAAGCCAAAGATGATTTTAGTCGTGAACACAGTGTGTGACGCTCTGATGCAGAAAAGCTGACAAAATGCTAGGCTCCATCAGTAGACATAGAGGGAAGATAAAATTGACAGCTTCCTGTTCTTCACCACCCAGATCCCAGCTATCCAAATCTAGATGGTTCTTGAATCCACGCTTGTGTCTCCCTCTCTCTCACCCCTGCCCTGGTCCAAGCTGCCGTCCTCTCTCCTGGACCACTACCGTGACTTCTTAACTGGCGTCCCGAAGTTCCTTTGGTTCTTTACTAACCCATCTGATCATGTCACCTCTTTGCCTTGTTATTGTATCCTTCTATGACTTTTCGCTCTTAAGACAAAATTCATGATACGGTGTAGGAAGCCCTGCACACCTGGCCCTTATCTGCCAGTCACTCCAGTCTCGTTGGCACCACTCTGCACTTTAGCCACAGTGGCTTTCTTTCAGTCCCTTGAATGCACTATGCTCACCTCCTTCCTCATGGCCTCTTGTATATGTTGTTGCATCCATTTGGAACACATTCCTTGGTCAAATGTCCACCTCTGATTTAATCAGCCACAGCTAAGTCAGCATGGCCACATGGTATGATAATCAAGGCTGGCAGGGCCCATTCCTACAGTTCTCCAGAGGGGGAGGGTAGAATGAAATGGGAGGGAGTGTGTCCAGGGAAGGGAAATCCTGATCCGCTGAGAGGTGTACAACAACCTTCCCTTCGAGGAAGATATTCAGGCAGAGGCAAGGTGACCATCTTCCAGGAACGCAATGGGAGGGAGTCTTGCACTTTTAATGGCTGTGACCTGGTGACTTCCATCACCTCAGCCAAATCAAATGAGTCCATGAATTTTTCTTCTTCTAAATGAGTCACATTTCTGTCTTTTTTGTTGTCAAATAATATCAATACTGTTTAATCAAGATAGAGGCATGGTGATCAGCAGAAAAAGAAACACCATAAGGGCCTGGATGTGCCCTTCAAAGGGAAAACTTGATGATCTAGTTGAAATTTGAGTATTATTTCACAGTTTGTCCTTCTTCTGATCATTTCTTATGCCACAACAATAATTTACTTCGGGTTTCTAAAATATTCTATTGGGAAAAAGGGGATTGAGAAGACTGAATTGTTCAGTTTGGCTGTCTACACTAGCCCATTGATCTGATAAACCTTTATTTCAGTTCTTTATTTCACTTGGCACTTCCCTTTGTCCTTTTTCAATGGCTTTGTCTTTGCTAAGCAGCAGTTACTTTAAACAGTAGTTTTAAAAGATTTTTATTAGAAAAGCATTTTACACCTACTATAAAACATCTTAAAAACCGGAAAGTATACAGCATTCAACGTGCAAGTCTCCTCCTGCTCCATCTCACTCTGTGAAAGGTCCTCTGTTCACAGCTTAGTGTGTCTCTGGAAGATGCAGGACCAGAAATTCAGGTAATGTGAGGGTAGGCCTGCCAGGCGGGCTCTGTGGTCAACCAGAAAGTGTGTCCTCCCTGAAGGGAGCAGCCTCTACTCAGGGCCAGAAGGCTGTTGCTACAGGGGAATATAGGCTCGGACTTGCTATACTTTACTATTTCAAAAGAAAGCCATGAATTCAGAGTTGTTGGTGAAATACTCTGATAGTTAAAAGTTGGCAATTAATTCACACTCTGAGAGGACTAAACCAAACACTTCTGAGCTACCAGTCTGTAACATCTGTGCCAGATTTTCTCAATTCATATATAGTTACTGTGTGTGTGTGTGTGTGTGTGTGTATGCTGAATTTCGTATCCAAGGCCACTGCATATGGCCGTGCAGGTGGTGCACTGCACAACCAACCTTAGGGACACCATTTATATAGAGCTGTGCTGTCCAGAATGGCAGCCACTAGTTGCCTGTGGCTATGGAACCCTTGAAATACACTGTAAGTGTAAAATACACACCAAATTTCAAAGACTTAGTACAAAAGAGAATGTAAAATATCTTATTCACAATTTTTTTATTGATTACATGTTGAAATGTTAATATTTGGATATATTTAGTTAGAAAATATTATTAAAATTAATTTCACCTGCTTTTGACTTTTTAATATGGCTACCAGACAATTCAAAATTACTGATGTGGCTTGTATTTATGGTTCACATTATATTTGTACTGGACGTGCTATTGAGTGGAGAGTTCCTCCAGGTCTCTGTTCTATACAATTTACGAAATCATCCATGGTGGCCATGTGTCCTACATGTACTATCATTTAGAGCACCATTTTCAAGGAGGTACTGCTGAGCTCTGGAGGGTTAGCGAAGTAGAGAGGGGTAAAGAAACCATACCAGAGAGCCTATACGTGCAAGTTTCCTGACACTCAGGAGTCAGGGTGTCACCCTTTATCTAAAAAGATCAGGGTCCCTAATGGGGTAAATTATTCGGTTCAGATTACCTCAGCTGGCGGCCTTCAGGAAGCAAGGGACTGTAACTTGTAACCAAACAAAAGTCCTTGCATCATTAGGGCAGCTGGCATAATTAGGATGCCTTATCTACAGGAAGCCTTTAAATATGCTTTCCAAATCTGCAGATGTTCACTTGAGCTTTAAAAAGTTTTGTTTATCCCTACTTTTCCATCCTTGTCATTTATAAAATCTCTCCAGCTTTAATAAGTTTCACAGTAATAGTAAGACTTGTAAAACTTGTAAGCACTTGGCAGCCATTAATGACTTTTCTCAACATCAAGGGAATCAGGTGTTAGCAACCATATTTTACAGGAGACACTGTCTGTGTCTCAGGGCTGGAATTAGGACTCAGAAGTACCTGTAAATCGACCCAGGATGTTCTGTCTAAATGAATCTCTCTTTGTAAGGCATGACTACATTAATTAGTCTGTTAATTAAATAGTTTCTTCCCACTGCTCTTCCTTCCGTCAGTAAGTCATAGCAACACAAAACCTCAAACCCGCTCCTGACTTCATGGAATCAGACTGAAGCCCTCTGTGAATGTTGATCCCAGATTTTCTTCCATGCATTATGCAAATGGCTATGACTTTCACTTGAATTATGAGCATGAGAATTCTATGCAGGAAGTGACGATCCTTTCTACTGCCCCCAGGTGAATAAATTCATTACCATGATGATTTCTTGGTGCTTTGCCATCATCACCTTGGTCTACAGATGGCATCCCCAAAGTCTGAAGCTATCTCTGGCACCAGTAAAATGCAAGCCTTTTCCTCCCCGCTTTCCCGAAGAGGCAGGTCCAGAGGTTTCTTTAATCATCTTCCCAACACCACCTCAGCGCAGACCAGAGAAGGAAAACCGCTGAACAATTTTGGATTACCTTTTAGTATTTCCCAGTCATTTTTACAATAAGGATGCTGGAATCTTGGCTAGTTAAAAATCCTACCACAGCTGTCCATGGACCTTACCTGAGAAATAAGTAAAAGTTTGGGATGAGTAGAGGTTAGAAGGTAAAGGTAGCGTTGGGAGAAAAAATGAACACCTAGATTCTGCTAAGGCGTGATTCCTAAGCTTTGGAGAATGAATTTCTTGTGGGCTAATTGGTTGAATTTTTTGCCTTTATATAATCTATGGTTTCTTAAAAGTGGTGTGGGGTTCATATATTGTTTATTTTGTGTGTGAGGAAGGTTGGCCCTGAGCTATCATCTGTTGCCAATCTTCCTCTATTTTGTGTGTGGGATCCTGCCGCAGCATGGCTTGATGGGCAGTGTGTAGGTGTTCACCAGCGTTCTAAACCCGCAAACCCCAGGCCACCAAAGCAGAGCACACGAACTTAACCACTATGCCACTGGGATGGCCCCTCAGATTTTGTTTTTTAACTAAAGCGAAATTAAATCAATTTAAGGTTACTTTTTTTAAGCATAAGTAGCATTCCAAAGAAACTTGGAGATGTTAGAGCATTGTTACAACTGTGGCTCAGAACAACTTCTCTTAATAATCATTTCACACTTGTTGAGGAATTTTAGGCTAAAGCCTTTGTTTGTCGAGAAGTGATACACTAAAACATTAATCTCTCTCATTTCATACAGTTAAGTCATGAGCTAACTTGACTGATTTTGTTCTTGAAGATTTTAAAATTTGAGTGCATTTATGTGAGTGGTGCACATATTACAGGACATGTACAAACACATATAAACGATCTCTTTTTAGGGACAGGCTGTGAAACTGTATTACTCTTTAGAATTACCACAGTGATTTCACATATGCTGAAGTTATATCACTTTTGCCATAAATAGTGGCTTTATGTCAAGCTATCTTGCCTCCCTGGGTTTTTATGAACCATGTCATCCGAACAGAGTTGACAGTCTCTCTCAGTTAGTCCCTCGTGTCAGTCCCGTCTCCAAAGAAGGCAGGAATTCTTCAAGGCCTACAAAAGGAAGTACAAGCAAGTGAAACCTACAACCCAGGACTAGATGTAAGTGTGAAACAGCCAGTATTCTGATATTACAGGCAAAAGTGGATTTTAGTTTTCATGTTATTCTAAGGTTATTTTTCCCTTCCAACATAGGCTGGATTTGTTTAAGAAAAACAGCCAAAGAGTCAAGGTATTGAACACAGGCCCATCTATATAATTACTGGAAGGAGCCTATGCCAACTTTCGTTTGTTTGTACTTAACTTTTTTTTAGCATCTCAACCATTTTTAAGTGTACAGTTCAGTGGCATAAGTACATTCACACTGTGCTGCAACCATCACCACCACACGTCTCCAGAGCGTTTTCATTTTGCCACACTGAAACTCTGTTTCCACTGAACAACAGCTCCCCATTCTTCCCTCTCCCAGACTCTGGCAACCACCATTCTACTTTCTAGCTCTATGAATTTGTCTCTTCTAGGTACCTTACACAAGCGGAATCATACGCTATTTGTCCTTTTGTAACTGGCTAACTTCACGCAGCGTAATGTCCTCAAAGTCCATCCATATTGTGTCATGGAATTTTCTTCCTTTTTAAGGATGAGTAATATTCCAGTGTGTGTGTGTGTGTGTGTGTGTGTGTGTGAGCGCGCCACATTTTGTTTCTCTATTCATCTGTTGATGGACACTTGAATTGCTTCCATATTTTAGCTATTGTGGACAATGCTGCTATGAACATGGATGTACAAACATCTCATTGAGACCCCACTTTCAGTTCTTTTGGATATAGTCCCAGAAGTGGAATTTCTGAATCATATGGTAACTTTATTTTTAATTTTTTTTTTTTTTTGAGGAAGGTGAGCCCTGAGCTAACATCTGCCTCCAACTCTCCTCTTTTTGAAGAGGAAGACTGGCCCTGAGCTAATGTCTGTGCCCATCTTCCTCTACTTTATACGTGGGACGCCTGCCACAACATGGCTTGACAAGTGGTGCCGTGTCCGCACCCGGGATCCAAACCGGCGAACCCCGGGCCACTGAAGCGGAATGTGTAAACTTCACCACTGTGCCTCTATTTTTAATTTTTTGAGGACCCACCATACTCTTTTCCATAGTGGCTGCACCATGTTACATTCTCACCAGCAGTACACAAGGGTGCCAATTTCTCTCTATCCTCACCAACACTTGTTAGTTTCTATTTTTTTAATAGTAGCCATCCTAGTGGGTGTGAAGTGGTGTATTTAACTTTTTGAAGATTAATTTTATTGAAGTTTGATCAATTTACAGTAAAATAAATCCATTTTAAGTGTATATTTGATGAGTTTTGACAAATGTATACACCTGTATAACTACCACACAATCAAGATATAAATAATTTCCATCACACCAGAAGGTTCCCATGTGCCCCTCTTCCCAGTCAGTCCTCCCTGCTCTTGGTCCCAGACAACCACTGCTTTCTGTCACTCTTAATTAGATTTGTATTTCTAGTGTTTCACATAGGTCGAATCAGTCACATAAGAAGAACCAATATGCACTCTTTTCTATCTGGCTGCTTTTGTTCAGCATAATGTGTTTGAGATTCATCCGTGTTATTGTATGTATCTGTAGTTTGTTCCTCTGTATGGGTGAGTGATAGTCCCTTGTACGGACATAGCACACTTTGTTTATCTATTCACAAGTTGATGGACATTTGGATTGTTTTCGATCTGCAGCTATTAGGAATAAAGCTACTATAAACATTTGTGTATAAGATTTTTTTAGAATTAAATATCTTCTTTTATGAAACAATGGTGGGGGAAGATGGTAGTAATTTTGTTTGATGTACTTACTTAGTGAAATTAAAAGTTGACTATTTGTTGTGATTCCCAACATTTTTTGAAATTTAGTGTCCATGAAATCCTGAATCTAGGAATCCTTGTTTCTAAAGGGGGCACTAATGGCATTTGGAGCTGGATAATTCTTAGATATGCAGGACCATCTAACATGTTTCAGAATGTATCCCTGGTCCCCACAAACTAAATGCTTGCTGTGACATCAATCAAAAGGCCCATGTGCATTTCTAAACACCCCCAAAGAAGGATGTACTCACTTGGGTTGAGAACTGTTGCATACTGATTATTCCTGGGGAAATGTTTGGGTTTATAGTGTGGCAAGATCAATCATAAGATTATTGCACTAATCTAGCCACGATATTGTGGACTGGACTAAGGTAGTGAGAATGGAAAATGGATGAGAGCTACAAGTTAATTGGGAGGCAGGATCCATAGGATAGTTTTCTGGCTTTTGTGTTGAGATAGAGAATCAATCATTAAATAAGAGTAGATAGAAAGAGAAAAGAAGAAGGCCAAGTAAACCAACACTAAAGGGATAGGAAGAGAACCACGTCACCATGGTGGACATGGTGAGTCCCATGTCCTTTCAAACCCCTTCCCTCTAGTATGTCTTTCTGTGCTGCGGGGGTTGAAAAGCCAAAAACTGTATTTCCAGACTCCCTTGCAGATGGATTTCTGGATGCATATCAAGCCCCATCAATTAAATGCATTAATGTGAGATTTATTTGGAAGATGGGAATGAGAGGAAACCATCTTCTTGCTTTGGCAAGCAAGGTCCTGGAGAGGCTGGGTTTTCCTGCAGCAGCACTGCGTTCTCCAGTCACCCGCATGGAGGATACCGAGACGCAACTGTGGCAGCTTCCTGGTTTCAAGGTCGCAGCTTCAGTGGACTATTTCCGAGCCCAACAGCTCCAGTGGCAGTTCCTTAACCACACCTTCCTGATGTGGCAGAGGCAGCGGCTCCCCGGTCGGCCAGTTTGGTGTTCTGGGAGCAGCTGGAGACTGCCACTCCTGCTTTTTCAGTGACTCTATAATTAGATACTTACAAAATAGCTAGAGAGGTTTCTGTTTCCTACAATTGATAACAACATACAAAATAAAGGGAAAGAGCCTCAAAATGAGAGAGTGGTAACAAGGTGAGCCTGTCAGAGAAACCAAGCAAATGAGAAATAAAAAGCATCCATTGGGTTTGCGTCTATGGGGATCAACAGTGACTTCAGCAAGAGCAGTATCAGGGGACAAGTTGAAGTGGAAGCCTGATTACAATGAATTGAGGAACAGATATCTGAAAATGTAGACATTTTTGTGCTATTGTTGGTGTTTGTCCATGTTTCGGATTTGTATAGTGTGAGAGAAGAGGTGTGGGTGTCCCAAACCTGTGTTTTAGACCCTAGCTCTCAAGGCTTCCTAGACCACCTAGCTCCTCCGTCTGCACTGGGGCAGCTTCCTGACCCAAGATTGCATTGCCAATGGTGCCCGGATTCCCCTTCTTCCTCCCGAGGCTGACTTAGCAGCACGCCCATGGTTTGGTTCTGCGGCTGCTCTGGGAGAAAATAATCTGGCAAGCTTGCACTGAGATGACATGATTTCTTGCATGTGGACCCCAAGTCTTATTTCCCCTTATTTGCTTTGCTAGATCTTTCTGGAGTGCCTTTCCCTCCCTATAATTCCCACATGAGAAGTCCCCTGCTGATTTCTGTCTCAGGTGGAAGAAGGCAAATCCATGCTCTCTGGACCAGGCCTCTACAGCCCCTCTCACCTCAGATAATCTTCAACTCTTAAGTTGTCAAGGGAACACGGCACTGTTAAACTGGTGATCATTTTTAAATTATTTTATATAAAACAATATGTAGAAGTGACACGCTTTGTAACGTTTATGAATTGACTGAAATATGTTTACAGTCATAGTTTTCCGACATGAAGAGTTTGCTTATTTTATGCACGGTGTTTAGTTTCTAAGGAAAGTAATATCACAAAAGCCCTTTGATGTTTATAGAATGTCGTTAAGCGTGGGGAAAAAAGTAGATGACAAAGCAGCATGTACTGTTTGATTCCACTTTTGGTCAAAGAAAAATATTTTCTTATACATGTGTTTTAAAAGATTGGAAGGATGTATGCCTAATTTTTTGTGTGTTGAATACACTACTTTTGAAATAAGAAAAAAGTATATTTTTGAAATGTGTAAAGTACTCACAAAGGTGGAGACATCATGGAGGACCAAATCAGGAAGACATTGTTATTTTTAAAGGGCTGCTGTTCTGAAGGCTTGAGTGCCATAATTTATGCTCATTTCTGTCATGGAACCTAGCACTTTCCAAAGACTCAGAATGAGGACACTTTCTCCACAGGGCATGAAAAGCCTTCTTGCGCTATTTGCTTAGTAGAGATTGATATATTTATCTCTTGCGTTCACAAATAGCACAAAATAATCATCAGAGTCCCTTTTTGTAACTTCTGTAAATAACTCCTATAATCAGCAACTTTCCCAGACATCCTCTCCCCTCAAAAATAAATGTTCAAGGTTGTGCCAGCAAGAATAATGAATCATCTTCTCAACTGTGACAATTTATCCCTTTTCAAATCTTTTTAAAAGATGAGTTCTTTTGTTTTGTGGATATTTCATATTTTCTTTGTACAATATTTCCAAATGAGGATGTTAAGGCATGTCATTTCAAAGAAGATTTTTGTCGTTGTTGTTTAATTTCTTCCCAATAATCTGAGTTTTCACATGAATATTTGACGAGCTAACACTAGCATATCAAACACCAGCTACTGTTAGTGTACTGCTGCGGTTTCGACTTTTGAAGCTGTATATGTAATTCATGGACAGGGGACTGACACTTTGGGAAATTATTTTTCCTATGGAGCACTTTTCACAACCTGCTTTCTTTGTGGCCTGACAAGAAAGGCAACCTGCTTTCCGAGATCCTTACCCTTCCTCTGTCCCCGCCCCCAACCAATACGTTTGCAAATTAAGCTAATTGTGAAGACAAGAAAGAAGTCAGGAAAATTTAAGGTAAAATGAGTGATATGAATCCAACTCAATCAGAAAAGTCCGTTGAAAAGTGAAATAGAAATGCAACCTTATGTGACACACAACCTATCCGAAGAATGTGTAACTGAATGAAACAAAAATATCGGTAATCTGGGAGTACTTATTGCTCCTTCTTCCCCCTTTTACAGTCTTATGGCAGAGATAAGGAGCCACATAGAAATCAGGGCTTTTTTACAGAAAGATAGGCCTTCCTGGTAGAACTGGATTGGAAAAGGTAATTTGGACCTGAGGGCAAAATGACGCTTCCTAAACTCTTCCCCTAAATTGAAGAAAATCAGCTACCTTGCCCATCAAAGTGAATGCTGGGAAACCAGAACAAGGAAGGTAGACACACCTGCTGGTGATTTTATCAGACGGGGATTGGATATGCGAGGCAAACTCATGCTATATGATAGCAAGTGGTCAGCAAGAGCAAGCAGCGTGGCCCAATGTGGCCATTGTGTGTCAGGAAAGCTGGCCCAGTGTGTCAGGGTTTCACCTGCCCCTCCTTGGCTGTGGGAGAGGCACACAAAAAAAAAGGCACCACCTTCGACGACTTCTCTATGTGTTTCAGGGTCTTTCTCTCCCACTGCTTTGACAAAATCTTTTTCATTTTAGTCATAACGATTGCCTGAACAACATATTACCTTAGAAACTGTTGAAAAGGTGCTGCTTTGGAGAATGTGGTCAGCTTAAGTAACCCTGTCTGCTCTTCCATTAACCGAACTCTATCTTCCCATGTGAGGAGAAATGAGGGGATGGAAGAAGAAACCAAATATGTCCGCCCTCATAAGACTTCTTAAAGAAAAGGGGTGAAGGATCTTCCTTCTATGGAAATGTGAGGAGATGGAGGTGAGGTTTTCTCTTAATAAACAACTGGCTGAGCTTCCAAGACAACTAAAGAATAGTCTTTTCAACAAATGGTGCTGGGAAAATTGGGTATCTATACGCAAAAGAATGGAGTTGGAACTCATCCTGACACCATAGACCCAAATGTTAGAGCCCCCAAACTATAAAACTCTTAGAAGAAAAATAGGGGTAACTCTTTATGATCTTGAATTAGGCAATGATTTCTTAGATAGAGCACCAAAAGTCCAAGTGAAAAAAGAAAAAATAGATCGATTGAATTTGATCAAAATTAAAAACATTTGTGCTGCCAACAGTACCATCAAGAAAGTGAAACGACAACTCAAACAATGGGAGAAAATATTTACAAATCATGTATCTGTCGATGAAAATAATCCATATCCAATCTATAAATGAAAATTTGGGTGAGTTTATTCTGAGCTTAAATGTGAGGATTATAACCCAGGAGAGTCTTTCCACAAAGGAACAGAGCACTCCAAAGAGGTTGGGGGGTATACAGGGTCGTTATATACCCTCAAAGAGGATGTTTCACATATGATTGGAATGTCCCTTTTACAATAGTCGCGAGACTACTCTGTCTACTCTGTCGGCACAGCGATTGATGGAAACAGCAGGTAGGTCTTCTGTCTCGGTGAACACAGCAGGGTGGCAGTCTGTTGTCTCCAGCTGGGTGGTCACAGGTGAGCTGGGAGGTGAGTGCAGCAATCAGTTCCTAGCCTAAGGAAAAATGCTAATGTCGGGGGGAAGTTGCATCTTTATCTCAAGGGCCTTTGTTCTGGCCATAGGAAATGTCTAAGCAGATATGCAATGCGTGCTCAATAGCCAGTCAGGCCCTTTTGGAGGAAAAAAAGAAGTCAGGCCGAATTAGGTTTATACCAAATGGCTTCCTCATATACTCCAATATATCCTATTGCTTGCCATTTTTATTTGTCATATCTGATAAGGGACTTATATCCAGAATAAATAAAGAATAAAAAGATAAATAACCCAATGTTTTTCAATGGGGAAGAGACCTGAATAGACATTTCTCCACAGCAGATATATCAGTGGTCAACCAGCCCATGAAAAGACACTCAACATCATTAACCATCAGGGAAGTGCATATCGAAACCACAATGAAATACCACTTCACATCCACTAGGATGGCTATAATTAAAAACACAGATAATAACAAGTGTTAGTGAGGATGTGGCGAAATTGGAACTCTCATTCCTTACTGCTGATGGGAATGTAAAATGGTGCAGCCACTTTAGAAAACAATCCGGCAGTTACTCAAAAAGTTAAACATGGAGTTACTATATGACTGACCATTTACACTGCTATGTATATACCCAAAGGAAATGAAAACCTATGTCCACATAAAACTTGTACATGAATGTTTATAATAGCATTATTCATAATAACCAAAAAGTGGAAACATGAAAAGATCCATCAACCAATGAATGAATAAACAAAATGTGGCATATGCATACAATGGAATACTATTCAGTCATAAAAAGGAATGAAGTACTGACACCTGCTACAACAGGGATGAGCTTTGCAAACATTATACTAAATGAAAGAAGCCAGTCACAAAAGCTGATGGATTATATGATTTTATTTATATGAAATGTCCAGAATAGACAAATTTCTAGAGGCAGAAAGTAGGCTAGTAGGTGCCTGGGGTGGGAGGGTTGGGGAGAAATGGAGGTGAATGCTAATTGATACAGGGTATTTTTGGGGGAGGGTGACAAAAATGTTCTAAAATTAAGATTCTGGTGGTGATTGCACAATTCTGTGCTTAAAATAAAAGAATAAAAACCATTGAATTCTATGCTCTACATGGATGAATGGTCTGGTGAGTTATAGCTCAATAAAACTATTTTTAAAAAATCTGGCTGGACACCTTTGCTTCCATTTGTATAGCAGAGAAGATATTCTGAGAACCTTTTCTATTGCAAAACACCCAAAACTGAATATATTATACCTAATAAAATATTAAATGTATTATTGAGTTCGCAAGAAAGTAAGGGATATTGTCTTTATTTAATAATTTATACATATGAAATAAAATTACAGTGAAAGGCAACAGAATAAAAAGCATTAAAGTCAAAATAGTACAAATACTTTCACTTGTGGGGAAGAGGGGACCCAGGCAGGGAGGAAGGCACAGAAAGCTAAAATTTAATGGCGTTGACAACGTTCTATTTATTTAGCTGAGTAGTGAGTACATGACTGTTCCTTTCACTATTCTTTATACTTTATTCTCTAAATTTCGTTTTAAAGATACACATATGCCTTGGAAAACATGATGTTCCCATGCACGAGACAATCAGAAGTAAAAATCTAGAGTGACTTTAACAAAAAGTCGGTGAAACACCCATGTGTGGGTTTCAGTCCATTTAAATTGCTCTGTAGAACTATGGAGCACATCGGTACTTGACCCAAAGCAGCAGCTACACTTTATTTCCAAAAAAACTTCAGGGAACTGAGAAATCTGACTTTGTCAAAAGTACAAACTTTGAAAGATACCCGTAAGAAAATAAAAAGGCAAGC
Source organism: Equus caballus (assembly GCF_041296265.1). Taxonomy (NCBI): domain Eukaryota; kingdom Metazoa; phylum Chordata; class Mammalia; order Perissodactyla; family Equidae; genus Equus; species Equus caballus. Next base: position 25,924,852 of record NC_091711.1, on the reverse strand, counting down.
CACAGAAAGGCAGAAAAAAACATTCATGATATACATACCTGACACAGGACTTGTATCCAGAGTATATAAAGAACTCACAGAACTCAATAATAAGACAAGCAACCCAATAAAAAATGTGCAATAGATTTGAACAGACATTTCACAAAATAAGATATGAATGACCAACAAGCACACATCAGCTTATACATGCATTTGCAAGTCATTTGAAAAAAATTCTTCTTTCTCCTTCTGTTTTTATATTTTCAAAAATTTATTTCTCACAGATGTTGGTCACACCTGTGAACTCTCTCATCAACTCTATTTGTTGTCTCTCTTTGCGAGCAAATTGTGTTTTTTAACAATTCAGAATGTTTTGTCAATTTCATTCTATTAAAAGAACACCTCTAAAGAACTTCACTTTGGTTGGGATTAACCAATTCAGTAAATGTGTGATGAGAAGAGGCTTTAAAAATTGAGGACCCAGGGCAGAGGGAAGATCCAAGATGGCGCCGTGAGTAGTCCTCTTTGTCTCTCGCCCTTCGAGTCTACAATTATTTGGACACTTATCGCTTGACAAAGGATATCCAGACAGCATCTCAGGACGTCTGAGACACCCACGCGACTATACATCGGAAGGTGGACGGACTTTCCTCCAGGAGGATGTGGAAATAGGTGAAAACTCTCCGACCCCGACGGGCAGCCTAGTACCCGCAAGCGGCTTTCTTCCAACGGACGCCCCCAGAGGATCCACACACATCTAGGGCAGGAGCGAGAACACAACAGAGGAGCGACGGTGGAAACAGGTGACCAGAACCCTACTTAAACCCCCCGCAATTACTCCTAAACGCAGAGGGAAACTTTGGAGTTGCACACCTGAGCCCGCGGGGAGAGTCTCTCCCCGCCATTGGCGGGGAGACCCAGCCTGGTGCTCGGGGCGCCCGGAGGGTCCCAGAGAGAGACACGGAGGGCACGGAGGTCTCCCAGCTGCCGTTGCCCGCCCCGTGGGGCTAGGGATTGCCAGAGATCTCGGAGAGGACCGGGGCGGGGGAACTTTCAAAGGCCGGTTCGGCGACCCGGAGGGGAAGCGCCGGAGCTCCGCCAGGCAGCAGACAAAACTCTCTGTCTGCCATTAGCAGAGGGGCCACGCCCAGCCTTCAGGGCTCCCGGCAGAGGCCCGGAGAGAAGCCCAGAGGGCGGGGCGACCCCCAGCTGCCGTTGCCCGCCCGGTGAGGCTAGGGATTGCCGGAGATCTCAGAGAGGACTGGGGCTGGAGAGAGTTCCAGAGACCCAGCTTAGTAGCCTAGGGGGAAACCCTACAGGCTCACAGAAGCCTTAGGGAAAGCCTCTGCACAGCACCAGTAGAAGGCACCCAGCCGCCAGCCACAAGGCTGGAAGACCCCAGGGCAAAAGCAGCATAGCTAGGTGTACTAACCACAGACTGTAGAAGATGCCAATAGCTCTCCTGCGACCCATAGAGGACAAGTGAGATTTGGTGGGTGCCGACAGCAACGGAGCGACAAATATAAGTGATCCCACCCCTGGCCGCTGGAAAAGCCCATAACACCGTTGCAGACCCCAAGGAGAGAGCGCATCTAGGTGGGCAACAACAGTAGGCCCCTGCAGCCTGAAGCCCCCCGTGACGGCCCCCACGGCAGAGGAGGGAATCCAAAGGGCCACTGTGGCTACGAAGAGGGGCCCAGGCCCAGTTAGCAACTACGGACAGGGTTCCTGGTTGGTGAAGTATAAACAGCTGCTCCCCCCACCGCAGCAGCTGAAACAAGTGAAAGGAGCAACTAAACTCTATCTCCATGCGGAGGCACAAATCAACATCATCAAGCAATATGAAAAAATACATTAAATCTCCAGAACAGAAAGAAAGTAACAAATACACAGAAAACAATCCCAAAGAAAATGAGATATATAACCTAAATGATGATGACTTCAAAACAGCCATCATTAAAATACTCACTGAGTTAAGAGAGAATTCTGACCGACAACTCAACGAGTTCAGGAGCTATGTCACAAAAGAGTTTGATACGATAAAGAAGAACCAAACAGAAATATTGGAAATGAAGAACACAATAGAGGAGATTAAGAAAAATCTAGATGCTCTGAACAGTAGGGCCGATAATATGGAGGAAAGAATTAGCAATTTGGAAGATGGCAATATAGAATTGTTGCAGGCAGAGGAGGAGAGAGAAGCAAGACTTAAAAGAAATGAAGAAACTCTCCGAGAATTATCAGACACAATTAGGAGATGCAACGTAAGGATTATAGGTATACCAGAGGGAGAAGAGAAGGAGAAAGGGGCAGAAAACCTATTCAAAGAAATAATGGCTGAGAACTTCCCAAATCTGGTGAGGGAGATGGATCTTCAGGTGACAGAAGCCAATAGATCTCCAAACTTTATCAATGCAAGAAGACCAACTCCACGGCATATAGTAGTGAAGCTAGCAAAAGTCAACGACAAGGAGAAAATATTAAGGACAGCCAGGCAAAAGAAACTAACCTACAAAGGAACCCCCATCAGGCTATCAGCAGATTTCTCAGCAGAAACTTTACAGGCTAGAAGAGAGTGGAATGATATATTCAAAAATCTGAAGGACAAAAACCTACAGCCAAGAATTCTCTACCCAGCGAAAATATCCTTCAAATACGATGGAGAAATAAAAACTTTCCCAGATAAACAAAAATTAAGGGAGTTCATTGTCACAAAACCTCCTCTTCAGGAAATCCTCAGGAAAACCCTCATTCCTGAAAAATCCAAAAAAGGAAAGGGGCTACAAAACCAAGAGCAGAGGAGATAAGTAGAAGGACAACAACAGAGAGTAGCAGCTCTACATCAGAACAGATTAAACCATGGGACGAGAAACAAAGGAAACTGAAGAAAACCGGAAAACAAGACACAAAATGGTAGTGGTAGGCCCCCACGTCTCAATAATCACTCTAAATGTAAATGGATTGAACTCCCCAATCAAAAGACACAGAGTGGCAGGATGGATCAAAGAACAAGATCCAACAATATGCTGCCTCCAGGAAACACACCTCAGCCCCAAAGACAAACACAGACTCAGAGTGAAGGGATGGAGAACAATACTCCAAGCTAATAATGAACAAAAGAAAGCAGGTGTCGCTATACTAATATCAGACAAGGTAGATTTCAAAGCAAAACAGATAAAGAAAGACAAAGAGGGACAGTATATAATGATAAAAGGGACTCTCCACCAAGAAGACATAACACTTATAAATATATACGCACCCAACACAGGAGCACCAAAATTTGTAAAGCAACTCTTAATAGAACTAAAAGAAGACATCAACAACAATACAATAATAGTAGGGGACCTCAACACACCATTAACACCAATGGACAGAACATCCAGACAGAAAATCAACAAGGAAATAATAGAATTAAATGAAAAATTAGACCAGATGGACTTAATAGATATATATAGAACACTTCATCCAAAAACAGCAGGTTACACATTCTTCTCAAGTGCACATGGAACATTCTCAAGGATTGACCATATTTTGGGAACCAAAGCAAACATCAATAAATACAAGAGAGTTGAAATAATATCAAGCATCTTTTCTGATCATAACGCTATTAAACTAGAAATCAACTACAAGAAAAAAGCAGAGAAAGGTGCAAAAATGTGGAGACTAAACAACACGCTTCTCAACAAACAATGGATCATTGAAGAAATTAAAGAAGAAATCAAATATTATCTGGAGACAAATGAAAATGAGAACACGACATACCAAATCATTTGGGATGCAGCAAAAGCAGTCCTAAGAGGGAAATTCATCGCAATACAGGCTCACCTCACTAAACAAGAAAAAGCTCACGTAAGCAACCTCAAACGACACCTAACAGAACTAGAAAAAGAAGAACAAACAAGGCCCAGAGTCAGTAGAAGGAGGGAAATAATAAAAATAAGAGCAGAAATAAACGATATTGAAACAAAAAAGACAATAGAAAGGATCAATGAAACAAAGAGTTGGTTCTTCGAAAGAATTAACAAAATTGACAAACCCCTAGCCAGACTCACCAAGAAAAGAAGAGAGAAATCGCAAATTAATAAAATCAGGAATGACAGAGGAGAAATCACAACAGATACCAATGAAATACAAGAGATCATAAGAGAATACTATGAAAAACTATATGCCAACAAATTGAACAACCTGGAAGAAATGGACAAATTCCTAGACTCCTACAATCTCCCCAAACTGAATCAGGAAGAAATGGAGAATCTGAATAGACCAATCACAAGTAAGGAAATAGAAACGGTAATCAAAATCCTCCCCAAAAACAAGAGTCCAGGACCAGACGGCTTCTCTGGAGAATTCTACCAAACATTCAAAGAAGACTTAATACCTATTCTCCTCAAACTGTTCCAGAAAATTGAGAAAGATGGAGAACTCCCTAACACATTCTATGAAGCCAACATCACTCTGATCCCCAAACCTGACAAGGACAACACAAAGAAGGAGAACTACAGGCCGAGATCACTGATGAACATAGATGCAAAAATCCTCAACAAAATTTTGGCAAACCGATTACAGCAATACATCAAAAAGATTATACACCATGATCAAGTGGGATTTATACCAGGGACACAGGGATGGTTCAACATCCGCAAGTCAATCAACGTGATACACTACATCAACAAAATGAAAACCAAAAACCACATGATCATCTCAATAGATGCAGAGAAAGCATTCGACAAGATCCAACACCCATTTATGATAAAAACCCTCAGTAAAATGGGTATAGAAGGAAAGTACCTCAACATAATAAAGGCCATATATGATAGACCCACAGCCAACATCATACTCAATGGACAAAAGCTGAAAGCCATCCCTCTGAGGACAGGAACAAGACAAGGGTGCCCACTGTCACCATTCCTATTCAACATAGTTCTGGAAGTGCTGGCCAGAGCAATTCGGCAGGAAAAAGAAATAAAAGGAATCCAAATAGGTAACGAAGAAGTAAAACTCTCGTTGTTTGCAGACGACATGATCTTATACATAGAAAACCCCAAAGAATCCACAGAAAAACTATTAGAAATAATCAACAACTACAGCAAAGTAGCAGGGTATAAAATTAACGTGCATAAATCAGTAGCATTTCTATACACTAACAATAAACTAACAGAAAAAGAACTCAAGAACTCTATCCCATTCACAATCGCAATGAAAAGAATAAAATACCTTGGGATAAACTTAACCAAGGAAGTGAAGGATCTATACAATGAAAACTACAAGACTTTCTTGAAAGAAATAGGCGATGACATAAAGAGATGGAAAAACATTCCTTGCACATGGATTGGAAGAATAAACATAGTTAAAATGTCCATACTACCTAAAGCAATATACAGATTCAATGCTATCCCAATCAGAATCCCAAGAACATTCTTCACAGAAATTGAACAAACAATCCTAAAATTCATATGGGGCAACAAAAGACCGCGAATTGCTAAAGCAATCCTGAGCAAGAAAAACAAAGCCGGCGGAATCACAATCCCCGATTTCAAAACATACTACAAAGCTACAGTGATCAAAACAGCATGGTACTGGTACAAAAACAGGTCCACAGATCAATGGAACAGAATTGAAAGCCCAGAGATAAAACCACACATCTATGGACAGCTAATCTTCGACAAAGGAGCAGAGGGCCTACAATGGAGAAAAGAAAGTCTCTTCAACAAATGGTGCTGGGAAAACTGGACAGCCACATGCAAAAGATTGAAAATTGACCATTCTTTTTCACCACACACCAAAATAAACTCAAAATGGATCAAAGACCTAAAGATTAGGCCGAGACAATAAGTCTTTTGGAAGAGAATATAGGCAGTACACTCTTTGACATTAGTTTCAAAAGAATTTTTTCGGACACTGTAACTCCTCAGTTGAGGGAAACAATAGAAAGAATAAACAAATGGGACTTCATCAGACTAAAGAGCTTCTTCAAGGCAAGGGAAAACAGGATTGAAACAAAAAAACAGCTCACTAATTGGGAAAAAATATTTACAAGCCACTTATCCGACAAAGGGTTAATCTCCATAATATACAAAGAACTCACACTGCTTAACAACAAAAAAACAAACAACCCGATCAAAAAATGGGCAGAGGACATGAACAGACATTTCTCAAAAGAAGATATGAATATGGCCAATAGACACATGAAAAGATGTTCATCATCGCTAATCATCAGGGAAATGCAAATCAAAACTACACTAAGATATCACCTTACCCCCGTTAGATTGGCAAAAACATCCAAAACCAAGAACGACAAATGTTGGAGAGGTTGTGGAGAAAGAGGAACCCTCATACACTGTTGGTGGGAATGCAAACTGGTACAGCCACTATGGAAAACAGTATGGAGATTTCTCAAAAAGTTAAAAATAGAAATACCCTATGACCCAGCCATCCCATTACTGGGTATCTATCCTAAGAACCTGATATCAGATATCTCAAGAGTCCGTTGCACCCCTATGTTCATCGCAGCATTATTTACAATAGCCAAGACGTGGAACCAGCCTACATGCCCAGAAACTGATGATTGGATAAAGAAGATGTGGTATATATACACAATGGAATACTACTCAGCCATAAAAAAAGACGAAATTGGCCCATTCACAACAATGTGGATGGACCTCGAGGGCATTATGTTAAGCAAAATAAGTCAGTCAGAGAAAGACGAACTCTATATGACTCCACTCATAGGTGGAAATTAGTATATTGAGAAGGAGATCTGATCGGTGGTTACCAGGGAAAAGGGGGGGTGGGGGGAGGGTACGGAGGGGGAAGTGGTGTACCCACAACATGACTAACAAAAATGTACAACTGAAATCTCACAAGGTTGTAATCTATCATAACATTAATAAAAAAAAAAAAAAAAAATTGAGGACCCAGTGTTGGGGGGCTTGATGTCCAAGAGATTTTTGTGAATAGAAAAATACAATTATTTTAGTTTTAAAATTAAAATTCATTTTATTGGAGTGACCCGTTTAAAAACTTAGTTTTCATTGAGTGATACGTTCTCTTGGAAAGTCCCTTTTATCATTATATACTGCACCTCTTTGTCTCTCATTGTCTTTTTATCTTGAAGTCTACTTTGTCTGATATAAGTATGGCAATATCTGCTTTCTTTTGTTTGCCATTTTCTTGGAGTATTGTCTTCCATCCCTTCACTCTGAGCCTGTGTTTGTCTTTAGAGATAAGATGTATTTCCTGGAGGCAGCTTATTATTAGGTCTTGTTTTCTTTTCTTTTTTTTTTTGAGGAAGATTAGCCCTGGGCTAACTGCTGCCAATCCTCCTCTTTATGCTGAGGAAGACTGGCCCTGAGCTAAAATCCATGCCCATCTTCTTCCACTTTACATGTGGGATGCCTACCACAGCATGGCATGCCAAGCAGTGCCATGTCTGCACCAGGGATCTGAACTGGTGAACCCCAGGCCACTGAAGTGGAATGTGCAAACTTAACCACCAGGCTGGCCCCAGGTCTTGTTTTCTAATCCATCCATTTGTACTCTGTGTCTTTTGACTACAGAATTCAGTCCATTTACATTTAGAGTGATTATTGATATATGAGGGCTTAATACTGCCATTTCATCTCTTGTTTTCCAGTTGTTCTGTATTTCTATTGTTTCTCTTCCTTTGTATTTCTGACTGCCATTTCATTTTGGTGGTTTTCTGTGGAGTGTTTCTCAGTTTTCTCTTTTTTATGAAATGTGGCTCTGCTCTGATTTTTTTGTTTAGTGGTTACCATGAGGTTTGTATAAAAGATCGCATAGGTGAGATAGTTCTCTTATCTCCATTGGCCTAAACAGGTTCCATCCCTTTTCCGTTTCCCCTTCTGAGTTGTTGTTGTCACAAATTATTCTGTTTTGTTTTGTGAGTTTGTGATTAAGTTGAAGTGGTTATAGTAACTTTTGATGCTTTCCTTCTCTTTACCTTTTAAGTTATAATTAAATATTTGTTACCCTGTTCTGAAAGAGAGCTGCATTTTTCTGATTTTGTCTATTTACTTGCCTCCTTGTTCAAATTTTTGTAGACCTTTGCCTTTTTATTTTAAATACGGTGGCATCCTTAATCATTTCTTGTAGAGGAGGTCTAGTGGTGATGAACTCCATCAGCTTTTGTTTATTTGGGAAAGCTTTTATTTCTCTGTTGTATCTGAAGGATAGTTTCACTGGATAGAGTATTCTTGGCTGACAGTTTTTGTCTTTCAGTATTTTGAATATATCACTCCACTTTCTCCTAGCCTGTAAAGTTTCTGCTAAGAAATCCGCTGAAAGCCTGATAGGCGTTCCTATGTAGGTTATTTTCTTCTGCCTTGAAGCCCTTCTTAATATTTTTTCTTTGTCAGCTTTACTATTATATGCCTTGAAGAAGGTCTTTTAGCATTGATGTAATTAGAAGTTCTATTGGCTTCATGTATCTGTAAGTCCAGTTTTCCTCCCTGGGTTTAGGAGGTTCTCAGCTATTATTTCTTTGAACAATCTCTCTGCTCCTTTCTCCTTCTTTTCTCCCTCTGGAATGCCCATAATCCTTATGTTGCTTTTCCTAATTGAGTCAGATATTTCTTGAAGAACTCCTTCATGTTTTAAAAATCTTAGTTCTCTCTCCTCCTGCACGTGAAACATTTCTAAATTTCTATCCTCTAAATCACTGATTCTTTTCTCCATATCATCAGTTCTACTTTTTAAGGATTCTAGACTATTTTTTATCTCATGAATTGTGTTCTTCACCTCCAGAATTTCTGCTTGAGTTTTTTTTAATAATCTTAATCTCTTTGGTGGAGTATTCCTTCTTCTCAATAATTTTATTCCTGAGCTCATTGAACTATCTTTCTGAGTTTTCTTATAACTTGTTAAGTTTCTTTATGACAGCTATTTTGAATTCTCTGTCATTTACATTATAAATTTCTGTGACTTCAGGGTTGTTTTCCAGAGATTTGTCATTTTCCTTCTGCTCCAAAATGTTGCTGTAATTTCTCATGGTGTGTGAAGAACTAATCTTTTGCTGGTACATTTGTGGTACTCTCAGGTTGCAGATTCCACCTGCTACTGCTGAGAGGAGCAGGAGCTGTGATTCTGACCTCACTCCATCTGCTGGAAGTTTGTGGGTACAGTGGGTGCTCCCACCAGCTGGGAAAGCATTCACACGTGGGCTTGGGTCTGCCACTTTCCCCATGTGTGTTCCCAGTTGTGAGGCTGCAGCAGTATATGGGCACTCTTGCCAAGTGGAGAAGCATTCATGTATGCACACATATCTTCCAACACCTCTTCTCATGGTCACGCCAGCTGCTGGGCTTGGTGGGCAGTGCTTCTTTGTGGGGTCTGAGCCTGGGCCACTCGTTGGGACTGCAGCAGCAGGGTGGGCTCTCCCACTGGCCAGGAAAGCATTTATGCACTGCCTCAGGGCTGCTGCCTCCCCTTCCCTTGGTTGCGTCAAGGCACGTTCCCACTTTCAGGGCCACAGCAGTACTATGGGCCCTCGCACTGGCCGGGAAAGTGTTTGGGCATGTGCACAGGGCTGCCAGGGGAGTGCTCACCTACCTTCACCACTTCCTTGGGAGCCAGTCCATCCACCTTCAGATGTATAGCTGCATGGGTCTCTCAGGTGTCCTGTTGCACTGTGTGGATATCCTCTCTTGGTCAATGAATATCCGTTTAGTTGCAGTTCAAAGGGGGCAAGAAAAAGGGAACGTTCACTCTGCCATGTTGCTGATGTTACTGTATACTTTGTTTTCTTGCATCATATTTTCTATAGAAAACCTGTATTTATTGATTTTTACAGTCTACAGTTTTCTATTTGATGAAAAAAAACTGGAAGCACTGATCCATAATATGCTGTAAAAGCACAATCTTCAGAATCAAATAGATATTTTGAAAGCCTGATTCTGCCTCTTTCTAGCTGGGTAAACTTATCTGTGATATCATAACAATAAGAGTACTCACCTCATGAGGGTACTTAATTCAAAGGGATAATGTATTCAAAGTACCTGATGCATTACCTGGCGCAAGGTAGGCACACACAGTCAAACTCCTATGGATTATATTTGTTGATAGCCTGGAAGTTTTCCTTGTTCATTACATAGATGCTATGTGTTCTCTGAGCAGGCCAAGAAGTGCATTTAAGATAAAAGAACCAACAGAAAGTCACTTCTGTAAATGGGTGAAGGTGGGTCCAGATTACTGCAGCCAACTTAACCCATACAGCTCAGCCTGCAGAGATTTTGGTCCACTAAAGGTTTGCAGTGAAGTATATTCTGTTTACATTTCAGGACTAGAATCCCTGTACATTTGCAAAATACCCAGATTTCCACAAAAAAGTGGTCAGGAAATAAAAAGTCTCATCAGCAAAATTCCCTCTGAAACAAAGTGCAAAGGGAAAAGACGAGAGTAAGGAGTATCTTTAGTACCAAAATACCTTCCTAAAATTGAAGGGTGTCTTCAAGCCTTTGCCTCTTGTCACATCCAGAAGACCCCAGCCAGCAATCAGTCCTTCAGTTAACCAGCCTGGTTTGTCTTAATAATTCATAGCCCAGCTTATGTTTGAAGGAGCTTTGGATGGATGTCTCATTCAGTCCACCTACAAATGGTAAGCAAGGCCTGCTGTTGAGTTTCTTCACACCAGAATTCCCTGTAAACAGGCTGGGTTAATGTTTGGCCACTTACATGCTATTAGTGAAAAAACGTTCCTAAAACTGGGGCAAATCTACATGCCTAGATTCAAGCATTTGTGCTCTCTCCACTCTGCTTCCTAAGACACCGCCCCATTTAGCAGAGAAATTCAAATCAATGAGGAATCAAGACTCAGTTTTTATCTCCTCTTCAGTGAACATATATTTATAACCTGACCCTACACCTAAAATTGCTGACTCTGTGTTTGGTGATGGTAAAAGAGGTCCAGCAGTTACTGATCCCCCTGCCTTCTCATGCAATTCTCCTGAAAGAATTGTGACCTTGTTTTCTTCACCAGCATGAAAAGCCAAGCTCTTTTTGCTTTTGTATCTCTGGGACTAGCTGCCAAACAAGGATACTTTCTACCTCAGGCAGAAAAGCCTTTGGTGTTATCTTCGTCCAGGTCTATGAGGCCTGGGGAAGGGGAGTGGTCATTGGAGGAGTGGGTTGGTCTCTACCCTGGAATCTACACTGGGTGGCAGGTTCAGAAGCCACAGGAGAAGCCTTGCCCCCTCTCACCACACATACTGCAAACCAACTGGGCAGACATCTGCCAAGACCCCCAGAAGCTAAGGATCCCTAGAGCTCCCAATCCTAATATTGCTTCAATAACGTTTGGTGAAGACAATACATTTAAAGAAAAGTAGTAAATGCCATGAGGGAAACATTTCCTCTATCTGAAGCATTATCAGCAGACTTCACTAATGCCACTAAACAAGTAATGCTACCAGACCCCTGGCCACGGCGTGAATTCATTCAACCAATAACTGTCATCTGCCACCTACAGGCACGCAGGCACAGCAACAGTACAAAGACTGTCTCTGTCCTCCAAGGGCTTCAAGTCTGCAAAGAGAGATAAGAATGCCTGCCGTTAATCAACGACAATAAGGAAGAAAGTGCTATTGGAGCAGTACAGATGGAGGGAAAGATTTTTTTAGAAAGGATTTTCTTTTCAGGAGCCTTTGAGTAGGATCTTGAGTGATGGGGAGAATTTGGATATGCAGGTTGGAAAAGATGGGCACTGCGGGTGGAGAGATGTGTAGTAAGAACAGTGATAATAGTAATAATGTCAGGGACAGTTAACATTTACTGGGCACTTACCAAACCTTAGTCCCCGTGCTAACCACTATACTTGCAGGATTTCATTTCATGTTCACGACACCCCTAAGGGGCAACTATAATTAATCCCATGCGGCCCTCCCCACCGGCAAAGACACGGCTAGTGAGCAATAGAGCAGGGATTTGAGCAAAGGCCTGGAGGAGGTGCAGGCCAATCAGAGGAATGCTGAGCAGTTTGGTTTTGCTGATGCTTAATGTGTGGAAGATAGGATAGGCAGGGTTGGGGTCACATCCTGGAGGGCCTTGACCCCAGGCCAGAACCGGGTACAAATAACAAAATTAACCAAATCCTTTAAAATCTGTGATGATGAAGCAAGCAGGCGCTGTGCAAGGCAGCTCTGAAACGTTTATTTCGAGTTTCTTATTTTCTCTAAGAAGTCAAAACCCAATCATTTCACTTTGAAATGTAGAAGTATTTTTATGGCTCACCTACACAAGTTCCAGTGACATTTGGAGAGATTAATATCAAGTCAATAAGGGCTTCCTTTATTTCTGCAAAAACCTAACTGAAACTTTTAAATCCACAATTGCACTCCAAATCTTGAAATAAAAAAGCATAAAGGCTTCACCTAACCCAGCATTCACCTAATCCAGTATTCATCTAGCCCATGAATTAAAAATAAGCACCATACATGAGAAAACCCATCTTACGTGCAATCATTCCTCCATATGGTTCACGCCCTAGTTCAATTTCCAGCCAAACCCTGTGCGTGGAGGACAAGCTGACACCTGGTAGAGGGACAATGGTACAATGTCCTGATAACACACTGCAGATCATGGTGGCTATGAGAACTTCAGCAATCACGTCCCTCTCTCAGCTTCTGTTTCTTTACCTGGAGAATGGGTATGATAATACCTACTTCACGAGACTGTGAGAGAATTAAACGGGACAAGGCAAGTCAAGTTTTTAGCACCGTGTCTACCGCCCTATGACTCCCCAAGGCAAGGCAGTTAATGCTACAGTCAGCCTGTTCACGAGAGATGCATGCTGTTTTATCGTGTGCTTAAGAAATTCGGATTGGCTCTCTATACCGTGGGTATATTGAGAGACTTGGTAATTTCCCTAACTTTTTAAAAAGTTATTTCTGTTTTAACTAGCCCACAGATCCAATTCTTGGAGAGCTGAATTGATTTCTTTCTAGCACACAGTCTATGACCCTCCTCATGGTAACTTCGTCTTTCAAATCCCCTCCAATAATCAGCACCTTCTATCATGACGCCCATTTGAAGTTAAAATTGCCATTGCAAGCCTTGAAATGCAAGTTTATTGAATAAAGCTGAGAAGAGTAAGTAAACAGACAAAAACAACGTAGCCACCTAAATTTGTAAAGATCATATATTTAGAAAATTCAGTAACTGTTAAGTTTTCCCATGCAGAGGTTAATGCACAGGAAAATGTTGGTAATATAGTAGTGTTTGGGTGTCTTGAAATGCTGAAAGAAATGAACAGAGGCACAAACACACTGAGGTTTAGCTATAAGTCAATTAGCAAACCTATGAAGTCCCCACATAGTACACATTCTAGGTCCAGTTTTTTCTTTTAGGCACAAGGAAGTTGCCACATCATTTGTAATGGTTCACAGTCACCATTGATGGGGTTGAACTACAGGAGCAAGTTTAAACATCCGCTCTTCTATAGAACCGTGCTTTTTCTTTTTTGAGGAAGATCAGCCCTGAGCTAGCTGCTGCCAATTTTCCTTTTTTTGCTGAGGAAGACTGGCCCTGAGCTAACATCCATGCCCATCTTCCTCTATTTTATACCTGGGATGCCTACCACAGCATGGCTTTTGACCTAACATGCATGTCCATGTCCACGCCCCAGATCCGAACCGGCAGACCCGGGCCGCCCAGAAGCGGAACGTGCAAACTTAACCGCTGCACCACCTGGCCGGCCCCGACAGAACCGTGCATTTTATCAGAGAAGTATGGAAATGCTTCAAAGAGTGAGAACAGAATTCTAAAAGCCCACATTTGGCTCATACAACGTGAATAGAGAAAAACAAATAGTGTTTGTGCAACACAGTGCAGTATTTTGTACAGAACACTGCTAAGGCTATAAATTAAAATGGGTATTCAGTTCCAGAACTTACTTTGAGCACTGTCTACATAAGTGCTGTTTGACAAAAGAAGTGAAATCAGCTACTGTGCTAGGCAACACATAAGCAGTGTCCTACAGAGTTTTACCTACTGTAGCGGTCTATATGAATGACAATTCACAGGCATGCTGGTTTTAGTATGTCCTTTCCCTAACTTTTTATGCTTTGTTTCTAATTTTTGCACAATGTGCATTTTAAATAATAACATTGACGGCGAACATTGTGAACATTTTTTTAGCTGAATACCAGGAGTCATTTCTATCTTCACTCTTCCCAACAGGACCTCAAGTTTAGTTAGTATCCACCTGTCCCTTCCACAGCCCAGGTGCCTCAAGGGCAGCTGATCCCACTCCAGACTCCAGGGATGAGCCGCAGGTGGTGCAAGACAATTGGAGTTTTTAATCCATCCGGTCGTAGCCACTTGTATTGTGTCGGGTTCGGGGAGGGAGATGACACCAGACATAGTTCATCCCAGGCTTTTTATTTGGAATGCTGGGGACAAAAGCTCCCTCTGTTCCTTGGTGGTTGTTCTGAGTAGTTGTGAGGCCTGGAGCTAATCCAGCATCTGTTATCTGCCCACAGATGAAGCTGACACATTAAGAGTGAGAGAGACAGAGATGGGGCCACTGGATGATGCCGCTCCTGAACCCCTACCTCCAGACTTCCACCTGCGGGAGCCAGAGTGTCCTTATTAAGCCAGTTTGAATTACATTTTCTGTTACATATAGTGAAAGGAAAGCATTCTAGTTTATATAACATGTGCTAAAATAGGCCTTGTAGGTTTTTACCTTTATTATCCTTTTATAGCCATTTTAGTAAAGTTTTAGCAGAATTGAAGTGCTCAATTCACCATAGTTTAACTAAAAGTCTTTTAATTCTCCTTTCTTTCAAAGTTATTTATTTCATCATTGTTAACCTTGAGGATTCTAAACATACTTGTTTTTAGGTACTTTTAAGATTTTCTCTATTATTTTTATTTTGTCTAGATTGAATTCATCTTCTGACTATTGATTTTATGGATTGTCTAAGAATTAGCTTTCTTGATGTGTTTTGGAATTTTTGATTCTAGGCTCATCTCGAGTGGAATGTTTTCCCTCTTCCTGTGTGGTGTGTGTATGTGTGTGTGTGTGTCTATCTGTCTGTCTGTGTCTGCTTGTCCCTCCCTAAGTGGTTTTTCAGTCGCCACCACCCAGAACCCTGAGGCTTCACATTCAGAACGAGGTCCAACAATGGTGAGGTGGATGTCCTGCCCGGTGACTATTAGGAATGTTGTAGATCTGGTCTCCAGGTCAGCAAGCAGTTTGGCTTAGACCTGGTTGGGAGGCTGTGTCTGTGTTTTCCCACCTGTCTGAGCATGAAGCATCCTATGAGCCGTGGTGCCAAGCAGGAGCAGACAGCAGCTGTTCTAGCCTCATGGAAAGAGTGGTGGTCCTTGGTTTCAAGAAGTGAGCCAGGCAACACTCCCCAACACCACACCACCCTGCCTTGAGAGGAGCACTTTATTTTATTCTCTTTTCCCACAAGAGCCAAATTCTTATCTACTTTTATGGCATCTAGCCCTGGAGGCAAGCAAGCCGATGGCTTTAGCTCCACTAAGATATTGAGTTTCTATCCGCAGAGGTGTTCACCCCGGTTTGGAGTGCAGTTTTGTCCTTTAATTGCTTCACTTTCTATTTTACCTCATCGCAGTTTATCTGAGGCAGGAGGTTGGAGGGGATGCTCAAGGCAGGAACTTAAATTGCCTTCTTGAGCGGAAATGTATATAGAGGGTTGTAGCCTGAAACCTGACTTTTGGTGAGTTCACAGCGCACTACCTGACACACTGGAATTACTCAGGGATGCTTCGAATGC
This sequence comes from Equus caballus, assembly GCF_041296265.1. Lineage (NCBI taxonomy): Eukaryota > Metazoa > Chordata > Mammalia > Perissodactyla > Equidae > Equus > Equus caballus. The sequence goes on along the minus strand of NC_091711.1, from coordinate 25,909,112 downwards.
CTCTCCAGGTGGCCTGATGTTGGCACACTCTGTGCTCACTTGTGATAGGCTCCTGGGAAGCCAAAGGTGGGGACAGAGGAGTAAGTGGTCATGGGAAAACAAGAGGGTGCCACCTGAGGCGGGAGCTCCTCCTCTTTACAGTGTGGCAATCAGTGCCCTAATTCCAAACACCCCCAATTTCTTTGATGCTAACCCCCTGCCTCGTGCTCTCAGGGCTCTCTGCTACCATGCAGCCCAAGGCAAAGGCAGTGTTGTTAACTCTCTTGCCACTCTCTGTGGCTCATAGTGTATACCAAACCACACATGCCAAAAGTTCTGTTTTTGATCATTGTGTTCTTTGGGGTGTAAGATAGCTGACTCTGGAAATAGCATTAATAGAAAAAAACAAAGTGGGAGGACTTGCCTGACCAGACTTCAAGAACTTTTATGCAGTGATAGTAACTAAGATATTGTGGAATTGGCACCAGGCTAGTTAGACTAATGGAACAGAATAGAGAGCCGGAACAAGACTCACATACGTGTGGAAACTTGATGTACAATAGAGATAGCATTACAGACTGCTGGGGAAAGAATGGATTATGCAGTCAGTGGTGGTGGGACAGCTGGTCATCTATCATCCCCATATCTATCTATCTATCTATCTATCTATCTATCTATCTATCTATCATTGATCTATCTATCATCGATCTATCTATCAACTATCTATATTAGATTCCTACTTTCCATCATAAACTCCAGGTAGATTAAAGATCTAAATGTGAAAAGACACATAATGAAACATTTAGAAGAAAACAGAAGGAGAATTTTTTATCAGCTAAAGGTAGAAAATAAATTCTTAAACCAAACATAACCTAAAACCCCCACAAACATAAAGGAGAGGGTTGAAAAGTTCAACTGCAGTGAAATAAAAGTCTTATGTACAAAAATTTCATTGCAGCAGTTTGCAATAGTGAACAATTGGAAACAACCTAAATGACCACTAACCAGGGAATATAAATTATTGCGGACAACTGCTATTTGTGTGACCATCCAGCATCTGAACCTACATTCTATGTTTGGGGACTCCCCTACCTGCGGAGACAGAATGGACTTCCACTAAAGATGACAAAAATGCTGATTCTTGCGTTCCCAGGCTCCTCTGCAGCTAGGGCCCAGGCATGTGACCCAGGCTCCACCAATCCCACGAGCCTGCCCCAGACTTTCGTGCAGCTGTGGGGCTGCCCAGAGCCCTGAGCAGGGGGAAGCACCAGCTCCTCGTGGCTTCCGGAGGCAGCAGCTGCAGCGGTTCTCGCAGCAATGTCCTGGGGCTGCAGGGCCAGTAGCACAAGCTGCAGAGTCTGCGTGGCAGCCGTGGCTGTGGTGTCCCCAGTGGACATTTTCCCCGCCAGTGAAGCCTGCAAGCCTGATTCTTCCATTTTCCCAAAGGTTTTCTGAGTTCCTTAGTAAATTTCTTTGTTTGTGTTTGTTTCCTTAAATTAGCAGAATTTGTGTCTGTGGCTTTCAACAAAAAACCTAACCCTGATAGATTATGGATTATAATTCATTTATATAACATACATGAGAATGGAATACATCAAAATCAGAGTAAACAAATAAGGAGTCGTCCTTGGGGCTTTCAGTTGCATCTGAATTTATAATGATGAAAAAAACTATTTATATAGCAAATGTAGTAACATATTAAAATTTGATAAAGCTGGGTGGTGTGTACAAGGGTGTTTGTTTTATGTTTCATATTTTTATGAATATGTGAAATTTTCCACTACATGCACATACTAACACACAAATATATAAACTTTTGCTATAATGAATACATAACTAATCAGATTCTGAACACTTTAGAGCACCAATATTCTATTGGAATTATTTGCCTCTCTTTCCATAAAAGAAGATCCATTTTCTTTCTTTTTGCTGAAGAAGATTCACCCTGAGCTAACATCAATTGCCAATCTTCCTCTTTTTTTCCTTCTTCTTTTTTTTATGTGAGACACCACCACAGTATGGCTGCTAACAGATGAGTGGTGTAGGTCTGCACCCAGGAACTAAACCCAGGCCACTGAAGCAGAGCATGCTAAACTTAACCACTGGGCAACCGGGGCTGACCAGAGAAGATCATTTGGTCTGTAGTATCTAAATTCACTACTAAACAATATCCCGAGAAAGGGAAGAACAAAAGCATTGAAAATAGGTCTGATGGGGCATTAAGGCAGGTACTGATATAATGTACCATATTTGCACATGGGGTTTCTCACGACTAGTAAATATATAACCATTATTTTGTAGAAATGTGTTTCTACTGAGGGGAGGCATTAAGACATTTCGAAAAGTATGACTTTAACAAACATAATTGGGTATTTATCACAGGTTCCTCAGGTTCAGGGCAAAGAAAATGAAGCCAACATTGAATCATTTAAAGATAACAAAATATTGTGTTCTAGCTACCCAGGAATGCCAGTTTTAAGTAACTTAATTAAAAGGTTTTATTTTTTAACAAATTTAACATCTCAAAAATTCTTTAAGCATAATTAAAACTCATGAAATTTAGTTTTATAAGCCTCATAACCTCCCTAGAATTTTCGCGGAAATTTGATGTTATCCCTACATTACAGATGTTAATACTGAGGCACGAAGAAGTCAGAAGATTTACAGTCAGGCTGAGAGTAAGTGACTGATGACGGATCTGAATTTAGCGTCCTGATTTCCATTCTGGCTCTTGCATTACTCTCTTATCCCTTCTATTAATAGACATAAACCAACTCAGAAGTGCGCTATAGGCATTTCATCTTCAGGAGTCAGTGAGACAGCAGTGCCACAACAGGAAAAAACACACGTGGGTTCAAATTCCAGCTCTGTCATTTACTACCTGTGTGTTTTTGGTCAAATTATTGAACTTCTCGAGCCTCAGTATTTTTTCCATCTGTAAGAAAGAATAAAGTAAGTATCTTACAGATCAGCCTTGATTTATTCTTCTTGCCTTTGTTAAACTGCAATTAGCACTCTAGTATCATTCTTACCGGTCAATTATTTGCAATCCGTTGGATTAATTAGTCTTCTGAACACAATGCTTATGTTTGTCTCAGATCCATGGGTGCCTACATAGGTGAAAGGCTTACATTTGACTCTATTAGCGTATTTCACATGTTTCAGCGTGTTGGCAAATAAAATTCTGTGTAGAATTAAATTTCAATGCTTTACCAAAGTAGCCACTTTGGTACTTTTTAAAGTGATGTTTTTCTGTGCTTTTAATTCTTTAAAGGTGATTTCTACCATTACGTGTCTAGGCTTCCTCTTCTGTTGAGAGCAAGGGTGCATGATTTGCTTCCCAGCTGGCTTGTCCTGTGGTCCTAAGGATGACATTGTGTGGGAAGGAAGGGGCACATGCTTATGAAGGGCTCACAGCAACCCTGACGTGTCAGACCCGGAGGATGCCCACCTTACAAGCAAGCGGCTGTCCTCCAGGGATCAGACCATTATAGTCTACGTGTTCTCAACTAAGGAAAGGGACGAGACTATAAAAGAAGAGGCCAAAGTGTATAGGGAACTGAAAGATCTAGAAGCATGCCTTCCATTCAGGTGAGTGTCATGTGTATAAAGACAAATTGTGAAATAATGTTTACTTGCATGTTACATCTTAACACATTTCCTCGACCACGCAAAGGCTCGTGGAAGGAATTTTTCCCCCACTTCTTTTATTGAGGTAAGACTTTCATATAACAAAGGTCTCAGATCTTAAGGATATATAGCTTAATGAAATTTTACACATGTATAAGTCTGCATAAACAGTACCCACATCAAGATATAAAATATTTCCAGGCCTGAAAAAGCTCCTTCTCGCCCCTTCTCAGTCAATAATCTACCTTCCTACTCACACCCAGGTAACCACTATTCTGACTTCTACCACCATAAACTAGTTTTGTCTGTTCTAGATCTTCATATACACGGACTCACACAGTGTGCACATTTCAAAACACACAGTCCTTTTGTGTGTGTGTGAAGAAGATTGGCCCTGAGCTAACATCTGTTACTAATCTTCTTCTTTTTGCTTGAGGAAGATTGTCACAGAGCTAACATCTGTGCCAATCTTCCTCTATTTTATGTGGGATGCCGCCACAGCGTGGCTTGACAAGTGATGCTAGGTCTGCACCTGGGATCTGAACCCACAAACTGCAGTTCACCAAAACGGAGTGTGCAAACTTAACCACTACATCACCAGGCCAGCCCCAAAACACACAGTACATCGTTATGCTTCTTCTGCCAGAGAATAGGAATGGTGAATACCAGTCATGCCCCCTCCTCCCATTCTGCATCCATGACAGATGTTACTAATCCATTATTCTTTTCAGCTGAGCCTAGACTGGGCCCTAAACTCTTTTCTGATTGTACTCTAAGCAGCCACTACCAGTTGATCCGAGTAGGCACTCATCAATCCCAGTGCTTCTGCTTATTCCAGGCCTTCATCACCTCCCACCTGATGTTCTCCAATGCTCTCTCTGACTAGTTTTCCTGCCTCTAGTCTTGGTCCCTCTGCTATTTCCTACATATTGCAGGGTGTTCTTTTTAATATGTGGACATGACTGCATCACTTTTTTGCTTAAAACTCTCTAAGGACTTCCTTTGGGGCCAAGTCCAAGTTCCTTACCATGACATTGAGGGCCCACTTCTCTGGGGCTCTTCCCATGCTGCCCGTTCAGTTCCCTGCGCCAACCCCAGTGATGGCAATCAGGGGATAATTCAAAGAATGCTTGCAGAGCCCAGGTCTTGTTCTGCATCAGGTTGACACATGTGAAAGCTGAGGGCAGATCCACCTTCAGTGAGTTGCCTTTTAGAATGTTCCTCTAAATATGCCCTGAGCTTCTTTTGAGGGATGTTACATTATTTGCTACAGGCCTGGTGTCCTCTATACAAAGCCCAATGTGAAAATTGTCCTTCTGAATGAGAAGTAGAAAAGTTTGACTTCCCTTGAGGACCTGATATGTTTCCTCTTTCCTGGCAATGAGATTTTTGGTGCCCAACTGGGTATCTCTTTTCACTTTGCCTGAAAGTACAGAGCAAAGTTTAAGACTGAATTATAAATAGGCTAAGAACTTATGGACCACTTATCTGAAATCCATTTCTTCTTTAAAATCTAGAGCTTCTTTTTTTTTTTAAATTTTCTCATCATAATTTTTTTAATTTATAATTTTCTCTTACATTATACTTACTTCCTATGAACCACCTCATGTCCTTTGATAAAAAAAGGCATAGTATAAACAACCAAACAAATTTAAAATGTAAATTTTGACTAAAGAAATATTATTTTATCCAGCAGAGTTGATAACGACCTTTCAAGGAAGTGACATGTCCTTTTGTAAATCTGAATGGTGAAGAAAGAGAAATCTGGGCATAATTAGCTAGATACCTTAGGCTTCCAGAAAGTAGATTCTTTTTTAGATCATAAAAAGGAAGAGAATGATCCCATACCAGAGACCCTAAAGGGAATATAAGTAAGAATGGGGAAGGTTATAAAACACAGAAAACTACCCCAAAACTCCAGTCTCCTTCCAAAGGGTTGCCTGGCCACACTCTTTCATTCCATCGAGCCAGGAAACCGTGAGGCCTGTGTGATGCTGAAAGTGTATAGCTGTACTTGGAAGCTGGACAGCAGTGGGAATGGACAGGGCACTCTGGTGGAAGCATCAAGGATGTAGACAAAGCTCCTGAAAGCATGGCCTGAGTCACAGCGGGTGTGTGGTGGTTCTGGGAGCACAGGGAACTCAGGTTCTGGAGGTGGCAGCCCCACCCTCCCACCCTGCCCTGAAGCTGGATTCCTCTGCCCACAGACTGGAAGCTTCTTGATGGCAGGACCATGTCTTGTTCACCACTAGAGCCCCAGTGCCTATCATCGGGCCTAGTATGTGGTTAACATTGAAAACATATTTGTCAAATGAATAAATGAACCAATGAATGAGTGAATGATACTTTGGCCTGAGGGCCAGATATGGGAGTGTATGGTCACTGATAATTCTTTGTTGGTCTCATGGCAGGTGCTCTGGGACCACAGGCTTGTGAACTGAGCTACGTCTCCCCTGAAGAGACAGACCAGCTGAGTGGATGAGAGAATGGGACCGCGGTCAGGAAGAATTCAACTCCTCAGGGGAACGAGATGAATGTGCATCAAGTCCCAGGAGCTCTGATATGCTGCATGCAGACACTCCCGGCCCCCCGCCCCATGCCTGGCATCTAATAGACACGCAGTAAAAGTTATCTGAACGGATCAGAAATGGCAGAGTCAGAAGAAGATCAAGAGAGGAAATATTTATTGAGTGCTTACTGTGTTGCAAACACTGTTTACCTGGAATATCATTTAATTCTCAAAAGAACCCTAAATGGCCGGCTCTCTGTATATGAGTCCATTGAGCAGGTCAATAACTGAGACGCAGGATAGTCAGGCCACTCGTCCAAGGTTACTCAGTTAGGAAGTGGTGGGGCTGAGGTTCAGACCAGGAAGTCTTATTCCAGGATCCACGCTCTTAAGCACCACTCTCTGCCATGTAGCAATGTGGAGTAGGGAAATCAAGGGCTAAGGGGCACAAGACTGGAATCGAATGAGGTGAATGGATTGGGAGGAATGGCTCATATCCAGCACTTCAGGAAGGTGCGCTTGGGCACATGGAGGCAGGAGGCATGGAAGGGGCTTCGTACGTATGCTCAGTAGGAGTTGTGGAGGCCAGCGCAGCTGATAAAAGGAGCCATGCTTGGCTGAACCTTTTAACAATGAGGAAGGAAGCCCAAAATACTAGTAATATCTCTTTGAGGATGCTCAGTCCAAGAAGCGTTTTTGATGGCACAGCTCTATGTATTCACGAATTTGATAACAAACATTTACTGAGCTCCTACAACACGCTGGGGAGTGTGATGGGAACTTCAGAGAGAAAAATGCATTAGACTCTGCTCTTGTTCTCACAGCAAAAGACAATCCAGAGAACACACAGTCAAGACATGGTGAAATGAGTCCTAGGTCAGAAGGAAGAAGAGAGCCTTTGGGCAAGAAGCGTCTTATAGGACCAGTAAGAATTAACTGGGTGAATATTTCCTGCGAACTGCAATGTGGAAGGCATTTTGGACGCCAAGAGGATAGGGAATTGTGGGATGAATCTGGGAGGTGGGCAGTAAATCAGCATTGGGGGGGGTGCATGTTGAGGGAGCTAGTGGCTAGAGAAGTTCATGGAAGCCTGATCATGAGGTTTGGTAAGGAATTCGAACTCTCCATGAAAAGTAAGAGGATTCATTAAAAGATTTGAAGGAGAGGAGTGACATGAAGGATTTTGTAATTTAGAAGGATCATTTTGACAGAATGATCCAGAAGAGGTCAGAGTAACAGAGAGCCCTGTTATTGCATTTAACTAGGTGAGAAAAGATCAGGCAGTGACAGTGGGAATGGAAAAGGATGCTGAGTATGAGCGAGAGTTAGAAGTAAGACTCTATAAGATTTGATATGTTGAGTGAAGGAAGGGTTTAAGCCTCCCAACTTCTCATTTGGACAATGAGAAGAACAGCAGTACCATTTTTTGAGATCGGGAAATCAGAAGGAGGAGGATAAGAAATGTCTCTTATCTATTTCTACACAACAAACCACCCCAGAACTTAAAATCTTGAAACAAAAATCACATATTTGCTCATGACCCTGCTCAGGACTTAGAAGCTATGGCTTGACTATGCTTCACGTAACACTGGCTGGGGCAGTTTGCGTACAGCTGCAGGCTTCCAGAATAACCTCATTCCCACGGCTGGCAGGTGGCACTGCTGCCATTTGGGAAGTCAGTTTTGGCTGTTGTCCAGGGGGTCTCTGTTCTCCTCCTGAGGGCCTTTCCACACAGCTGTTCAGGTTTCCTCACAACATGGTATCTGTGTTTTGAGAAGGAATGTTCCGAGAGGTGAAGATGGAAGCTGGAGATCCCTTAAGGCCTGGCCGCAGAAGTTATGCAGTAAGCCGTTGTTCAAAGCCTGTCACAGGGCCAGCCCAGATCAAGGGGAGTGGAAATAGACTCCCATCTCTTGATGGGTGGAGTGGCAAAGAATTTACAGACATCTTTAACCCAACATTAAAGTGTTCGAAGAAAAAGATGAAAAATTCTGATTGGGCACGTCAAGTTGGAGGTACCTGAGTGACATTAAATGGAGACATCAAGAAGGAGGCAATTCAACCTCCATGTCTAGGGCTCAGAGGAGAGCACTAGCTTTGGAAGACATTTGGTAGACAGAAATAGTAGTTAAAATTATGGGTTCCCCCGGGGTATGTGAAGAGAGTGACTGGCAGGAGGCAAGATTGGAGATTTTAGACATTTAGTGGTCAAGTAGAGAAAAAGTTGTGCGTGACAAAGACTAGGATGAAGATATAAAGAAATAGGAAGAAAACAGACAAGAGTGGGGCCACAGAAGCTCAGGAGAGAGCGTGAGAAGGAGGGGCTGTTCAATAATCTCACATGCCACAAAGAGGTCAGGAAACGTAAGAAACAGGAAAACGTCCACTGGCCTTGACAATACAGAGGTTTGGCGAGCTTACGAAGGCACTTCTAAGGGAGTGGTGAAGACAGAGCCTACAATTTTTCGTTCAAAGATAGAAATACTGCTGAATGGAGGAAAAGATTTGTTACCTGGGATTTAATGTCTTTACAACTTTTTCTTCTTTTTAGCATCATTCAGATTACTTTTTTTGTTTGACTTTTTGTTTTTCTGTTTTTTGAGGAAGATTAGCCCTGAGCTAACTGCTGCCAATCCTCCTCTTTTTGCTGAGAAAGCCTGGCCCTGAGCTAACATCTGTGCCCATCTTCCTCTACTTTATATGTGGGACGCCTGCCACAGCATGGCATGCCAAGTGGTGCCATGTCCGCACCTGGGATCCGAACCGGCAAACCCAGGGCTGCAGAGAAGCAGAACGTGTGAACTTAATCGCTGCGCCACCGGGCCGGCCCCCAGATTACATTTGATTGCTCAAATACAATGTCACCTCTGCATCTAAATTTGCTGGTGGCAACTGTCCACATCTGGTGCAAAGGCAATGACATTCCAGGAATTTTTTGTCACATGCTTTGAGATACATGACTCTTAACCGACTGTTGTGTCTGATGCTTGCATGGCTTAGAGATCACTCCTAGAGCGCAGGGAAGGATAGAAGGAGTACGGAAACGGATCAGCTCCAATCACAACCTTCTGTGGTACCTCCTTGACTGCAGGTCTCCTTAGAACTGCAGGTTATAACTGCAGATCTTATAACTGTGGGATTATTCTCACGGTTACTCTATTGAACTTAAAAATTGGGTACTCTGTTAACACTGAAGTGGCCAAATCATCCACCTCATGAGTTGATATGGGATGATAAATACTAAAATTTAACTCTCACATTTAAGAAGCTTATAACCTAATTGAGGAGATAAGACACATAATATCCATAATTTAAGAGCAGATAGAACAACTACCATAAGTGAGACAGTTTAGGAGGGTAGAGATAGCATGAACTTTGAAAACAGACAGACCTGAGTCTAAACTTTGGTTCTACTACTTGCTGTGTGACCTTGGGCAAATTACCAAGGCTCTCTGAGCCCGTTTCCTTCCTTACAAAAGGGGAAAATGATAACCAACTCATACAATTGTAAAAATGTAGTGAGATAATGTACATAAAGTGCTTATTTCAATTCCTGGCACATTGCGGGCACTTAATAAATGTTAATTCCCTTCCACTGATTTTTCAGTTCAGTTCATGCGTATTGAATGCCTGCTCTATGCGAAGCATAGTATTGGGTGCTAAGGATAAAAAAAAAAAGAAAAGAAAAAGCCACAGTCCCTCCCACCAAGGAGCTCCTAGTCCGGCAGGAGAGCTGCAGTCTGAGGCTTCCTGAGAAGCGATATGTGAGCCTAAAGGTGGGTGGGATCTTTTATATAAAGAGGTAGGAAGAAGGAGAAAGAAGCTCCAGGGAGAAGGAACAGTATTAGTGAAGGTAAAGACTTACAGCACAAGGACCTGGAGACCTGGTTTTCAGTCCTGCACCTTCCGCTAGACACAGCTGTCTATGTGCGGGTTCATCTCATCTGGAAGCGGAGAGGACTGGACTAGGTCCGCTGATGCCTTAGATGCAAGACAGAATGATTTCTGGGCCCCAACCTAGAACAACTAAATCAGAATTTCTCTGGGTGAGACTCAGCATCAGTATTCTCTTTACGTCAACTTCGTTATGACGTATTTTATATTCAATACAATGCACTTGCTGTAAATGTACAGTTCCGATGACTTTTGAGACATGTATATTCTCACGCAACCACCTCCCCAATCAAGACAGGAAACATTGCTGTCTCCCCAAAAAGTTTCCTTCAGCCCTTGAGCTGTTGGTCCTTCCGACTTCACCCCAGGGCAATCACTGACCTGCTTTCTCTCACTATAGATTAGGTTTGCCTTTTCTAGAATTTCATCTAAAGGATTCATACAATAAGCATTTTTTTGTCTCACTATTTGGGATATCAATTGTTTTTCAGGTTTTTTTGAGAAATAATTGACATACATCACTGTATAAGTTTAAGGTGTACAGCATGATGGTTGGATTTACATATATCATGAAACGATTACCACAATAGGTTCAGCTAACATCCATCCTCTCATATAGATACAAAGGAAAGTAAGAAAAAAAGAAAAAAGGAAAAAAATTTTCTCCTTGCGATAACTCAGGATTTACTCTAACAACTTTGCTACATACCACACAGCAGTGTTCGCTATAGTCATCACGTACGTTGCATCTCTCGTACTTATTTATCTTATAACTGGAAGTTTGTGCCTTTTGATCACCGTCCTCTAATTCCCCTTGCTCCTAATCAATGTTTTTTAAAAGCTCCCCTGGATGGTTTATTGAGAAGCAATGGACTGGTGTTTCTCTCAGAATGTTTCTCACTAAAAAAACTCCCTGATTCATTTGCTAGTCTAGAGGTCCTTTATAAGAAGTTGCATTTTAGGAATAATAAGTACAACTGCTGGCATTGTAATAATGATGACCATGCTAACACTAATACTTATTGAGCTTTCCCTATGTGCCCTGGCCCTGTGCTGATCGTCATATGTATTTTCCTATGTAACTCCCCACATAGTGGGTGCTAATATTATCCCTGGTAAGAGAGGTAGAAACTGAAATTCAGAGATTAAGTAACCTGTCCCAGGCCAAGGAGCCAGCAAGCGGTGCGGTCAGGATTCAAACTCAGATTTTCTCACGATAAGCACAGACTTTGCTTTTAATCAAGATTCTACAACAGCTCCTACAAGGTGGAGTCTCAGCCCCACTGCTTCAGACGTCCTTAAGAAGAGTAAAGTGACACCACGTGAACGCTCTCAGCTTGTTGATGCGTTCCAGCTGGGGAGAAGCAACTAATTTCAAGGTGCACTTAGCAAGAAAGGCTTAAGGCAAAGAGCCTCTCACCTTAATATGAAAAGTAAGCCGTTGTGTTGCAAGTGTCAAATGACAGACTAGACAAGAGGAAGAGACTCAGGACAGACGAGAAGGGGCAGAGGCTGCATCCATACATGTCTTCTGAGATATATTTAAAACAGAGGAAACAAGAATAGCTCCTCCACTGATTTGTAAATCCGTGTATCAGTAAAAATACGCTTCCACTGTCAACATGCACAGTGAACAGTGAGTCTCATTCTGTGGTGGGAAGTCTTCCCGCAGTAGCTGGCAGGTGATCAAATATTACCCTGCTCCCACAAGCCTATTTGATCCTGCGAGTCTTGGCAGACTTGCTTGGTTGGTTTATAGTCTGTGCTTCCTATAAATTTACTGATAGTTTAAAAAAAAAAAAAAGCTTCAGCACAATGAAAATGCATGTCTTGCTTAAGTTGCACTCATCCGTGACACCCACATCAAAGGCTTGTCAGCTGAGGTCCCCCCAGTTCCCTGTAAGAGAATATTAACAACTATTCATGATCACCTGAAACAAGACAGGTTCCTATTCCAGCGCGGGCTGTCAGTGTCTGGCTGTCAAGCCAAGAGCAAGGCTAGGGCCTCAGCCTGCCTGCTGTCTGTCCACTGGGTGGCAGTGTTGATCCATCTGATATAAATGTGCTTTGTCCCTGGGCCAGAAAACTCCGGGAAAGGCTGCAGCCAGATGGCTTTCCAAGGGCCTTGGGGAATGGCTCTGCCTTTCTTCCCGGAGAGAGGCAGAATGATTCTGTTTTCTTTATGTTTCAAGGGAAAATGTGAGGTGAAGAATTGTTCTGATGTTACCATGTTGGGCTGGGTTTCTTTGGGCAAAGTGCTACAGAGAATGAACATGATTGTCCATAATAAGTGAACCTGCATTTTCCTGACAATCTAACGAAGGCAAAAAGCTTGCAAAGAGCACTGTGGAAAGTCAGCTGAAAATTCATTTCAGCCGTTTACTTAGATGCATCGGGATGGGACCCATTCTTTAACCAAGGTGTCCATTCTTATACAAACGTGCTAGTGTGTAGCAGGTGCATTACCCAGGGCCCTGAAGAGGGACAAGATTGTCTTTGTGGAATGTTATTTCCAAATTGCCAGGTCATGGTTTTATATTATTCTATCTGTTTTAACATGACCTCTACCTTCAAGTGGAGACCTAAATAAGCAAGAACAAATATCATATTAAGATTCGATGTGATCTGTGGAAATGCTGGAGGTGTGTTACGATAATGCAGTAGAGGAGACGGACTGATGGAACCAACAATATCTCCATTTTAAAAGGACAAGACTGGGGCCGGCCGGGTGGTGCAGTGGTTACATGTGCACGTTCCACTTCAGCAGCTTGGGGTTTGTCGGTTCGGATCCCAGGTGCGGACAAGGCACTGCTTGGCAAGCCATGCTGTGACAGGCGTCCCACATATAAAGTAGAGGAAGATGGGCACGGATGTTAGCTCAGGGCCAGTCTTCCTCAGCAAAAAGTGAAGGATTGGCAGCAGATGTTAGCTCAGGGCTAATCTTCCTCAAAAAATAAATAAACAATAAAATAAAAGGACAAGACAGAAAGTGAGCCAAATCTTTGTTTTAAGAGGGTTGGTTTCGGCAATATTTTGTTCTCCTCCACTTCCCTTCCCAAAATGGAGAGCATAATGATTCAAAATATTGGGACTCTTTATTATATAGTGAGCCATAAAGTAAAGTTAATGTGGGAGTCTGTTCCAAATTCTTTTTAATCAGGTTGAAAAACTAAAATAGAATTGTCAATTTGAGAAATTATACCACAAAACTTTTTCAGTATCTCAAAAGTTTTTTCTTTCGTTTTTTCTTTATTTGATATTATTTGGTCTAATCTATTTGTGCTGAGAAGTCAGCTCATTATATTTTATTATGCTTAACATAAAGGTTTTGGGTTGTTTGATATTTTAAAACACACTGAAACTGCAGTGGTATTTTCTGAGGGAGTTCTGTGTGAGTTCTGAGAACCTCAAGTGAGGGTTAGAAATACAAAGAGCTCGTCTGGCTGCGTGCAGACCGGACTCTCACTGCCTGGAACTCACACAGACATTGAGCAACAGAACAAAGGGCCATAGAAGCTGGAGTGGGAAGCTCTTGAGCCCTGAGTGACTTCCCTGTCTCTGCTCTTCGGATGCTTCTGGGCCTTCCCAGGCCTTATCTCCCACACCTGGAGAGCATGGGCCTCTTTAGGGCAAACGGTAACCACAAGCATTTTGCTATTCTCTTCAATGCCTATTAAGGACGTTTTATCAGAGTCTTGGCATTCACTACCCAGCAGGGGTCCACCATTTGGTCAGCAGAGAGGGTAAAAGGATTTGTGGAAGGAGATTCTGGGCAGGGGAAGTTGGGAACTTTCTGGAACTCTCTAGAGCTGAGCGGATTCTCCTGGGAAGCAAACCCAACCTGGGAATCTCCTGGTTTGTCTGCCTTCTTCCCCAAGTGGGTCGCAATAAAGTGAAACTAAAAATGAGAATGGGGTAGACATACAGACACACACACACACTCCCCCCACAAGGAGGGACTTGACGTACATATGACAATGTATTATAAGCATTTTCCTATATCACTAAGTATTGTTTCTACACTCTCTTACAGCAGCATCCTTTATGTTGGCTGAATAATATTCCATTCTATGGCTACACCATTATTTACTATTTAATACATCGTTTATTGTTGGATATTAAATTATTTTAAAGAAAATTTAAAAAGTTAGAGCTATCTAATGTTGGAATGCACAGCCTTGCAAAGCAGTGAGCTCTCCTTTTCAGAAGCTAGAAGATAATTTTTTAGGGGATATCTCAGAAGGAATTCTGACCCTGAGTGGGTGCTTTCTTTCTATTCTCTGGGCCCATTTCTCTTGGCAATTCTTTTTCTTTCCAGGATTCACTCTTTTTTCCTGTGCTTCAGCCTCACTTTAACCTTATGATCCTGCCCATCTCCTTCACCTTCCTTAGTGCCAGATTCAGAAAGCACTGATCTTGCATCTCTATCCCTGCTGTAGGGCTTTGGAGCCAAGGAGGAGAGTCCCTTTCCTGGCCAATATGACTAGGCACTTCCCAGGCCCAATAACCTTTTCTGTTTAATAGTTGAGTAGCTCAGCATCATATCATAAAAATATCCTAGGCCGACCATGTTCTTAAAAATGGGATACTATTTAGGATGGGCACAAGAAAGAATTGGCATAAGTTTAAGTGCACTTAAAATAAGAAAAATCTTTAAGGGCGATGCCCTTTACGTACAATAGATTTATATGTGCAAATAAAGAGTGAAGAAAATTCTATGCTGTCGTTAGTTATAAAGTTTAGCAACACCATATTAATCTCTTGAGATCCTCACTCATATGAGAATTATCATATGATCCAGCAACTCTACTTCTGGGTATAGACCCAAAAGAATTGAAAGAAGGGACTTGAACAAAGGTTTGCCTCATAGCAGCATTACTCACAAAAGGTGAAAGATGGAAACAACCCAAACGTCTATCAATGGATGAAGGGATAGACAAAGTGTGGTATAGCCATACAAGGAAATGTTATTTGGCCTTAAAAAGGAATGAAATTCTGATACATGCTGTAACATGGATGAACCTTAAAGACAGTATGCTAGGTGAAATCAGTGAGACACAAAGGGACAAATACTGTATGATTCCACTTATATGAGGTACCTAGAACAGTCAAATACATACAGATAGTCAGAAAATAGAACAGTGCTCAGCAGGAGCTAGCCTGAGGGGAGGATGCGGAGCTCTTGTTCAAGGGCACAGGGTTTTAGTCTGAGATGATGAAGAAGTTCTGGAGATGGATAGTGGCGATGGTTGCACAACGACGTGAATATACTTAATGCCACTGAACTGTACACTTAAAAATGGCTAAAGTGGTAAAAATCTACCACAGTAACAACAACAACAACAAATTGGGTGGGGGTGGGGTGGGGAGAAGCAATGTAGGAAAAGCAGGAAGCCTTGATTCTAGTCCTGGTTCTGCCTCTAACCTGTTGGGTGAGCACAGACAATGAAGCTTTCTAGTCGTCAGTTTCTTTATCCGTAAATCAGAGACTGCCTTCGGTGATCTCCAGGTCTCCTTCCAACTCTCCCAGTCATCAGAAAAATGCACGTGCTGAGGACAAAGCCGTGTCAGGATTTCTGCTCAGGACCCACCTGATGGCTGCACACTGTGGAAAAGGCACATCTCTCAGGCAAGTGATAGAGAAAAACTGACATTTGCTATGCTTCTCAGAAATGAATGTTAGAGTCACCAGGCTTATTAAAATACAAGCCTGTAGGAAGAAGTCCAGACAGAAGGTCAAGGCACTTTCTGACTGAAAAAAACAATAAATTCAGGCTCCAATT
Organism: Equus caballus; assembly: GCF_041296265.1. Taxonomy (NCBI): domain Eukaryota; kingdom Metazoa; phylum Chordata; class Mammalia; order Perissodactyla; family Equidae; genus Equus; species Equus caballus. Next base: position 25,893,317 of record NC_091711.1, on the reverse strand, counting down.
AGAGTCAAGAGAAGCTACAAAATAAAGTTGGTGAAGCTAATGATCTCAAGTTTGGGGGGTAAAAATCAATAGTTTATAACTTTAGGTAAACAAATATCATTTTAACAAATGCAGTTTCCTATTTTAAGTATTTATGAGCTCAAGGATACAACTCAACAGTTCTTGGGACAATTACAACAAATCTTTCTAATCACCAGAAAGCTGTTTGACCTTCATAGCGAACAGCCCGAGAAACTCAACTTCGTAATGACAAGCTACGGAATAAATGTAAACTTTACGGTAGCTTATATGTACATATTTATTATCTTCTTTCTGTCTTTTTTTCTTTAAAGAGATCTATTTAATCTTGTTCAAATTCCCTATGATTCAGCTGCAGACCCTTTACTGGTATAACTCGTAACATTCCTCAGATCTGGTGTTCCAAACAAAGTCAACTGCTGGGTTTCCACTTGATAGGAGAGTACTGTAAGCAAGAAGCGGAGATGGTTTTAATGGCCCTCTCCCGGTCCCAATCCTTCTCTGCCTTTGTGGGCCTGCCACAGTCCTGTGCCACCTTAGACACAACACTAGAGCACCCCAGGCAGTTCTTGGAAGAATCAGGTCCAAGCGCAGGCTGTGACATGTCAGGGGCGAGGCTGAGGCTGTGGCCATAGATGGGATCTGTGCTGCTGCCTGGTCAGAGTGCCTAGGGTGTGCATAGCTTTTTTTTCTTAAACCTTTCTAAGATACACTCGCTTGCTGCATATTCATCTTGTCAAATACTCAGGTTTCTTGCTAAACTGCTGGGGCTTCCTTGAAGAATCATTTGTAGCCAGTGTTGAATTACAGAACATAGAGCTTAGGATTTTGTCTCCTCACTAGAAGCCAGAAGCAGAGGGGCCGACCCCGTGGCCGAGTGGTTAAGTTTGCGCGCTCCGCTGCAGGCGGCCCAGTGTTTCGTTGGTTCAAATCCTGGGCGCAGACATGGCACTGCTCATCAAACCACGCTGAGGCAGCATCCCACATGCCACAACTAGATGGACCCACAACAAAGAATATACAACTATGTACTGGGGGGCTTTGGGGAGAAAAAGGAAAAAATAAAAAATTAAAAAAAAATAATAAAAACCAGAAGGGGAAAGGATGAGCTGCAAAAGGGAAAACTAGTTCTTTTGATCTGGATCGTGAAGGAGTCAGGCTATTTCAGACAGCATTCCTGGTTGAGGCCCCTCCTGGAATGCTGGCATTCTTCAGTACTCTGCCAGGTGTCCTCTTGGAACTCTCCACACATTCACTCTTGCCCACAGACTCAGTGACTATCTCTGTATGCCGGTGACACCCAGCCCTCCATCACCAGTCTGGACTTCTTACCTGAGCTTTGGACCCATGCACCCAAGTGCCTACTGGACCTCTCCACTCGGAAGTGTCATAGGTACTTCAGAGTCAGCATGTGCAAAGACGAAATTCATCTGCATCACAGAGTGAGGTGGAGGAGGGGTGAGGAGAGTTGCAAAAGATGACACTAGGCCAAATCACACAAGGCCTTGTGAGCCGTGAAGGGAAGAAAGAGGAAGAAGGGGAGGAGGAGAAGCATGAGTTTGATCCCAATAGCTGTGAGGAACACTCAAGTATTTTAAACAGAGAGTGACATGATTATATATCAATGGTTTTAAAAGACACTATCAATCCAATATAGACAATGAACTGGGGAGAAACAAAACTACGGGCTGGGAGGACTTTTGGGTAGCTATTGAGACAAACTGGGTGAGAGAGGAAAGAGGCAGTGGATGTGGAGAGGGAAATATGTTTGGGCCAAACATTGCTCTTCATACTGGGGATACAGTCATCAACAAAAAACCAAAAATCCCCTGTCTTCTGGAGCTTACATTCTAGTAGAGCAAGACAATAACAAACAAATGTTATGTTGGGGAGTGATTGATGCTCTAATAAAAATAAAGTAAGATGAGGCAAAAGAGGGATAGCCAGAAAGATGGGCAGCAGAAAAGGATGACCCCAGGGTGCTGCTTCAAAGCTTCTCTGTGGGGCTGGCCCAGTGGTGCAGCAGTTAAGTTCGCATGTTCTGCTTCTGCGGCCCGGGGTTCACCGGTTCAGATCCCGGGTGCAGACATGGCACCGCTGGGCAAGCCATGCTGCGGCAGGGGTCCCACATATAAAGTAGAGGAAGACGGGCATGGATGTTAGCTCAGGGGCAGTCTTCCTCAGCAAAAAGAGGAGGATTGGCAGCAGATGTTAGCTGAGGGCTAATCTTCCTCAAAAGAAAAAAAAAAGGTTCTCAGTGTTGTTTTACTTAGGGAAACCATTTCCAGTAAGAATTAGTTCCTTCCTTCTTTCCTTTTGTTATACCCACAAGCCAAAATTAGAGTGCAAAACCATAAACTCTCATAAGATCTTAAGGGAAAAAAAGATCCCAAGTAGGTCTCTACATTCATAGAGAGTGTTTTTGTTGAGATAGATTTTGTATCTGATGAGAGCCTCATTATGAGCTATACTTAAAGAAGACCTCTTAGAAGAACCTTGAAAAGATTATGCTAAGTGAAAGAAGCTAGACACAAGAGGCCACATATTGTATGATTCCATATATATGAGATGTCCAGAAGAGGCAAATCTGTAGAGACGGAAATCGTTAGTAGTTTCCAGAGGCTGGGGTGAGGGGGAAATGGGAAGTGACTCCTAGTGGGTATGAGATTTCCTTTAGTGAGATGAGAATGTTCTGGAATTAGATTGTAGTGATGGTTGCACAACCTTGTGAATACAGTAAAAACCACTAAATTGTATAATTTAAAATAGAGATATAATATTAATTATATCTCAATTTTTTTTTAAAAAAAGACCTCTTCCCAAATGCCACCCTCGAAAAAATACCAGAAGGATAGAATGTAGTCAGAAATCAAGGTTAATAGTCATAAAAGTTATTTTTGCTATAGAGAATGTACATTAGTTTGCATGCAGAACTATACAAATAGCGCACAAACTGGAAACTTGTTTGGTTCAGCCAGCTAGCGTTCCTGCATAAATTATTCTGTACCAAAGCGCAAAGACTTCTTGCCTTTCTGAATTGTACCTTCTAGACACAAAATCATTGAATAACAATCAAGAAGCAGTGACAATCAAAGAAACGGACTTCTAATTTTGTCCTTTACTCTATTTTACAGGCATGGAAAGCCTATATATTTTTTTCTCCTTTTTTTTTTGATTGAGTTCATGATAGTTTACATCATTGTGAAATTTCAGTTGTACATTATTTCTTTTTTTAATAGTTTTTTTTTAGATTTTATTTTTCCTTTTTCTCCCCAAAGCCCCCCAGTACATAGTTGTATATTTTTAGTTGTGGGTCCTTCTAGTTGTGGATGTGGGATGCTGCCTCAGCGTGGCTTGACGAGCGGTGCCGTGTCCGCGTCCAGGATCCAAACCTGCGAAACCCTGGGCCACCGAAGCGGAGCTTGCATAACAGCTTGGCCACGGGGCCAGCCCAATTTGTACATTATTTCTTGTCTGTCACCACATAAGTGCTCTCCTTCACCCTCTGCCCACCCCTCATCTGCTGGTAACCACCAAATTGTTCTCTTTGTCCGTGTGTTTGCTTATATGAAGGCCTATATTTTGTTTCGTAATCATTTAAGGAGCATTGGTTGCAAGCAACAAAAACCAATTCTGACTAATTTAAGGGGTAGAGGAGTGGCTTTTGAAGGAAATAGGGCAATTCACAGAATCAAAGACAGACTTCATCAGCTCATTAGTAAAAGTCGGGAGAGACAGGAGGCAGGGCCACCCCAAGGATCTCAGCAGCACACAGTCTGGATCGTCTCTCCAGGGCACTGTCAGCAGATGGCATTGGCTTTTACTGCCGTCCATCCTAGTTTGACTGTGCCTCTTACACAGTCCATGACAGAGAAAGTCAAACTGGCCTGTCTTGAATCACATAGCCAATCACGTGCAAAAACTATTGAAAATCACGTGTGCAGCCATGAGCATTAGTTTTGAAAAAGTCTTAATACGAGCATATCCAAATTCCATAGTGTAACATGAATGGAAAAGCATAGCTTTGGGGAGTTCAATGATTCTGACGATTTGCTTGCTTTCTATGATGCTTCTAGTTGAGAAGGCTGGGCGCCCTTCCATCAGGGCTCTTACAGGGTAAAGCATTGACAGTGAAATTGCTCTTTATGCTTCTAAGTAAATGACCTTTTCACCACTTTTCCCTGCCTGGTAACATAGATGTTGGATGGGAGAATTGAGGAAATGAGGCTCAGGCCAGGGAGGAGTGGTGCAAACATAATATGCTTAAAAGCTGAACAGCAGCGTCAGTCTTAACACCTTACCAGGGAGAGCCATAAAAGACGGGCCACAGAGACATTACAACTACGTTTGTGGGCTCCTATTTCTCCTTTAAGGAAAAAAAATACTGCATAGAGTTTAAGAAAAGAATCAGTCTGAAGAAAACCAACTAATAATTAGATAATTATAAATAACTGAATTTTTCATTGTGTTTTCTTTCCAAGTCTATTACCTCCTGAAAACACAGTTTTGAAACCTTTAACGTTAACTCTAAATGTGGGAATCTGGTACAGCGACAACCAAGAAAGATATATAGAAGCAGCTGGTTTGGGCATGTCTGGTTCCACTCTGAGGAACTGGAATGCAGGTTCTCCTTGACTAGGAGGCCCATCCTATAAAGCCACATTCGGAAATTCTCCTATGACTGTATGGCAAGTCAAGAGGGCATGTGGTTATCAAAACTGGTTTAAGAACTAGTGATCAAACTTACTGGTAAGAAATATAGATGCTGGGGGCTGGCCCGGTGGTGCATGTTCTGCTTCAGCGGCCCGGGGTTCGCAGGTTCGGATCCCAGGTGCAGACATGGCCCGCTTGGCACACCATGCTGCAGTAGGTGTCCCACATATAAAGTAGAGAAAGGTGGGCATGGATGTTAGCTCAGGGCCAGTCTTCCTCAGCAAAAAGAGGAGGATTGGCAGTATTTAGCTCAGGGCTAATCTTCCTCCAAAAAAAAAAAAAAGAAAAGAAATATAGATTTTGTAATGCTAAATTTTAGGAAAATCACATTTTTAAAGGGGGATGGATAATCACAGATGGAAAGGAAATGAAACTTCTCTCTAAATGTGGATAAATTCATAATTTCCCTCACCAAATCCCTCACCGACTTGGATGTGGGGGCAACCGATCACTGTATTGTCCCATTTCCAGGTTCTGATTTTAGAGGCACATTTGAACAGGAGCTTACATATGGTCTACCTGCATCCCTAAGAATAAACTTTGCTTATAAAAGACTCTGGGAGCGAAACCAGTACCTACCAAAGAAGTATGAAAATCTGGTTGAGATTGACGTCACGACAGTTATTTCAGAATCAGGAATTCCCACTTGCCAGCTGTTCCTTATCCTTTCTGGGAAGACTAATGATTCTGAAACTGGGGGCGAATTTGCTGTAACTATACTCAGCTGTCGGTTTGCAAAAGTAGTTAGATAATCCATTACTAAAACCCACCCTATAGAAAACATCCCTGAGGCTTGGGTCACCACGGTAATGGGTGGAATGCTTGAGTTTCTCAGAACTGAGGGTTGACTCCTTGTCTAGTTCAGGCCGATTGAGACCACCATCAACCCATCAACTGGGCCCATGAAAATGCTTGACAAGCGACCTTTTTGACGTCAAGGGGTTAAAAACTCCACTCTCAGATCGCGGTAATGCTGCCATTTTGTGAACATGTCCTATGAAGAGGCATGAAGCTTGACCACATTGCGCAGATCATTAATAACCTCACTTCTCCTTACATCCAATCCTACTTCAGACCACCCCTCATCTCATAAACATCCCTGAGTCCCCGTTTTCGGGAAGGTGACTCTGAGATTGATTCTGCTGCCTCCTCTCTTGGCTGCCTTGTGATTAAAACTCTCTCTCTCTGCTGTAATCTCGTCATCTTGGTGATTGGCCTGGTTTGGTAACAATTCTGAGCTTAAAAGCTAACCTAGTTTAGTAGCCATTTCTTTAAAAACGAGGCAGAGTAGTGATCAAATTCTTGATGAAATGAGAGCATAAGCTTTGGGGTCAGAACCTTGAGTTTGAATCTCAGATCTAACACTTCTTTCTGTGGCTGCCTCAGTTTCCTTGTCTGTAAATTGGGGAGAAAATAACTTTCCTCTACTTTTGGGATGTTGTGAGGATTAAATGAGTTAGCATACCAATAGGACCTGGATATATTGGTTGGATTTAACATAAGTAAATGTAATCTTTGCCTGTTGCTCATAGGGTTGCTGTGAGTATGTATGTTGAAATGAGAAAATGTATACAAAACCGTTGGCAAACCAAAAAATGTTGTTTAAGTTATCACTATTTTTCTGAAGAGCGGGAGTTATATTCACCTGTGGGTGTGGAGCTAAGTCTTTAAGACTTTGACTAGTGATGGTGGTGGTAGAGGTGGTGGTGGGGATGGTGCGTGTGTGTGTGTGTGTGAAGTGAAGGGTTTCATGGGTTCCTTAGCTATGTTGGGTCCCTGGTCTATTTTTTAGTACTACCTGAGCCACGATCTTTCCCTCCTTCTTTACCTTACCTTTCCTAGGTTGGTTGTCCTCAAACCTAGCTGTCCCTCTGTGGTGCTCTTTAAAAAATACAAGCCTCCCCCCTTGGAGCTCCTCATTTGGTAGATCTGGGTGGAGCCCGAGTATCTATTTTTTGATAGACTTTGGAGTGAGTTTTATACAAAACCAAGGTTAAGAGCAGGCTCTGTCATGTGGCCTCTAGGAAGAGATTAGAGTAGCTCATCTCAGGTCTGTTTTCTCTTCCATCTACACTTGCTCTAGATACTCTCACCCAGTCCCATGGCTTTAAAACCCTCAATATGCTAATGATTTCCACATTAGTATCCCTATATGTGCTATATTTCCCCTGAACTCCACTTTCTCTTAATTCCAACTCACTATTCAATATCTCACTCAGACGTTTAATAAATAAGCATCTTAACTTTCCCAAATAGAACTCTTCATTTTTCCCCCAAACCTGTTCCTCCTCATGTCTTCCTCATTTCAGGAAATAGCCCTCACTCAGTTTACTCAGACCAAAAGTGTTGAAATAAATCTTGACTTCTCTTTTTTTATACCCTACTTACAATCCATCTGCCAATCCTAAAGCCTCTACCTTCCTAATACATCCAGAATCTGACTATTCCCACCATCCCACCACCTCCAGGCATCACCCTTTTTCATTTCTCTCTCTGCTCCTGCCCTTGCCCCCTCTACTGTCTGCCCTTGTCATAGCAGAACGTAAATCAGATTATGGCATTACGGCACTCCCCTGCTCCAAACCCTCTAATGGGTACCCACTGCACTTGGATTAAATCCCAAATCCTTTCCATGGACCACAAGACTTCGCGTGATCTGGCCTCTGGCTACCTCCCTTCCGCTCGCGTACTCAGCTCCAGCCGCTCTGGCCTCCTTGCTGCTCCCCTCAGAGCCTGCACACAGGGTGCTGTCTTTGCTGGTTGCTCTCCAGACAGCTGCATGGTTTATTCTCTCACATACTCAGGTCTCTAGACAAAGGTCACTCCCTCGGAGGCCTTCCTTTTCTGTTCTGTCTAAAAGAGCCCTGTTCACTTTCTATCCTCGCCTGCTTTATTTGGTTCATAGTACAATCACTACTTGGCATCTCATCTCATCCATCTCATCCACCAGATTAGTATCTGATCCCCCCACTGACAGCAGGGGCTTTGTCCATTTTGTTCATTCCTGCGTCCCATTGCCTAGAAAAGTGCCCAGAAGAATAGTAGACTTTCAATAAATATTTTTTGACAGTGAATGAATACCATTCCTTCCAGCAGGATTGCCAAACCCATTTTTACTTTGCTTTGTCCATTTCACTTATCAACCAAGTCTTCGTCCTAGCCTTTGGCAAGACTCCAGGTTTCTCTACAAGGCAGGAATTTCTGAATAAAAAGATAAATACTTGAGACCCAAAGAAAAAGAATGCCTGCAGAAAATTGTACCTTTTCACATAACTAATTCCCTGAATCCGGGCACCAATCCCATGAGGTGACGTTGCTATTTCCCTTTTACATATAAGGAAACTGAGGCTTCCAGGAGATCACACAGCTGAGGGGTGGAGCTGAGATTTGAACCCAGGTATCCTGACTCATAGTCCAAATTGGGGAACATGAAGGACGGGGCAGCGTTGGGATACAGTGCGTGGGCAGGCAGGGTGGGGAACTGTCTCCTCTTTGTTTTTCTGTAAATGAGACTTTTTAGGATTCCTGGGCGAGAGTGTTTGGGAGGTGTCTGCTTACCCTACTAGCACATATCCCCTTTCCAGTCTCTACTTAACTGCGAGTTGCTGTCTGGAAGCACCTTGGGACGTTTCACTATGGTCAAGCAGTCAGTACTTAAGAGGGTAGTTAGAATCTCAGCTTTCCTTTAGTCATTAGGTCAATATTTGGTCACCACAAGGCTAATATATTGAGTTTGAGAGAGCAGATCAGGGACTGTTTGCTTTGTTTGTGTTGTTTGGAAAAGTCTTTCAATTCCACTCAGTTCAATTCCAGGAACAATGGTGTAACTGGTGTGGTTTAAACATTTAACCTCTTGCCACAGCCAAGCAGATAGAGCTGGACAGACTGGATCCCACAGCCAGAGAACAAGATTATCTTTTCAGTTTACAAAATACTTTTGCAAAAGATTCTCACACCAACTTCATGAGTAATGAGGAACTTAAAAACTGAGGGCAGTGGCGTGGGGGAGACTGTCTAAAGAAATGAGATTAACAGTTTTAATATGCGTGTGGATGATGCATGGAGGAATTAATTGCCCATTTCATTGACTTCTTTTGGGAATCTCGTGATTAAACTAAATGAAGACTGAGGGGTTTATGCTGTTTGAAGCGGTAGTTAGGATTCCTGTGTGTGTGTGTATGTGTGTGTGTGTGTGTGTGTGTGTATGTATGTGAATGTGTATCCTTGTCCTTGTATGTGGTGACCTATGCAGAAAAATAAGAGAATAACTGACAAAAGAAGAGAACACAGAACAAACACCTAATTTGAAGCCAAAGAGCCTTTTTGGAGAACCTAATTTGTTATTTTTTTCTTTCTCAGAGACTTGGGCTCTTGGGCTAGATATTTAACTTATCTGAGAGCCATTTTTCTCGTTTAGAAAATGGGACTACCTATCTCAGAGGATGACTACCGTATCAGGTACAAGGAAGACCACTCAAGAAATGTGTATTGAACTAAAAATTCCTCCCATTTGTTACTGCCCATCATTAACAAACAAAATACTGTAAAGTCAGAGCTCATTTGGATTTTTTTGAATGGCTATTCAAGTATTCTTTATAGAATTTACTCGTATTATGTTTTCAAAATGTATTCATTCCTAAGCTATCTTGGGATATGTAATAAATTAAAAAGAAATATAAACTTTAAAAAAAGAGTAAACAGGAGCCGCACAACAGGGTACAAACCAGACTAAATAAATATGACTTACATCCTGCCCTGAAATGCAACTTATAAGGGTGAAAGCGATCAGGACTGGACAGTTACTCCACTTGAAAACATCTTTGCTTTGGTAGCTGTAGAAACTCAGCAGGAGCCCCATGTTTGTTTACTGAACAGCAGATGAAATCCTCAAACAAACTTCTGCAGTGCACTCACAACTCACTTAAATGGATTCTCATATCTACAACCAAAACAAAGGGAACAAAAAGATCCATTGATAGAGTCAATGATAATATTTAAAGCACTTGCTTCTTCTGGCAACACCTGAGGATGGGTAAGTTGATGAACATCACAAACCATGAGGAACACAGTGGCTCAGGAAGCAGACCTGAAGACAGAGGCACCACTAAAAATCAGGAAACACTTTCCATTAGAATATAACAGCAATCCAAAATTGTCATAAGCATTTGACATGCATTAATCTCATCTTATTATCATTGCAAACCTGTAAGCCAAGTCTCTGAAAGATGGGAATACCCCACTTCACGAGACCTGGTACACAGGAAGAACTACTGAGTTAGAATGTCAGAACGAGAAGAGGAGTCAGAAGAGAACCATTTATTCATGACTTACTATTATGTTTCCTCTTCACTTAAACCTGTCACCAACCTTGTAACATAGGAACAAGCATCCTCTAAGAGTGAGGCACCTGGAGCTCCGGGAGGTGCCCACAGATGTCAAGTGGAAGAAGACCAGAGACTTTAACCCAGTTGTTCTGACTCCAAATCGAGTGTTCTCTCTGCTACACCTTAGCAAACCGCCACAGGTTCAGTCTTGCTTGGGAGCATGTTAAGGGCTGAAACAGCAGGAGACCTGGCCCTGAAGAACAAAAAGGGCCCAACAAATATTTTCAGTCCAGTGTAATTTGGCATCTCCCTCTGTCACAGCACTGCCTGACCTTGTAGGTGTCAAGTCTATTTGTTTGATCCTACTTGACATCTCTGCATCATTTTGCACTGTTCATCATGCTCTTCTTGAAACCCTCTACTCTTCTGGCTTCCATGTCACATGTCCTAATTCTATCTCTCTGACCAATGATTGTTACACTACAAACTTAACCTGGATAATAGCTAATACTTACTGCATGCTTCTTATGTGGTAGGTATCATCCCAATCTCTTTATGTGTATTCACATGTATTAATTTATTTAATCTTTGTAATAATCCTATGAACCAGTTGGTATTATTGTCTCTCTTGAAAAGATAAGGAAACTTAGCAACAAAAGAAAAGATAGATAAATTGGACTTCATCAAAACTAAAAACATTTATGTGTCAAAGGACACTATCAAGAGAGTGAAAAGACAACTCACAAAAAGGGAGAAAATATTTGCAAAGCACATATCCGGTAAAGGATTAACATCTAGAATATATAAACTACAACATAACAAAAAAATAAGCAGCCCAATTAAAAAATGGACAAAGGACTTGAACAGACTTTTCTCCAACAACATACAAATGGCCTCATCTTTCTTAATCTTTTAGCAGCATTTGATGCATTAATCACTGCCTCCGTTATAAAATACTTTCTTCATTCAGCTTCCAGGACCACTTCAATATCACTGACTGCTCCTTTTCAGTCTCCTTTGCAGGTTCCCCTTTATCTCCTGACCTCCAACTTTAGGTTCCCCAAGGATCTGTGTTCTTTGTCTTCTGACCTGTGTTCATAACTTTAAACATCATCCAAAATGCTGACATCTTGTCTGGATCTTTCTCCTGAACTTAGTATATATCCAACTGCCTAGTCAACATTTCCACCTAAAGATTAACAAAGATTCGTATTTAACCTATCCAAACCCAGCTCAGTTTCTACCCAAAACTCACTGGCTGCCACATCTCAGTAAAAGACAACTGTGTTCCTCCAGTTGCTCAGGCCAAAAACCTTAGAATCATCCGGACCTCCCCTTTCTTACTCTTATTCATTACATCAGCAAATCCTGTTGGCTCTACCTTCAACATACACCCAGAATTGGATTACTCCTGACTGCTTTCACCACCACCACCACCCCCCGTCACGTGGATTACTGCGATAGCCACAGGTCTCCCTTCTCCCCATCCCCATCAGACTTCCACACAGAGGTGAGAGTGCTTTTTAAACTTAATAACTTCAAAATCTAAGTCAAGCCATGTCACTCCACTCCTTAAGACCCTCCAATGGCTTCCTATCTGAAAGTAAAAGCCACATTCATTACAAGGTCCTCCTTGACCAGACAGCCCCTTTCTCATGGGGCTTCCGCCACACTTGTCTCTCTGCTTCTGTTCCCGCCAAGGCCTTTCATTACTGCCTTTGTAATACTCTTCTATTTGTGGGAATGTTCCCTCACTCCCTTTATACCCGACTGCCCTGTATAAACAGCACTCTGCATCCTCCATATCCCTCTCACTCGGCTTTGTTTTCTGTACGGCAGTTCCCACCACCTGACCCACCCAACCTATTAAGTTTGACTCTCCCCTCCAGTATTTGATGAGGGCAGGTTTGTTTTGCTCACTGCTCTGTCCTCAGCATGGAGAACAAGTGTCTGGCATGCAGCACACACACAAACTGAATGGCCCTTATTGCTTTGGTGTTAAAAACAACGGGGGAGGGTTGCAACTTATAAGGTTTTAATGAATATAGCTTACATGATGGATAAAAATTCTTCAAAATATGAGGTCCATGGGGAAAATAATATCAGGGGTCCTTAGTTGATAAAATGCTGAGAACCTCTGGATTAGATTATTCCGGGTTTTGAAGTTTAACTGAAATTCAAACTCAACACAATTTCAGTAAGAAAAATTTTGAATTTTGGTACTAGGTCTGGTCATACCCTAGCCTCTGGGCATATACAACGTTAAGGTTTTTTCCAGTCTAACATTTCTCTGTATTTCGACCAAGTTCTTTCTTCCAGAACAGAACATGGCAGCCTTGCTTCCTTTTCTAGGCCAAGGTTTAGCTTAGGAAGTGATGCCTTGAATATATGCAGAATGAAAAGCTTTCTTCTTCTGTGTCAACATAAGCCAAAAATAACAATGAAATCCTGCACATTCTCAACTTATCAATTTCTTAAGTTATACTTTTTTTTCCTATTATATAAGCATTACACGTTTATCGTGGTGAAAAAAACTGGCTAAGTCACCCTTATGTCACTGTTTAAGAGATTAGCATTGTTAAATTTTTCAGATCTTATAAAATATTCACGTCGTATACTGTGTATAGTAACCTTGTTATTGGCAATCATTACCCATGCATCATAGCTTAATCTTCTAAATTCAGGCAAGATAAGTAGCCTCCTGGCTAACAGCCAGGTATGAGTGCTAAAGAGTAGAGCCAAAAAATAAAGCATTTCAGATCAAGGACCCACACAGAACTCCATTTCAGCCAGCATTGGTTATAGGTGGTCCTAGATATGAAACAAGAGAGAGATTCTCTTGTTGCTGAAATGAAGATAAACCAGAAAATTTTATTCCCACAAAGAAAACCTTGTAATAGGACATCCTTTCGTGATGAAAAGATTATCCTATCTAAGGGGAAAGGAGTAAGATGTAACCATAGGGAACTATTGCTCCTTTTGAATTTTTTTTTTTTTTTTGGTGAGGAGATTAGCCCTGAGCTAACATCTGTTGCCAATCTTCCTCTTTTATTTTCTCCCCAAAGTCCTAGCACAGAGTTGTATATCCTAGTTGTAGGTCATTCCAAGTTCCTCTATGTGGGTCGCTGCCTCAGCAAGGCTTGATGAGTGGTGTGTAGGTCTGGGCCCAGGATCCAAACCGGTGAAGCCCAGGCCGCTGAAGCGGAGTGCACGAACTTAACCATTCAACCATGGGGCCACCCCCTCCTTTTGAATTCTTACACTCTCCTTTTAAGTATTCATATTGGACTGCTTTAAGATATAAGGTATACTTACTTAACAGGTTAAGTTCTGCGCCAGAACAAACTACATTTTTTTAAAAAAACTATCTTCCTCTCCTGCCACCTCTTCTTAGCCTTTCTAATCTCTGAAAGTTGAGTATTTCTCGGGCTGCTCACCTATGCCTAAATAAGCTCTCGTGTGCCCTGGAACAGAATGAGAAACTTGGCTTTGTCATAGTAGAGACTCTCTCTTTATTAAGAAATAGGTAATCTTAGAATTTTAGTGCTGAAGAGGATTTTAGAGGTCTAATCCAGTTCATAGATCACAATTGTTAGTTTTTTTTTCCCTACAGAGCAAAGTGGCTCAATATGGTTAAATAATTTGCCCGGTGTCTTAAAGAAGTAGTTTTACCCTTAATCTAAGTCTACCGACTTCCAAATTCAAGGGCTCTGTGCTCTCTCCTAGAGGTTAGATGTAAAATAAAATGTATCCACAGGCAGCTTATCATGATGAAGATCAGATGCTGGTGTCTTTTAGAACTGCTTGGGATACTGGTTCTGCCACTTCACGTATATGTATGATTTTGAGTGAGAAAACTACCGAGACTGTTTCCTTATCTTCAAACATTTTCAGGTTCAAGGAACATGTTTGATGCCTAATATTTAGTGTATAAAAATAAACATTTTCTCAGAGGGACACATTTAAGATCTTCCTTCCAATGAATAGGACTAATTTTCATATGATCAGATTCTGAAACTGTTCTATTAATTTTTATAGATGTCCTTTTGGGAAAATTACTATTTGCCAACTTTATTCTCAATGGTTACAGCACATCTGTAAAGACCTTCAAAAGCAAACTGTGAAGACAAGGAGTGGTTATCATATGGGATATTTCCGAACCCAATGACTTCAGAATCTGGTAGAGTAACTACAAGCATTCTACCTTATCTCACTTTTAAATAGTAAACTCCAGAGAAGGGCCACATTTCAAGAAATTGCCTTCACAAATATTTATTCCTTGTCTCAAATCTTTTCTGGAAAGAGATTGCTTATTTATTTATTTAAAGGTTCAGTTCAAGGAAGGCCACTTTCTCTTTAACCAGCATTCAGTCTGCAGAGCCATTCTGGGGTTACCAAAAATGTTGCCAAGACTGTAGCTAAGCTTAGGGAGGTTCAAACCAATAATTTGTTCAATTACATAGGACAAAGCAGGATCCACTGGATGTTAACTTCCTTCTTTTCAGTACGTCTTTTCTGTCAGGGAGCTCATGTAAGTCAAAAAATACAAAATGATTAGAAGGTATCCAATGGCTGACAGTCACTGAGAATGGTGAAAATGGAGCTTTTAAACTTAATCTGCTGCTTTCACTGGTAAATTACCATCTGAGGCACTTGGATGACCAAAGAAAACTTAGACAAATGAATCCAAGGCTTTCCTAGACAACTGCTGTGGGTACATTAACTAATTCTGAAAAACACCATAATAGAAGAAAGAGACAGGAGGATGAGAACAATAATTTTTACCTTTTGGCTAATTCATGTTGCAAACACCAGAATAAAAAAGGTGCACACAAAAAAGATAGAAAGAAGTACAGATTTTATTAGAGACTGCTTAAGCTTGGGAGGAACAACAATAATACAGGCATATGCAAACCTACTGTTGAGTGCTTGTAAAATCCTTTAAAACAGCTGACAAAAATTCAATATGATAAAATACATAAAGTTCTCAAAGAAAGTACTGTGTTAAAAAAGGTTATAATCTCAAGTCTTCAGGAAGGGTAGGAAATGTGCAGGTCTACTATATAAAACATAAGTAGTCAAAAAGTAAAAATTAAAATATCTCTGGATGTTCTCAAATGATATTTAAAAAAATACAGCTTAATGCTCCAAAAGTAGCTGAAGTGAAGGCAGACTTTACAAACCTTCTATGTAAACAAGCCTGAACTCTGTAAGATGTTCACAAATTCCTATTTTCAGTGTTCATATTTAACAAGGTTAAAAAAGAGCGCAAAGGCCCCCAGTACTGAGACCACTTATTGTACACAGACATAAGATGGGTTCAGAGTTCCAGGCTATGTCAGGAAATACAGTTAACTATGCTCACAGATCAGTTCACTGACACATGATTGCTGATGTTAGAACATTTTCACATTTGGGTGAATATAAAATGTCAAATTCTGGAAGAAAGTGAGTATAAGGCTCACCCCTTTAATTATATATAGTTCATTAGAGAAAAATGAATGAGAATAATTGAGGCATAAATTAAGAGTGAATTTCTAAGACAATAAAAGCACTGAAATAATTTGGCTTTAAAAGGAATCAAAATCCAAAGGTCACTAGAATCACAGCCTAATGTTTTATCAAAAGAAATATCATATACACGTAGTAACAGGTAGTGTTTTGATTTACACAAACAGGAAAACACTGTGCAAAAAGGAAAACATTGAGAGAAGGAAAACATAGTAATATTTAAAAGGCAAAAATAAGAGAATCCATGGGATGAAGCACCTGTATAACGAATGTAGTAAAGATCTAGTCCCAGGGTTGAGTTCTTCTGTATGAGCCTCAATAGTCTCACAGCCCTATTTTAAAGGATCACCCACTGACCCACTTTTTCTAGTGTGACAAGGCTTGGAGGAACAGCACAGTTTTGGGCTCCTTTCACATGTGGAGTCCCTGATTAGTCTGCAGTGATTTCAAATATGGTCTAAACCCATTGAAATGCCAGTATTACCAAAATTATACATTTTCATGGTGTGTCATAGCCTTTGGATTTGGGTCTTTTCATGTCTTTTCAGAAATCCTGCCCTCCAAATTAAGTAAAAACATGTATGTGACTACAGCAATGTCACAATTACGATGTCAGACCATCTGATGAATAAACTAGGTCAGAATATTTTAAAAATCCAGAGCAGCAGGGAATGAAAATAAAGAAACTTACGAAAAACCTTATTTTGCAAAATACTTTTGTAAAATGTGAGGTATTAACCTATTTCCACTCCATCATCCTTGCTTGTTTTCATCAACCACAGCAGATTCTGAAATGCAGCCTACACTGAGTCTAACAAGAACTACAAACGATGCTAAGATGTGTCTACAAATGACGCTAAGGTTCTTTCCAGATCTGAACCTCAAAAAGTGACCTCAAAGTAATGTGGTGGATTCAATAATGGATTAAAAGAAAAAGCCATTAAGCCTCCAGAAACAAGAACTGAAAATCACTTAGCAGTGGAGCCTGAGGGCAAAGACCAAGGACTTTCAGAAACTATGAACAATTAGTTAAATGAGACTGATAGAATATTGTTGAGTAGAAAGTCTCTGAGAAAAATGAAGCCAGAAATCATTCATTTGGGGGAGAATTTTTTTTGTGGCTAAGTTGTTTAACCCAAAAATAGAAATCTGATAATAAAAGTTATAAGAACAATTTTCCTCACTGGCAGTTAATAATAAACATATTAAATATCACATTTCTATTGTGATAAATTACTATAATGTCAAAGCCTGATAAGACTTTACCTTGTTATCCACTGTCATTCCTCTAATTTTAGAAGGATTAACCAACCAGTTCTTGCTAAATTGTAGGCACACATACAAAAAAAAAGTGAGTCTTGGTGAACACAGGATGTCTAGCCAGCCTCAGGTTATCTTCAGTCTTCACATTCTTGACGTTCCAGGAATGATGCGCGAGTTTAGGTTGGTTCTAGGATAGGCCCAGGGGCCTGGTTTGATCTGGGATCCCTGGGACCATACCTAGAACAAACCCAAACAAAACCAAATTCCTTGGGAGTGCTTTCAGCTCAGGTAGACTTCTGGGCTTTCACTCATATGGACCTCCAGGGCTGTACCAGGACCACACGCCAATCTTTAAGGGATAGGAGTTACATTTCTGGAGCTTTCTGTACGTTGCCAGATGCTAGTACTGTGGCTGAGTAAGCATTGTTTAAGTCATGAACAGAAGGTACAGGTTGGTACAATAAAAGTGCAGAAAACACTATTATTTAGAAATGGACTTAATGTAAGAATTTACTTGGGAGGGGAAAAATAACATGCAATTTCTTAGGATATTATAAAAGAATAAACTTGTAAAAGACATGTTTTAGTTTTAGAAAAAATGTTCAATGATAAACTCATTTGTAGGAAGCCAAGCTTTAGGAAATGCTACAAAAGTGAAAAACGTCAAGTCCAAAATAGTAAAATAATCCCTTATTTTGAGAAACTCTTAGGATATAAATATGAGAGGAAATACATATTTCTACAACAATATCTCATAGAATACATTCATTTTAAAAACAGCATGGTCAGAAGTAGACACACACTGCCCTATTGCAATAGTATCTTCAATATATGCCAAATGAAATTCAGTAAATAGGGATGAAACAAACTAATTTAACTGCTGACAGGTTAAAATATATTAAAATGTATAACATTTAAAATACTACATGCATTTTAATTTACCATACATTTTAGGATATCCACCACATCAACTCCTTATTCATGTTAAACTTTTGTATATGTGAATCCTGGAATCAATTCATCCTCTTTTTGGTTTATAGCAATTACACTGAGTAGAATCACTTTCCTCTCACAGCTACACTCAAAGAGAATTTTTCTCCTTGTACCACCAACCCAAGTTCAGCATCATGACTATCTACTCTGTAAAGGCAGGCTCAACTCCAGAAATTGGTTTGGATCATCTATTTTTTTAATGAATGTTGTATCATAATTCCCTTCCAGTAGCACAAATAACTGAAAACTGACTATGAGGCACAGCCATGAAACAAGCAGACTGATTTTCCAATTACCCTGCATCTGATGGAAGGATGACTCAACAATGGTCACTAAAACACAGTCAGCCTGTTGGTAAAACTAAGTTGTTCAATGCTCTTTCTAGACAGATTTGAATTTTACTTGCAAACATTATAACATGCAAATTTCATGTTTATTTTTCATTCAAGAGAGAAAAACCATCATGCTTATTTGACATATTAAATAATTTAAACATGCAAAATATAGAATGACAGTGGGAATTTAGTCATTCAAATATCTGTCACTGATCCAACACTGATAACTTTTGGCAAGCTTTTAACATACATTTAATCGAACAAAAAAGTAAAGATATTGTCTTAAAGAGCTGCATGACCAAAGAATAAATTCTTCATGGTATAACTGCCTACAGCCTAAAAACCTTATTACTTCTTAATTCTCTGTGATATCAATAACGAAAGTTTCTTACTTTCCAGGGCTCAGCCTACTTCATGTTTTGGAAATGAAGATACATTTCTGTAAAATAACTAAAACCGAAACATGAAAAAAACAATCTAGCCAAAGAAACTTTTAGCAGCATGTGGTATCCAATTCAAATAGAAAGTACTATAGAAAATTCTAATTCAAATGGACTGATTTTAATCAGAGCCAAAAAATTAGAGGGCAGAAATATAGAGAAGGTAAAGTATAGAAACAAAATGGTTCTTTTTGTACAATAATAGCTCTTTTGAGAGCAGATATCTAATCTAGTAACCACTTTTTTTAAAGATAGCAATGAAACAGTAGCAAGAGGTCACAAAATCCACGCACTTAAGTCTAATCCAGTACTTCAGGTCTTCAGAGTCAACGTACTCTTACTTTATACATTACTCTAGCTGTCTTGGTCATCTGGGTTCCAAAACCAAAGCTGACTAAGAGTATTATGAAGGTGGAGAAAGGCTAGTGCTACAGGCACACTTAAGCAAGCAGTAAAATAAATTGGAGGAATCAGAACTATTAGAAAACAAGAAACTGAAAACACAGGGCAGAGAATGGAGCCATTCAGGTAAAGGGGTATACAGTCCTCAGGGTGTAAGTCTATCACAGTATAACAACTAATGCTAATAATGATCATTTTGACATTGAAAAAGATTAAAATGTCTTTCATATATTGTTTAGGAATGCATACTAAGTTTTAAAAAGATTTCCTTCAGAAATTCTTCTAAAAAATTTTAATGCTTAAAGAGGTTTAAGCTCTACAGAAAACTGGGATATCTAGAATGACTCATTCTCCAAACACTCAGCTAGCCAGTTCTTACTAAATTAGCCATGCATGTTTAGTCTCAAACCAATAGCTCTAGAATATAAATCTTGGTGAACAGATAAACTATAAATCACATTATAGTGCTGTAAATCTTAAGTCTGTGTACTATACAAGGAAAAATGAACAAAACCAAAATATCTAACATTTTCCTAAAATATACACAATGATTTACACAAAGATGACAGTCAAATTTTCTTTTACAGCTAAATTCATTAATGGAGAGACACAGAAACATCAACATGTAAAAGCTGAATTAATACTTCAAATGTATGGCAATCACAATAGTCAACCAAGTATTTTCAGCAAGTTCTTAGTAGAGAACTAAGTGGAAACGAAAGTATGCTGAGCAGCCAGACAGGTACCACAAGGTCCATGCACTTTACAGACAGAAAAGCCCCTTAGCCTTCTTCAGTCTACTTACTCTTTATTTTAGACACAATTCTAGCAAGCTTGGCAATCTGGTTTCTCAGTCCTCAGCAGATTAGAAGCAGCGAATTAGAGGCCTAGTGCAGGAGGCAGGCACACAAGACAGCAGCAAAAAGTGACAGCTGATTATAAGGGAAGATAGAGAAACTGTGAAAGACAGATGTAACTCAAAAAGCATAGCAGTGCAGGGTCACGTAGGGAAGGGGCAGTCTAGATCTCAGTAGGCCATGAAGGCGAATTTCTGTTTATCACCCCATGACAGGAACTGATGTTCTTAAAGATGACAAAGAAAAAGTTAAAATTATATCCTAAATACTCTAGAAAAAGTGAAGAAGCAGGAAGCACATTTTAACAAATTTCCCACTAAACTGTTAAAAAATTTAATGATTAAATGGATTCGCCTTGGTTACCTGAAAAATTAACTCATGCAACTTAGTTACCTGTGAATGATGACAGGTAAATGAATTGTTACTGTACTAAGGGCATTTTTTCCATATTTTATTTTCTAAAACATTTGTAGCTTCATTTTCTAATATAAGTGTGAATTGCATAGATATGTTCTTATAAATAGAATTGGAAGTATAAATCAATCTTTATGCTTTGTCTGGTTGTCATTCAGGCATGATACCCACTTCAGTTCAAACAAGTGAGCTGAGCTATACCATAGTCTGACAGTAATTAGTTCTTGTTTCCTTGTTTTGTTTGGGTATAGAAACAATATACTAGGATTAAACCAAATCAGTTGAACTTTTCTTCCTACATGATTTATAATAATTTATCAAAATAGTTCATATTTTACATTATTGATGGTATAAAAGTAAAAGTCAGTCACCAGAATGAAACGCCCTCTAGGGTCCCTTCTAGTTAACACTCCATTGATTTATAATTTTGTGAAATGTATTGGAATTTGATTCTTTATATGCTTTAATATTAAAAGCTTTACCACTTTTATTATATGAATCAGAATATTACTATTTATTTAGTTAAAAATTGAGTTTTTAACTTTTTGACCTATTTTACTAACTAAATATTTATAACCACATCTTGTTTTGCAGACTCAAAAGTTTTATTTCCTTTTTAACTACTTCTGAGAAGCCAGAAATTGCAAACATTATTTAGGAATCCAGAGAATTTTGGTTTTGCTGGAAAAACTCCCCATGACATTATTAGGTCAGCTGCACCCACAGCTTTTCCATGATGGATGTGGGCTTAAATCCATATTCTTAAATTTCCTTAGTAATTTGCCTTAAATGTGTTTCTCCCAACTTGCCTGTCTTCAGTAACTTCAGAAATCAAACTTGAGTCAATGCATCAGTTCCTGATTATTTCATTAGACACTGTTAAGTACAATTAGTTTTAATGAGGACTTAAGAAGTCAGATAATACAGACAACCTGTAAAAATAAGCAGAGGACTGTAAATCAAAGACCAGCAAGAGTCTGGCCCTAGAGAAGATAAGCAGTTTTAATGAAAGCTGGAAAAAAGGGATTTAAAATACAGTAACTGTCACCAGATCTTTATTGCCATGACTTTTCTAACTGTAGGCAAAGCATAAAAATCCTGTGCTCAAGAGTGACCCAAATAAATAGCGTTTTTCATGCATTCTTATGTTAATACTACATTTAAAACAAACTATGGAAATGTTCATATTAAAAGCTGTTAGGATATTACTCCTAACAAGAATTATACAGTCAAAATACCACTGTAAAATCTGGAAAGCACAATTACAAGGTTTCTCCACAAAATATTTTTCCCAGAGGGCTTCTTTTGGATATAGGATGGCAGCTATTAAAACTAGTCAAAAGCCTGGTAAGACAAAGTGAAATATTCTTAGAAAAGTAACAAACAAGAATGCCCACTTATATTACATTGGATCTTTGTTTTATTTCCTAAGGTATTCATAAGAAGAAGAATAAAGTCCTAGACAGAGGTTCTTAGATTTCACTGAACATAAGTATCAGGTCTCATTCCAAAATGACTGACTAAGAATGACTGAGAATATAGCCCCAAATGTGCACTTAAGAAAATAGGACCTCCAATTAATTCTAATGTAAGTGCCTGATGAAAAAACAGAGAAACACTGACTTTTAGATTATTATAAGAGAACAATAGGAATTTTCACAGAAGATAATATTTTATCTTGGAAATATTTTCAAAGATGAAAGAAATTTTGAAAACTACACAACAAAAGAACATTCAATTAAAGTTCCAAGATCCTCGTATCACGATTTCAACAAGTAGAATGTTCATGGAGCTAAGTAACAACTAGTGAATAGAACAGATCAGACTGGAAGATTAGGAAGTCCTGATTAAAATTAGTCTTTCAAAATTAAAAAGTATCACCTCAGTGAGCACTGAATAAAACTGATATAATATTATGAAGATATTTTTCTCAAACTGGTGTAATAAAGAAATAAATAATAAAAGAATTAAAAATTATTGAACTCTCTTCCTGTGTAAGGTTATAGATTAAAAGAAAGATTGCAAAGTTTTTCCATAATTACTTCTTCAAAAGCCAAGGAAAAAAGGAGTTGACAAACTAATTTAAAAAGAACATAAACTCTCAGTATTATTATTTAAGAAATAATAGTCAGTTACAACACAAGACTTTTTTCCTTGGAATTTAGTTAACTATTTCTAAGTGGTAAACTAGGCCCGCCCTAAGATTTTGCTCCTAATGGCATAATTATGGATAAGTCTCAGAATTTTTGGCAGAATCACTTATAGTACAAAGGATCTCTACTATTCATATAAAGCAGAACAAAGTTTTTCCTCAGGATAAAAAATAAATATCCTGAGGTCATTAAAAAAAAAATCCCCTTCGGTATATGAAAATTTACTCACTGGAATTGCTAACTTACAGGAATTCGAATGTGTTTCTTAACTCTAAAGACAATCTAGACTCATTATGTAATTTCCTTTCTAGGACAGCAGCATAAATTGAGTTATTCCTACATTTTCTCCAAATAACATCTATAAACTACATCAGTGCATAGGAGCTATAGGTTTCAAAAAACAACATACTCCTGAAAATATCACTCTTTGAAAATGCAATCACAACACAAAACAGATGAGATCGAACAATTTGGAAAGCAATCTCTTTTAAGAGGTAGTATGTAACTGAAGTATTAAGGAGACAAGGATGCTTTCCAGGAAGCTGACAGGATGTTTCCAGAATTTTATTAGGGTGGAGACCGTACAGCCTCAGGCTAGAAGCCAGTAGCATCTTGACTTGCTTGTGATAATGGCACCCATTATCTCTAGGCAAATTGATAAAAAGAACTTTTTGCAAAGTTGGGGCTGAGGCCTTGGATCCTTAGGGATCCCACATTGACATTATCTCTAGGGTTGGAACAAGAATAGAAAAACATAAACACACAAAAAATTGAAAAGGTAATTCTCAAAATGATACAATGTTTTTCTTAAAAAGATCATTAGGAAATCTTTGAATTAAATAGTGAATACACATATGAACAAGGAAACATAAGAAATACATCATACCCCAAGTACCTATAAAACTACGTTTTAGTCCCAAATCCCAGTACACATCAATTGCATGGATTCAATTATTTTTTATTCAGAACCTGCATCTTTGTTTTAAGACTGGTATAAACAAAAATAAAATACAAACAACTTGTTATTAACATAATAGCTGCAGTTATTAACTGCAAGAATACAGTAAAAAGGAGTCATACTAAATGTTTAATGTTCTTGCAACAGAATTATCCCAGTCATTTCATGGCAGCAAATTCTGGCAAGAAATGATAAATTCATTTGTTATTAAAAGTACTTAAAGAATTTCCAAGATCAATCAGTTGTGCTGCAAACAAAACAGCAGTTTATGCAAAAGAGCCCTTACCTTCCTCTTATTTTCTATAGGATCTGCCATTTACAGGTAACTACTTTCAGATCAGTTGTTCAAAACAAGGTTCTTCCTGTAAATTCACATCTTAGCTTTATATGTAGTAAAGTTACACTCATTTTCCCTTTCCAGTGGAATATCTAGTCTTGAAGCTAAAACACTTTCTTAAAAAAGGAACAATTTCAAATCCTTCGTGTCAATCTTGGGTCTTACTTTTCTTCTACCTCATTTTTATTTTCTTGTATTATTTGTTCTTCCTCCTCATCACCAAAAGTCTGTTCCTGCATGGTGGTGAAGGAGAGAGATCTAGCAGCCACTTCTGCAGCGAGGCCAGCAGTGAAGGTAAAATCCGGTGACAGATGTAGCTGTGCCAGCCTCTGCCTAATGGAGGGCTGTGACGAATCCCTGGGAGTTGGACGGGCAGTGGCCAGGCCACCTACGTCTGCCTGCTGAGATTCATCTTCACTGTCACATTGGTAACACACTCTTTCTTCAGCTCTTTGGAAGAAGACTTCATTTGCAGAACTGTCTTTATTGTTACCATCTAGAGGGTTTTCACATAAATACTCAGTCCTACTACTTATTTCATTGTCAGTTGTGGAAAGTTTACTATTTTCCTCTTCAGTATCATTTTTACCAACTTCCCCCATATCTGAATCCACTGATGGTTCTGAATTACTTATGGGTTCCACTGGGTCTACAGGAGACAAGGATTTCAACACAGCTTCAAAGGGGGGGGGGGGGAGAAAAAAAAAAGAAAGAAAGAAAAATAATAACTAAGGACCCAGCAATGATTTAAACTTTACACTCCTAGTAGTTTTTTTCTTTAAAGAACAATAAATAAATAAAAGCTAAATAAAATTTTTTAGTAAAATCAATGTAAATTTGTAAATCCAGAGAACTTTATAAGAGGTAAAAAGCCTAAGAAATGAAGTGAGATGGGGTTTTAATGGAGATTTTAAAACACCTCACATATTCTCATTCAAAATATTAAAGCAGTGGTTCTCAAAGTGTGGTCCCCAAACCAACAGCATCAGTCAGCATCACCTAGGAATTTGGTAGAAATGCAATTCTTGGGCCCCACTCCAGAGCTACCCAAGAGAAAATTGGGAGTGGGGACCAGCTATGCTTTACAAGCCTTCCACTTGATTCTGATGCACATGAAAGTTTGAGAAACATTGTATTAAAGAATAAGCACATAGTTTTCACTGATAAGCTGTCAGATAAAATGCCTAAGAATCCAGATAATAATCGTATGTTCTACACATATATATTTACAAGTTAAAACAGCACGGGGAAAAAAATGCAACATATAATTCAACTTACTTGCCAACCACCTAACAAGACCCTGATGACAACAAAGCCATAACTTCTACACATTTTGTAATGCCACAGAAAAATATAAAATGAAATAAAATCTGTATTTAAGATCAACTACTGTACAAAGCATAATACATAAATATTACATCCATACGGCAGAAGTTGTCCTTTCAAGGAAAATGAAGTTTATTTAGCCCCTCTTGATGTTAGTAGGCAGTGGGTTGCTTGCTAGGCAGTCTCTCCTCCCAGTATGAGGGGTTAGTACAATACAATATATTATGAAGCATGACGGAAGAAAAAAAGTGCGTCTTGAAGATCTGGCGTTTATTTAAAAAATAATTTTGTAAAACGTGTCCATTTCCAAGAAACAGATCCCTAAGCTGCAGTAACTCCACTAGAGAAGCAGCAACAACAGAAAAAAATGGCCACAGCAGGTTCCATTGTAGAATGTCCCTCTCTAATTCCATTCGGACTTTACCCCTGTAGGCAGAGATGAAAACAACTCTGGAAGATGTACTGAAATTTTTCATGGGAAAAGCATTTTATGGTATCAGCAGCTTTTTACTTATTTTCACAAACTAAATCAGCATTATTGCCCTTTCAAATGTAAACTATCAAAGCACATACCTGAAAAGAGGCACACTTCTCTCGCTAAATCTTTGCCCATACTGTCAATTGGATAATTTTAAAGCTACATGAAGAAAATACTAAATAAAAAAAGGACACAAGTTCATATACAGTGCTATTTTCAGTCTTCATGTACAGCTTTAGTCTATAAATCTGTCAGTTCTTAAAGAATGCAACATATATCAGAAGTTGATTGATATTCCTGAATACTGCTCATTAAATGGGGAGATATAATCTGTATAATGGGTCAGCGGACAAGTGCATTTCCACCGTGCCAGAATATAAGCCTCCGGGAGTGGAGGGAGTTTTGTCTCTTGATCCAAGTGCTACGGATATACAGCAGTAAACAGTGCCTCAATAACTACTTGTTGAGTGAATAATTTGCTGAATGAATACTGAGGGGGATAAAAAAGCCCCTATTTAAGGAGACTGTAATTTAATTATAGAGACAATACAATCGACCACATAGAAAACAACAAAGCCTAAAACGTAATAGTCTTAATCTCTGATTTACGTAGGCCCAATATATGAACAAGCAGGTTACAGAAACTCTATTTTTACTGCTGCTGCTGGGAAGTTCTTTTTGGGGGGGGAAGTTCTTAATCTACTATATGCTGTGCTGCTCAAGACCTGCTTTCATTTCACTACTGTGCCCCTCTGGTGTGAGCATCTGCAGTGGTAGGAGAGGTGTCAGAGAAGGGCTGGAGCGGTCAGAGGAGGATTCACAGGGGAGACTGGTGGAGACGACAGCTTGGGGAAAGAGAGAATTCTTGGTAAAGGGATCAGCATGAATGTTCTTCATGAATAAAAACAGCAAGTTTGTGGACGCATAGTCTAATGAGATAAATATAACTAGAAGAAGATATCTTTATTAGAAATAGTGGGAAATACAATTGGATATGACGGACTCATGATGGAGAGGCTTGAAACCAGGTAAAGGAGTTTAGATTTAATATAACAAGAAAGGAACCGCTATAGGTTTTTAAGTTAAAGAGTCATTATCAATACGCTGTTTGAGAAACACCTGGAAGGAGCTCGCAGATACATCTTGTCCAAGGTACATCTGGACAAGGGAGAATAGTAGGGCTCCCAAGAGAAGAAAACCCTGGGGAATTTTCCAGAAGTATAGGTAAGGTATATACTTCTAGTGAAAAAGAGGAAGGGAAAAAGAAGGCAGTCGGTTTTGGGCTCAACCCCAAAATGAGCGTCATGCTCAAAAATGGAAGGGAAGCCCCACTCAACCTTCTTAGAAATCCATAGGAATTACTTCCTCAACTAGGAATTAGGTAGTTTGATAATGCCAAGTATTAAGTGTCCCTTCACTCCCTCCCCTGCCTCCCATGAAGTTTGACTAAAGAAAAGCAGGGCAGGAAACATAAGGGAGTTTAAGGCTAATCTCAGGTATTACCAGTCATCCAACTTGGTCCAAATCCAAGTATGGAGACTTTGCGCACAGAGGCACCTCCTCTTCTCCCATCTACTTAAGTGCTCAAATCAATGAAGTAACCTTAATGATGTAACTAAGTGGTTAGGTCTTAATTCATTTGTTTCAATAATGAACATAGAGTTATTATTTTGTGTTTCATTGAGGCATCTATAATATAAACATAAAGATAACAGAGTTTAGAATCTCGAATTCACTAAATTTGAAAACACTCTAATTTATTCAACCCATTGGCCATTCTAAAACAAATTTAGTAAAAAAATCAACTGATGAAAAAGTGTGATTTCATATTCCCAATTTGATTATATACCTACTTTTTTATTGATCAAACTGATTTCACGTCTAGAAGAAAAACTACTATACTTACTGATGGATCCCTAAAATTAAAGCCATAAGAATTATATAGCTAAAGTAAGATTCACAGTTCAAGAAAAAAGAATCCCCTACACTGAGATAAGCTTTTACTCTGAAGTCAGTGCTTACCGTGATCACTAAACAGAAGTTGCTTCCACTTCTGCCTTTCTGCCTCGGATGCTTTAAATCCCAGCACAGATTTTAATTCTTGGAGTACCCTCTTGGATTCTTCATGCTCACGCTTCTGTCTCTCTCTGTCTTCTTGAGACAAGTAATAAAAATCATCCTTTCTGAAATCACTGTCCATATCTATATCATCAACATAAGCTTCTAATTCCTGAAAATGAATACAACAAAAAGCACTTTACTTCAAGCAGATAGTTTCCTAGGAGCATCCATTTTCTTGCACCTACCCATCTCCAAGATTAAAAAATGAGGACTCTCGGCACAGGTCATTAAAGTAGTTGGGCAAACAAAGAAAACATACTTATAGATAAGCTGACATCTTAAAACAACTTAACAGTTGATACAAACAAAGGCTGTGGATAAGAAAGTTTAACAAGTTCAATCATTATTTTTCTACTCTGATACTACTCTATAGATCTAGTCAAGATTACAGTTATTAGCTTTGTCAAAACCAATCAAAATGAGCAGGGCCGGTGGTGTGGGGCAGCGGTCAGGTACGTTAGTCTTTTTGTGGTAGACATCTGTGGTTCTTTCTGACTTCCTAGGAAATCTGAACACTATTGGTAGGTCTGGGCAATATCTCATCCTCTGGTTCTCCATCTCTAAGGCAGAGGGTAGGATTCTTGTTCACCCAGCCTCTCTTGCAGTTATGGTTCAGGAAAATGACTTGGGATCCTCAAGATGTACCTGGATCAGATCTGATTCAGAAGTCTGCTATAAAAGCAGCAAGCATCTTGAGGAGCCCATTTTGGCAAGGATGGTGGCAGATCATTTCCAGAGGTAAAAGTTTGAAGGTAGCTTTCATCATTCAGCAACGACGGAGCAAGTGGCAACGTCTGCATCCAGTGATCTAGGCAGTGGTATTGCCACTGGAACAGTTCTTTTGAGTGCTTTTGGCTGTTTACCCCAGCCTGATTCAAGCTTGATTATCTGGCCCGCTGAAATATTCTGTCAGCTAATGATTTTAATCAATTTCTTGTTTGTTAAACCATGTAGGGTCTCCCTTTGCAATTAAGAATACTGAATAGACAACATGACCTAAGGAAAAGAAGTTTTCCTTAGGAGGAGCAAAAGAAATCTTTGTCAATATCTAATGCAATCATTAAAAACTTGTTTTTTAAAGTGAGGTATAACATACATGCAGTCAAATGCACAAATCTTAACTGTACAGGATTTTTATGTATGTGTATATACTGGTAACCGCCACTCAGATCAAGATAAAAACATTTCGAGGGGCTGGCCCAGTGCCATAGTGGTTAAGTTCGTGTGCTCTGCTTCAGTGGCCTGGGGTTTGCAGGTTCAGATCTCAGGCGCAGACCTAGTACCACTCATCAAGCCACACTGTGGCAGCATCCCACATAAAATAGAGGAAGACTGGCACAGATGTTACTTAGCAACAATCTTCCTCAAGCAAAAAGAAGAACATTGGCAATGGATATTAGCTCACGGTCAATCTTCCTCACAAAACAAAAATAACATTTCCAGTATCCCAGAAGGTACCTCTGTCAATTCACTTATTTTTAATGGGTTTAATCACTTTTAAGTGTCTAAGAAATGGAAAATTAGATACAAATAACAAGAAAATCTGCCGGTAGATTCAATGGATTCAAATTCAAGGCACTAAGAACTAACGATCTGATATAAACTCAATACACTACACTGTGATTTTGAAGCTCATTAGAAACATAAATTCAGGGGCTGGCCCTGTGGCCGAGTGGTTACATTTGTGTGATCCACTTCGGCAGCCCAGGGTTTCTCCAGTTCGGATCCTGGGCGCAGACATGGCACTGCTCATCAAGCCACGCTGAGGTGGCATCCCACATGCCACAACTAGAAGGACCCACAAGTAAAAATACACAACTATGTACCGGAGGGCTTTGGGAGAAAAAGGAAAAAAAAAATCTTTATAAAAAAACAAGAAACATAAATTCAACAACTTATTCAACAATTAATTATCCTATAACTTCACTTACAGAGAAAGTTAGGTAACTGTGTACATGAAACTCTTCTTTGGGGGAAAAAAACAATTTTCACCCTTACCTGCTCCTCGGGGATGGGATCTTTGTCTGCGATGTGTAGAGCAGGCTGCATCAACGGTACTACAGTACAGTGTGGGTTTTCACATGCTGTTTCAGGCTTGGCTTAAAAAGAAACAGGCCGCACAGAAATTAGTGAATATATAATTAAAAAATATTCTTGTTACTACTATTTTGCCAATTTCATAGTCCAACTTGTTCTGATTATAACTTTCATTTAAAAAACAAGGATATTAAAGTTAATAGCAGTAAATCAGTAGATTTACAATTTAAGTTAAATTTAAGCTCTTGGAGGAGAAAACCTGGTTTTCTCCCCCTTCAGCTCACTAAGTACTATCTGGCATACAACTGGTACTCTATGAATATTTGCTGAACAAATCAACTTTTGCTCAAGGCATAGGAACAGTCTCAAGACAGACTATCACCCTTCCTCACAAAAGACAAACTTCAATCTTGCACTTCAATTGTACTATTTTTACACTCAGAAGTTAAAAGTGGAAGTGAATTTCACAAGTAAATAGCTGGAAACGATCACCCAGGTGAGTTCAACTTTGATTAGTTATTTAAAATTGGTATCGGGCTGGCCCAGTGGCATACTGGTTAAGTCTGCGTGCTCTACTTTGGGGGCCCAGGGTTTGTGCATTTGGATCCCGGGCACAGACCTACATGCTACTCACTGAGCCATGCCATGGCATGTGCCACATACAAGACAGAGGACAAGTGGCACGGATGTTAGCTCAGGGACAATCTTCCTCAGGCAAGGGGAGGAGGATTGGCAACAGGTGTTGGCTTGAGGCCAATCTTCCTCAACAACAACAACAAAAAACATCTAAAAAGATAAATAAGTAAACTAAAACTGGTGTTTGGTATCTAATCACAGGGTTACTTAATCTCATATCGAGCTCTCTTTCATCAATTTCTCTCCACTTAAAAAGAAGTATGGTTTTAGCCTCTAGATTTTCACCTTTTAAAAGTAATGACAGATAATTGGTTGGGACCAGGGTTGGCTGGCACGGGCTGGTGTGGTCAAAGCAAGCTGGGCTGAGCTGGGCAGAACTCTCAGTAGCTGTGAGTCGGCAGGAAATGTGGCTTAGTAGGAGACAATCCATAGTGTCAGGTGATTGGTTATATACAAAGGATTGAGTAAATAAATATATTGAAGATAATGACAGCCAAGTTTCTCATAATCAGAAAAAGTAGGTACAAATATAGAAAGGGGGAAGGACAGAATAAATTAAGTGGTGTTGGAATTAAACTGGAGGTATTGGTGTGAACTTATGGTTTATAACACATATGGACAGACAGCTATAGAAATAGATATACGTGTGTTAAATGTATATACACAGATATGTTTCCCAGGTTTGTACACTGAGAAGTGGTAAAAGCAATAACATCCTGGTGGCTATGAGCATATAGCACCCAGATCTTGGTTTCTAAATGCAATCTTCCATTAAAAGGAATGAGGGCTTGGGGCCGTCCTTGTGGCTGAGTGGTTAAGTTCACGGGCTCTGCTTCCACAGCCCGGGGTTTGTTTGCTGGCATGGATCCTTGGGGCAGACCTACACACTGCTCATCAGGCCACGCCATCCCACACAGAAGAACTAAAATGACTTCCAACTAGGTTATACAACTATGTACTGGGGCTTTGGGGAGAAAGAAAAAAAAAGAGGAAGACTGGTAACAGATGTTAGCTCAGGGCCAATCTTCCTCACGAAAAAACAAAAAATGAAATGAGGACCTCTTGGAGACATGGCTGATACGAGGACTGGGGGCAAGGAAAGTATAAGAAAGTAAAGAAGAGCTCAAAGAATGCTGGTGACACAAACCATGTTGAATGGGTTCCCTCTGGTCAAACTTTGGACAATTTGAGAAACAAAACAATAATATAACAGTAACAAATTATGATTCATCAAATAAAACAAGAATCTATGGTGCCAGCCTGGTGGCACAGAGGTTAAGTTCGCACGTTCTGCTTTGGTGGCCTGGGGTTTGCCAGTTCAGATCCCAGGTGCGGACCTCCACAGCGCGTGACAAGCCATGCTGTGGCAGGTGTCCCACACAGAAAGTAGAGGAAGATGGGCATGGATGTTAGCTCACGGCCAGTCTTCCTCAGCAAAAAGAGGAGGATTGGTGGCAGATGTTAGCTCAGCGCTAATCTTTTTCTTCTTCAAAAAAAGAGGGGCTGGCCCTGTGTCCGAGTGGTTAACTTTGCATGCTCCACTTCGGTGGCCCAGAGTTTCACCAGTTCGGATCCTGGGCGAGGACATGGCACTGCTCATCAAGCCATGCTGAGATGGCATCCCACATACCACAACTAGAAGGACTCACAACTAAAAATACACAACTATGTACTGGAGCACTTTGGGGAGAGAAAGGGAAAATAAAATCTTAAAAAAAAAGAAAAAAAAAGAAGAATCCATGCATCCATATTGATATAAATAAGTAAATAAGTGGAAAAGAGGGATGCTTTACTTTATAATAGAATGCCAACTAAGAAGTACAAAAGGAAAAATGGAATTAGAAAATTACTATTTGGCAGCCATCTAATTTAAGCAAAATCTAATTTAAGCAAAAAGTATCAATGGATGCTAAAGCTAGCTGGTGAAAAAAAATTTTTTTTTTGAGGAAGATTAGCCCTGAGCTAACATCTGCCACCTATCCTCCTCTTTTTGCTGAGGAAGACTGACCCTGAGCTAACATCCATGCCCATCTTTCTCCACTTTATACAGGGGACGCCTACCACAGCATGGCTTGCCAAGCCTTGTCATGTCCGCACCCGGGATCCAAATCGGCGAACCCTGGGCCACCAAAGCGGAACGTGCGAACTTAACTGCTGCGCCACTGGGCCAGCCCCTGGGTGAAAAAATTTTAAGCTAATTTATTTTATTTCATTCACTTATAAAATTCAGTCTTTTTGGTATATAATTTTATGAGTTTAGACAAATTAGAGTCATGTAACCACTACTACCACCACAATCAAAATATAGGATAGCTCCAGCTTAAATATTTACTAATGCTGCCTTATCCAACTCCTCATACCCATGGAAATGTTTTCTGTTCCTATTAAATTTTACCAGTTTAAGAATGCCATGTAAATGGAATCATATAGTATGGAGTGATTTGAGTCTGGGTTCTTTTGATTAGCATTAGTATTAGAAATTCTTCCATCTTACTGATGTATCAGCAGTTCATTTCTTTTTTATTGCTGAGTAGTATTCCATTGGATGGATGGATGAAACAGTTTATCTATTCACCAGCTCAAGGTTATTTGGGCTGCTTCTAGTTTTAGTGATTATGAATGAAGCCACTATAAAATATGAGTATAGTTTTTTGTGTGAATATTAAGTTTTTATATCTCCAGAGAAAATATCTAGCTATGATATGACTGGGTCATACGGTATGTGTATACTTAATAATGGGAAAAAGTTTGATACAGAAAGGATATTTATATAATCTCAAGGTATTTTTTTTACAAAATATGTATCATGAAAGACAAGAAAAGCTAAAGGAGAAGACAGAACAAGAAAACTAAATGCCACGTGTGATCTGGACATACAAAAATATTATTAGACTAATCAGTAAAATCAGAACAAGGTCTGTGCATCAGAGCAATACTATATCAGTGTTGATTTCCTCATTCTGATGGTATACTGTGGGTATGGAGGAGAATGTCTATGTTTTTCAAAAATGCAAAGAGAAGTATTTAGGGGTAATGGGATTTCACGTCTGCATCTTACTCTCAAATGGTGCAGAACATCAACAAAAGAATGCACAGACTCATACACAGAGAGATAAGGCAAATCTGTCAACAACTGGAGAGTCGGATGACCTATTTTTGTGATATTCCTGTAATTTTGAAGTAACAACAAAAAAGATATTGCTAACTAAATCACTTGTTTCTTAAAAAATTCAAACATTTTATTTCAAGTTGTACAGCAATGGTCATTATGAGCGTTTCAGTGAGATAAGTTTGTGAATTACTTGGTCTTAATTCATATCGTTATTACCTATGAGCAAAAGCCACACATACAGTACATAATTAAGAAATGGCGTATCACCTGCCCAATGATTTGGAGACAGTTTTAACAATCATGTTTAAGTGAATGACCAAGATTCAACATCTCAGAGTATGCTAAAGGAGGGGTGAATGGGATACATCTTTTAACACCCAATGGTCTTCTCAGTGTTTCTACTTACAGAAAATGTACGCAAAAGCTCTAGCCTTAACTCACATCAAAAAGTTAATATGCATAAATATTTACACATATCAAAAACCCTTGGCAAATGTATACTTTGTAGAAAAAATTATTCACCATTTACATTTGAGATATAAAGGAAATCTATCGGTAATATATCAGTAATTAGCATGGTAACATTTTCTTTGAAAAAAGTTAATACTTTTACTGTAAGGACTTATTCAGCTTGTTTAAGACATTAAACCAAGTAAGACAGATCTAGCTTTAAACAAAACAATGACTAATAAGATGATAAAGCATTAATTATCTTTGGCAGCAACAGAATTTCTGTACATAAATCTGATCAACCTCATCATAAAGGTCCAAGGTATAAACACCGTATTGGTTTGTATCACAAGTTTAAACATTAATATACTGAACATTTACAAGGAAATCAGTGAAATTAATTAAAAAACAAGTATAAAAGCTGGGTCAAATGAAAGCAGTTTTGCAGAAAACTTCAAGACTGCATTTTTACCTAGCAAGTACAAGGCACTCTGATGTTACCATTAAATAATGGCACTTAATAATACATTTTAGACCCTTAATAACAAATATGCAGTACCACTTATTATGGCATCTGTATACTATTTCTGAATGACTGAAGTAAGTATTTTCTTTTTTCTTTTGATGAGGAAGATTCACCCTGAACTAACATCTGTGCCAATCTTCCTCTATTTTGTATGTGGGTCATCACCACAACATGGCCACTGCTAAGCAGTGTAGGTCTGCACCAGGAACTGAACCTTGGTTGCCAAAAAGGAGCATGCAGAATTTAACCACTAGGCCATGAGGCCAGGCTCCTGTTGAGTATTTTATCTTAAAAGCAAAACTCAGTTTCTGGCCCCTGACTATGAAACTCATTATTACCCTAACTGGAAAAGAGTTTCTGGAAATTCTAATAATTAAATAATACTATTAAAATCTATCCCTTCACTTAAGTTTTTTAAAAAGGAGGCATATGATTCAGGGAAACTTTAAATAATATTAATTTTTTGTTTAATAGAAGGCGATAATAATAGGAGGCAAGACTTTATATTCAGGGTCAATTTGTACGTATAAGCTCAATCTTTTTTAAGTAAACTAAGAAATTTTGTCAAGTCAGTTTCATCATGGAGATAAGAAATACACCTGATAAAATCCTACCAGAGTGGAATAAGCATTTCTGGTAAGTGTATGTGAAAGAAATCTCTCATAGTTACCTTTCTTATCGGTGTTCCTTCGTAGCAGTTTGTCCACTTGAGAAATGGCCTCTTCCCAGCAGTTGTTGCTCGCTTGAACATGGGGCTGAATCAACTTTAATTTCTGTTCTAGGATTTGATAAGCTTCTGACACTAGTTCTTGTGTTTCTTTAGTACAAACAAGCTTTTCAAGTTCATCTTCAAGAATTATTACCCTGAGTAATAAGGAAAAACAAACAGATTTCTAAAATACAAAAAGGAAAATTTATAATTCACAAGGCTTAGTTAAGAAATAAGCTTATAAGATGAAAAAAGTTCTGAAGATGGAGGGTGGTAACAGTTGCAGAACAATGTATACGTACTTGATGCCACTGAATAGTGTGCTTAAAAATGCTTAAATGGTAAATTTTATGTTATGTGTACTTTACCACAATTTTTTAAAAAGCTCATAAAGAATATCATATATTTATTCAACAAATATTTCTTGCACACATAGTGGGCATTTTATGAACTGAAAGGATAGATTAAGTCCATTTCCTACTTATAAGAAACTTATGATTGAATCAGGGAAACTATACATATATAAATACAATAAATATCAAAGTTATAATACCATTTTATTTCCATTTTACAGATGAGGAATTAAGCCCAGAGAGTTGAAGAAACTTGTCTGGAGTCATGCAGCTGGTAAGCTGTAAAGCGGGGCTGAATCCACAGAGAAAGAAAGATACAGTGTTGCAAGAATTCAGAAGGGGAAGTTACTACCAGTTATGGGTACACACAGGGAACAGCTGAGGAAGAGGTATTTTTGAGGTAGCACCGAAGGATTGATAAAATTTGAGCATGTACAAAAGATGAGGAAGGTCATTCCAGATGGTACATGGAAAAAGGCATTTATATAGTTTGGCTAAACTGAAGGAAAGGAGTGCAAAATAAAGACAGAAAAGCAGACTGCAGTCAGGTTCTGGCAAACCCGTTCTATGGGATGTTTTATACAGACTTTGGTCTAAGCTGCTACATTCGGAAACCAGTGAAGATTTTCAGTTAAGTGAGAAAGCAAATATATGCCTTAGAATCACTAATCGGGCAGTGAGCACTCTGGAGGCAGGGAGAACAGTTAAAGGGTTATGTCCTAGTTTAGGCAAGTTAGAGTGGGAACAGCAAAGGGGACAAGTGAGAGGGAGGAATGGAACACAAAACTATTATTTAGATAACACTTTGAGTGTACAGCAGTGCTATAGAACAAATCAGATATGATGGTTTGTGACTGGTATACTCTCTAGTTAAAATATTTTGAGGGGCTAGCCCCGTGGCCAAGTGGTTAAGTTCGCCCAGGGTTTCGCTGGTTTGGATCCTGGGTGCAGACATGTCACCGCTCGTCAGGCCATGCTGAGGCGGCATCCCACATAACACAACCAGAAGCACTCACAACTAGAATACACAACTATGTACTGGGGGAGAAGAAGTAAAAAAAAAGAAGACTGGGCAACAGTTGTTAGCTGAGGTGCTAATCTTTAAAAAAAAAAATTTTTGAAAGGTGACACACCATAACGTGTAGAATATTTCATTTTTAAACAGGGAACATACTTTCCACACATAATCCCAAGGTACAAAGCTCCTCCTTTTCATTTTCATGCCCATCCAGTGTAGCACTCTTCCTTCTCTGAGCCATCATCCCTCATTCTAATGCATTCCATTACGCCCTGTATATTTCTGATTCTATTGCCAAAAACTAATTCTCTAGAGACACTGGATTAGCCTAATGCAACCTTTCCACTGAAATCTTGTTTTCCTCTGATGATGATCCAGCCTTTGCCACCCACTCAGGTGGAGATCGCCTCATCTCCCATATTCCCTGTGGAAGGCAGGGAGCAGCTAAGGCCAGCAGAACATCCCTGCCTCATAGCTTAATTTTTCCTTAGGTCCTAACCTTAACATCAGCCTTACGTACCTAGCTCAGAACTTGTATTGGTGGGTAAAAACTTACCTACTCAAAATGTCTTTCTGACCTTAATTTCCTACCTTTGTATATTATATCCTTCCTCACTCTAGTAAACTAGTCTTTAGATTTTACTGAGACTTCAAATCCTTTTGAACCATTTGTTTATCTTTCAAAATTGATTGCTGCCTTCCCCCTTCCACTTCTTGCCTGCTATCTAGGGCCAAGTACGCCAACTGCAGTCTTTAAATTCCTATGACCCTCCCGATTACCAACACAACATGAATCCAACCATTCATTTTATCCAGTCCTAAACTGCAAGTCTCTGTCACAGAAAATTTTCACTGGAATGACTGGAACCTATACTTTACTAAGGCAGAGTACCAACAATACTACGCAAAGTAGAAGACCAACAAATATAAACTATGGGCCCTACGTTATACTATTCAACTGGGGTCAAAAAGCCTTTCCTGTGCTACAGAAAAATGTCCAAAGCTGCTGAATTTATTTAGAAAGTCAGCAATATGTTACTCTTCAACTATACATAACAATACCTTTTTTTTTTTTTTTAAAAAAAACCACTTCTTATAATTTATCGTTCCAGTGCTGGCAGATATTTCTCTTAGATTGCAGGTCCCAGTTTAAGAGCCCTACTTAAAAAGAGTTAAAGCAAGCTCATTCTTCATAAACTTCTCCACTTCAGCTCTCAAACAGAATGAACATCTGCTTTTGTCGCATCTTTCTAGGTTTTCTTTTGAAATCAGGCAAAGTGAAAACTGTAAATGACTCCCCTGAATTATGGTACTTACAAATCATTGTTTCTCTGCTACATTCATAGCTATAAACCATCCTTCATGCTGCAGGTCTCAATTTGGCTTCTTCTTTCTAGCTAGGACATAAGCCAACAACCACAATGGCACAAGAATGAAGCTTGCTAATCACAGGAACATTTCCTTAAATGGCTTCTAAACTTACTCATTCAGCAATGCTTTCAGATGGAGCTGTAAGCTGCGCACTGCTGTGTGAATGTTGCTCAGTTCTCTCGACTTCTGTTGAGTTTTGGATAGACGCTGGGGCACTGACTGGTGCTGAGTTTCAAAGTACCGATAGAACTCATAGCTGCGCTTAAGCTCCTCCAAGCAGGCAGAATGGGCACGAGGGAGACCTTGAGTCACATCGGATAAAATATGATGAGGCAAAAGTGCTGGAGTAAGGAACGGCCCAGGAGGTGAATTAGCTGTAGAAAGTAACAGGGCTAACCGTCTGAAGAACTCTGAACTCTGTGCCACCCAGAGTTGGAACAAAACCTGAAAAAAAAAGAGAAAAAAGGCCTAGATCAACAAAATGTATTGGCTAACATTCAAAACAAACTACAGACTTGTTTATCTTAACTTCTGGTTTAAATTTTTCACTTTATCCTAAGTAATGAAAAGAGCTAGGCTTGATCTAACTCTAAGATTAGCCAAGAATGTTACATCAAATTATGCGGTCACGGCATGTGAGGAACTTCTGATTCCCATACAGCAGGTAACACCAGTACCTAATTTAGTGCAGCTCTGCCCTAGAAAACAAGTGGTGATGGAATGAGACACATCTATTAGAAGTAACAATTCCTTGATGAATTATTAAAAAACTTTACACAAAGGAGAAAAGACAGTAGGAATGATGGACCTATATGAGTCCAAAGAAATGAGTCACTGATGGATCCAGAGTTTGGGGTTCACAACTATACCACTGTTTTGGCCTAGGAAATTGCTAAGAAATAACATAAAAATCAGTCCCAGAGTGATCATACCTAGGAACGTCTGGCATGAGAAACTAGAAAATCCATTCTGGGGGAACACACCATGAATCCAGGCAGCAAGGGATCTCTTCAGACATAGTCCTGTTCAAGGGCAGGACAATATCCCCCAAACAAACAAACAAACACAGGAGGAAACAACCTAGTATGAACAAGAGTTAGCAGACAACAAAAAGAGGACTGAACCAATTTAAATTCCAATTTTCCAAACTACGAAAATGGACATTATTTAAACTGTTTTATTAAATGAATGTTAAAATTATGCAAATAATGAATTAAGATAATTTAATGTAAACCTATTTTACCATTAACTTATTTTTTAAAAACGAGCAAGGCCAAATCTCCAAATTGCTAAAGACACACTATCTAGGAATTCTTGAATATAAACAAGCTTAACTCCTAAGGCTTCTTATTTAACTATTAAATTTTGTCACTACAATGATTTTCTATATCCTTTATTTGTTCATTCAGCAAATATTTCTTGAGCACCACGATGTGCCAGGCACTGTTCTAGGTGCTAATAATACAGCAGTGAACAAAAGTGAAAAAAATCCCTGCCCAGATGGAGCTTATATTCAAATAGAGGGGCAACAGATAATAACAAGAAGAAGATAGTTTCCTGGCTGATGGGCTACGGGAAAAACACAGTAGGGAAGGCAAACAGTGAGTGTGCATTTATGTGTGCACACATGGGGAGAAAGGAAGGGTGGGGTGGGGTGGCCAGGAAGCTCTCTAAAAAAGCGTCACCTGAAGGAACTGAGCCATGAGACTCAACAGGGAAAAGAGCTCCAGGGAGCAGGAGGTTCAAGTGCAAACTCCTGCAGCAGGAGTATACCTGGCACATCTGAGGAACAAGAATGTCAGCGTGGCTGGGGTACAGTAAGCAAGGGAGAGTGCAGTAAGCAATGAAGTCACTGAAGTAACTCTGGCTTTTACTCTAAGAGAAATGGGGAGCCCTGAAGGGTTTTGAGCAGAAGAGTTACATGACCCGAGTTATGCTGTAACAGGCTCATTCTAGCTGCTGTGTTGAGAGATGACAGGGAGATGAGAGTAGAAGTGGAGAGACCAGTTACTGCAATAATCCAGGTGAGGGTTAATGGTAGTTTGTATCACAGTGGTTAGTGCCAAGAGGTGAGCAGTAGTCAAGACTCTGGATATACTGTGAAAGTACAACTGTCAGAATCTCTTGATGAATTGTTTGAGAAAAAAAGTGTTATCAAGGATGATTCCAGAGTTTTGGCCCACAGCAACCAAAAGAATCAAGTTGCCATAGCTTACTGCCACTTTAAAAAAGACTAACTTATTATCTAATCACTACCATATTATCCAATTAAACCAAAACTCTGAAGTATACATTTTTTTTCTGTTTGTTCTTTGGATAGTGGAGCTGCTCTGGATGAAGGGAAAACCATAGTTTGTGGGCAAACAGGAAATTTTATTTATTTATTTATTTTGAGGAAGGCTAGCCCTGAGCTAACATCTGTGTCCATCTTCCTCTACTTTATACGTGGGATGCCTGCCACAGCATGGCTTGAGCAGCGGTGCGTAGCTCCACACCCAGGATCTGAACCAGTGAACCCTAGGGCACCAAAGCGGAATGTGCAAACTTAAACGCTGTGCCACTGGGCTGGCCCCTAGGAAATTTTGATTTAAAGTATTTTCATCAATGAGGATTTATTTTTCTAAAGCAGAAAATATACTACATTACAATAATTTAAAAAACTAGTTAAAAATTTAAACAAGGAAAAAAACAGGCATAAGGACTCTGTACTAAATATCTTAAATATGTCTCCCCCAGATACAATGAAGAAGTGGTTTCCTTTCCCAAAGGTGCAGCATTTGCTCTTGTTAAGTTTTCTTTAGGGAAGATATGTGAACAACAAAAAATAAATCCAAAATGTATTTCCTTTGTAGGACACAATGACGATTACACAGGAAAACAAAAGGCCGTGACTTATTTGTAAACCTCTATCACCACATTTTTTTAAAGCTTTAATTAGCGTTGCTCTTTTGAGAGAGAATTTTCTTATAAAATTTAACTCACAAAATTCATTTTTAACTTCTTTTCCTGGGTACAATGGCAATTATACAAGGTGGCAAAACATGGTTTTAGAACATTACAGGAGTTTTCAGCAGTTTATAACCTCCATAGATCTCAAGATAAGGCTTCTTTCAGAGGCTGATATTCCTGGTGACAATGCAACGCAATCACTGAGTTTGGTTATAGATTAACAAGCAAAAATCAAAATACTAGTTAGTCTGATTTGTAAAACAACACGGGTGAGCAAACAGGATCCAGCTACAACTAGCATCATTGGGGGTGGGTGGGAGATAACCGAGAACAAGCCTCACATTTTGGAGCAGGTCACATCAGATGCAATTTTAAAAATTAGCTCACATTTATTAATCACTTACTCTATCCCAGGCATTGGATGGGCAAATATTTAATCCTTTGGAGGTAAACATTATGATTATGCCATGTTTATAAACACAGAAACAATGATTTGCTCCAGACCACATCAGCAGGTAAGCGATGTAGTCAGAGTCAAACTTGGAAAGTCTGACTCCAGGGGGTCCACCTTTTCTCTTTGCTGCCTACACTTAAGCCAAAATACAATTCAGGATTTAACAAGCTTTTGAAAACAACGTATCAAAAGCATAAAGAAATAGGGAAATCACTGAGATATCTTGATGAGTAAACAAAAAATAATTTTAAAAAGGAAATGAAGAAATATGACCAAAATTCTTTCTCCAAATCCTTCTTAAAGAATAACAGCTATTACCATTTTTGAGGACTAATTATACAAAAAGCCCTTCTGTACGTATTTTGTATGTCTTCTCATTTGACCTAACACCTTGTAGGGCAGATGTGGTAACTCCCTTTTAACAGGTGAAGTAAGTTCAAAGAATAACTTAATCAAGGTCAAATGGCTAGTCAGTGTTAGGGCTAAACTATAAACCCAGGGCTGCTCAATTCCGAAGTCTCTGCATTTTCTTCATTAAGACTCTCTCAAACTGTCCTTTGAAAAAAACCTTTATTTCCATAATAGAGTAAAGCATGGTCATTGTATTGAATTTGGGAGTGAATGGAATTACCTAGTGTCACCACTCCCAAAGAGTAGCTATTAGTATCTTGGATTTTCTCCCAGACATTTTTTTTGGATAAGGAGATTGGCCTTGAGCTAACGTCTATTGCCAATCTTCCTCTGTTTTTTTCCTCTCCAAAGCCCCAGCACATGGCTGTATATCCTAGTTGTAGGTCACTGTAGTTCCTCTATGTGTGATGCCGCCACACCATGGCTCAATGAGCTGCGCCTAGGTCCGCACCCAGGCTCCGAATCAGTGAACCCCGGTCCTCTGAAGCAGAGCACACAAACTTAACCACTTGGCCACAGGGCCGGCTGTCTCTCTCAGTCTTTTTTTAAAAACAGAGCTGTGGCAATACCGCATATACGTTTACTTATCCTGATGGTTTCATTGGTGTTAACAGACATTTCTCCAAGTTTTTACAAAATCTTCATAAGAAAGCTGTAGCTGCTGCATAATGGTCCAACATGCGGCTCTACCATAATTCATGCAGCCTTTCCTCTAATGCGGCACATTTAGGCTGTATCCCATTTTTCACTATTATAAACATAGCTAATAAGCAACTTTGTACATAAAGCTTTCCTCTATTTGGAATCATTTCCTTAAGAAAGACTTGCAGAAGTGGAATTACTGATTCAAAGCATTTTGCTTTTTTAAGGCTCTTTATACGTCACATTGCATTCTGAAACAAATAACTTTAGGGAACTAAGGAAACCAGCAAGAAAACTATTGCAGCAGACGAGTAAGAGAAGATGGCAGCCAGGACGAGGATGGTGGGAAGGGGTATGGAAAAAAGTGGACGGGTTTAAACATTTTCAAGTTTGAACCAACACAAGAATCTGCTGACAGACTGGATATGAGGGGTAAAAAAAGGCATAAAAAGGATGGTGCCCAGGTTTCTAGCTTAATAAGTTACATGGTGCCATTTACCGAAATGGGTTAGAATGAGGGTAAGAATAAGGCAAATTTCAAGCAACAGGAAAGAAAAAACACAGGAGAATATGAGTATTTATGTGAATCTAAAAATTTAAAAGATGTAGAAGTTGATATACAACAGTCTCAAAACAAAGTGGGTCTTGATAAATATGCTGTCAACTACACTTGCACTGATTTTCATGGTATCAAGTGAAGCTTTAAAGACTAGAAACAAAGAAATATCTAAGTGGAATTTACTAAATACTGAAAAGGAATTTAAAGACATTTGTACTGACTTCTTAAAACTACTATTGAAGTCTTACCTCACACATGGTTTTTGTAACTTGCTTTAACTTACGTTTTTCTATGTTGTTATTTTTCTACTACTAACTCCGATGAATGTACCATAAATCATTACCAATCTCATATTACTAAACTTTTAATTTGTTTCCAGTATTTGCTGTTGCAGTATTATGAACATCCTTTGAGTAGATCTGATTACTTCTTCAGATAAATCTGTAAGCTTAAAACTGCTAGAGTAAAGGGCACACACCTCCGCGGAGATTCACTGTAAAAACGAACCAGTTTAAACTTTAACCACTAGTGTGTGAGATCTCCCTGAATCTTTGTTGATAATGATAATCAACTTTGGCAAAATGTTTACTTGTTATTTTTATTTGTATTTCTTCCATTACTAATAAGATTGAAAGTCTTGTCACATTTAATGGCCATTTCTATTTCTTCTTTTCTGAAGTGTTCTTTATACACCTTAGTGTTCTTTATATAGAAAGAATTCAAAGCTTTTATTATAAATCATTGCAGTTTTTTCCTGAGCTTGTTTGCATTTAAAATACGCAGTATCTGAAGTTTATAAGTTTAATTCTTAGGCAGTCAAATATATTCTTTAAGTGGCTCTTAAATATGAGAAAAATTCTTATTCTAAACAAGAACTTTGAAGATTTTTCCAAGGGAAGATGTAGATTTTCTAAGTTCTTTACCTGTGTTTGTTGAAACAAATGGCTAGTCATAAAATCACTCATATTGGTTTCCTATTAAAGTAAATTCACTTACCTCTAAATTCTAAGGCAAGACATACTTATGGTAAAATTTTATTTATTTATTTTTGAGGAAGATTAGCCCTGAGCTAACATCTGCCACCAATCCTCCTCATTTTGCTAAGGAAGACTGGCCCTGAGCTAACATCTGTGCCCATCTTCCTCTACTTTCTATGTGGGACGCCTGCCACAGCATGGCTTGCCAAGCGGTGTGTAGGTCTGTGC
This sequence comes from Equus caballus, assembly GCF_041296265.1. Taxonomy (NCBI): domain Eukaryota; kingdom Metazoa; phylum Chordata; class Mammalia; order Perissodactyla; family Equidae; genus Equus; species Equus caballus. Next base: position 25,849,242 of record NC_091711.1, on the reverse strand, counting down.
CCAGGATCTGAACTGGTGAACATTGCGCCGCTGAAACAGAATATGCGAACTTAACTGCTGTGACACCAGGCCGGCCGCAAATTTTAAGTACTTTGATATTAAAATATAAGGATCCCTTTACCCAATCTTTATGATGCTCTCAGCTTTTCAAGGCAGCTTCACAAACATCAGTAAAGCTATTATGGTGATGATATTCAGCAAACAATAAACGGGAACAGGTGCACCACTTAGGTTCAGAAAGCACAGGCACAATACAAGTGCATCTCCTTCACTTCAACCCCTCCCTTCCACAAGCGGATTACCTTCAACGCAGGCAGGCTGAAGCCATCTGTAAGGTTATGCGCTTCCTCTTCTGAAATCTGCTCTTCACTAAGTCCAAGGCCCAGCTCCTTAAAAGGCACCACACAGATGTAGTTGGTTACATTGTCACTCTCAGAGTTCAGGGGGTAGGTTAAATTAGGTTAAGGCAATCAACAAAGCCTTTTCATTAAAACATAAAAGATACAGTAAAACTGTCCAAAATACCTTTACTGATCTTTATCCTGAACTGTGACTGGAGATTTATGTCAGTTTTTAAAAAAGAAACCGATATTAAAATCGAGTATATTGACATACCTCAGATATCTTACAAGATACTTGTGAATAAAATACTTCTATACTTAAAGAATTAAAAGTTCAACTCTTCACAAGTGCTAATTTAGCTATTTTTGACACCTATCTTTTGAAACTGTATTGTGTACTTTATTGCACCATGGTTCAAGCCCTCCGAACAGTACAGTAAATACCTCTCTTTTCCTGCCAGGCTGCACATGCAGGACACCATTAGCTGACCATTATCTGAAATGCACAGACTACTGATATAAGCAGCACTGAACCGGTCCTATCTAAGTTGTTTAACATAGACACTGCTCCGTTTCCACTTTCCTCTTCCTCATGAGCATCTGTCAATATTACTATGTGATTTTTTCCACTTTAATTGTTTTTGTAAAGATTATACCCATACAGTTCTTGATAATGAACCATTCTTGCATTCCTAGCATACTCCTATTTGGCCATATTATAATAAACTTTTAATATAAGCTAGATTAAATCTATAAATATTCTTTTGAAATATTTTGTATCTCCATTTCTGAGATTGGTCTACAGTTTTTATTCTTTGTAACACATCCTGTTTTAGTAATGAGATTATAGTATCTTCATAAATAAAATGATGTAGGAGAGAATTTCTAACCTTTTCTACATTCTGAAATAGTTTTTTTAAAAAAAACTATAAAACCATCTGGACCTGGTAGTTAAAATTTTTTTAATTCATTTACTTTTTGCATGAGTAATATATTCACATGATTAAAAATTCAAAAGGGGACCAGCCCCAGTGGCCTAGTGGTTAAGTTCAGTGCGCTCCACTCTGGCAGCCTGAATTCAGTTCCTGGGCACAGACCTACACCATTCTGTTAGTGGCCATGGTGTGCTGGCATCCCACATATTAAAAAACAGAGGAAGATTGGCAGAGATGTTAGCTCAGAGCGAATCTTACTCAGCAAAAATCATGGGGTATTAAGGGGTAGAGTAAAACCCGCTTCTTACCATTTTCCCTTAGCCACCTAGTTTCCTTACCCAAAGGCAAAGGCAATCACTGTTACCAGTATCTTGTGTATCCTTCGAGATATTTTATGCATACATACATATGTAAAAGCAAATACAAATATAAATGTGCATGTAGGATATGCATGTATATATATACACATGCACACACACACTTATTTATCCCCTCATACACATATACACACAACCCCTTTTACACACAGATAGAAGGGTAGTACTATAAATACTGCTCTGTGCACTTTGCTTTTTATTTTTTCATTTGGCAATATAATCTGGAGGTCATTAGACAGTAGTACATCAAGAACTTTATCATATTTTTATATATGCAGATTTTTCATTGTTTACATATAATAAGGTGTTTTCTTTTTTAAGTGGAATATTTTTTATCACATGTCGATTCTCTTCAGTTTTTGAATTCTTCCTAGGTCAGTTTTGGAGATTTGTATTCTGGTAAGAAATTATCCATTTCCCCCTACATTTTCAAAGTTGCTGCCACCAAGTTGCATATACTATCCCCTTATAATTATTTTAATTTCTTCCATATCTATGGCTACAACACTGTTCTCACTACTAATCTTGTATACTTCCACTTGCTTTACTTTGATTAGGCAGGCAAGTGTTTATATATTTTATTGGTCTTTTCAAAGAAATGACTGGTGGATTCTTTTTTATCTTAATTCCTTGAGGTTTCTTCTATGGAGAATATGATCTCGTCTCGACCCTGGCTACCTCTCAATCACATCTCATACTCCAACTCCCAACTTCCTGGGCTCCAGTCATGACGGTCTTCCTTCTTTATTCCAATCACGCTAAATTCACTCCTGCCACAAAGTCTTTATACTTGCTGGTCCATTTCCCCGAACACAATCTTTCTCCTCATGCAAATCTCAGTTTGACTGTCATCTCCTCAGAGAGGCCTTTCCCTACCATCCAGTCAAAAAGTGCAACCCACCAATCATTCTCTGTCCTATTGTTTCTTTATAGCAAGTGTCTAAAAATCTCATTTGTGCACTTTTCATTCATTATCTCATCTACTAGAAGGTAAGCTCCACGAGACAAGGATCTCCATGAGAAAAGTGACTGGCACAGGGAACTCACACAATTTGCAATCTTTATTAGGCTATCGCTTCTTAGCCCCCTGCCCCTCACCAAACCATAAGTTTCCTGAGGCAGGGACCACGTCTTTTATGTTGACCATTGTATATCTAGTGACTACCATATTGCTCGGCACTGAGTTTATACTGAATAAATATTCACTGAATGAACAACCACTTGCAGTTTACACGCCACACTGTTGTATGTCTATTTCTTTCCATATCTTTGCTTCCCTCTACTTGGAATGCAGACTGTTATTATCCTTAAGGCCAACTGCTACTCATTCCTTGAGGGTCAACTCAGGTGTCACCTCCCTGAAAGCATTCTCTGACCCCACGGGCCAAGTACATTGTCCTGCTACACTGGAGGCACACTGGGCGCTTACGCTGTATTATAAATACAGGCTTATCTATTGACTACACTCAAATGCCTTTAAAAGTAGGTAGTACAAGTTTTTATTCTGTCTTCCTAGCACACAGCAGGCAGGTATTTAGGCAGTAGGGGAACTAAATGGACAAGTTCTTGACTAAAATTAAAATGCTCTCTCAATTTTCAAAGAGGTAGTATAGTACAAGAAATATCTATATAGAAAAAGTTTCAAGTCATAAATCCTATATTCAGGACACAACTTCATCTCTCACCAGTTGTGGGACGTGAAGCAAATCACACAAAGTGGAGGTTTTACTTAGTTTTCTCATAAAGTGGAGATAAAATCTAGCTGGGAAGGTTTGTATAAGGCTATAATGATAGAGCACAAAGCTCTCTGTAAACTTTAAGCACTGTATTTATCAGTGGTACCATACCCAGCATATTGAAGGTGTAGTCTTTTTGCATTCCACTGACTCATAATTTAACGTATCTATGAGTCTTAACCAAAATAAAGATCTTAGACACTTTCACTTTCAAACAGAACTAATTTCCTGATTTAGTAAATTTAAGTGACAAACTCGTTGTCATGCAGTCTCTGAGTGTTTATTATACACTAGATACTGCCTAAGTGCTTTATATGCACTAACTTATTTGACCTCAACAAAAACACAGTCAGGAAGATTATGTAATTATTGCCATTTCAAAAATGAATAAAGCAAGGCAGAAAGAGGTAAGAAACTTGCTTAAGGTCACTTAGGCAGTAACTGATACAGCCAAAATTTAAACTTAGCCAATCTGACTCTAGAGCCTCTGTTTTCTGAAAGGGGAAGGATTTCCTGCTGCCAGTTTATTTCCATGTCATGACGTAAATTTGCCATGTTCAGTAATTTTTAAAAATGACAGACCTAGCAAAGCCAGGTTTTTCTGACTTTATTCTTTGGACCAGTAAAGGGAGGGACTTCAAGTTTTTCTTGTTAAAAATGAGGCGCAGGAGAGCAGAACTTTCTTCCTGTCTGTTATTATCACTCCCCTTGGAATGTATTTCCAGTTCTAAAATAGTAGTGATGATGGAAATTAGCTTCAAAATAGGCCATCTCAGTTTATAGTTAACTTTTGCAGGATACAACTATAACATCTATATTCAGGACTCCGGAAACATTACTTATTCTTACACACACACAGAAAAGGATATTTTTTCAGCATATATAGGGTAGCTAGCCTTGCTGCTTGAAAGTTGGCTCTTACTGTTCTGTAGACAGCTTTCCGCAGACCGATGAGATGCTGACTGGGATGCTGTCCAGCTTTATTAAATGGGCAAGCAGCACTGACCCTGTCAAGCAAACTTGAAAAGTAAAATGTGATACAACTGTACAGGTGTCCTAAAGTTTTTGTTTCCTAAATCCACAATTCTATTAAGCTTAGAAAAAAAATCCTTTTAATGATTTTCACTAGAAAATGATTACAAATATCCCAACTCAGGCCTCATAAATAGCCATTTCACTGATACACACATAGCTACCAGAAAAAAGACAAATGAAAAATTAAAATCTCAAAGAGTAAAGGCTTCCTCCGACATGGGGACACAATGAATTTTAGTTGAAATATAGTATAAATGTAGGAATATTTATATAAGAAATTGCAACTTTTTTATATAGACACATTACCTGATAAAATATACTAAAATGGTAATACTTTACATTCAGTTTTTAAATCCTATATCCACAGTAAGAATGAAAGCCTTAGTTACAAACACTTTCCCATTCTTAATATGCATTTACATATGTTCATCAATCATATTTTTGGTAACTTGTACAGAACAATCAAATACTGTATAGAAATACATTCTGTACATTCACAAAAGTAGGGTAAAATGACTTACCCACCTGCTGCCACTGGCACTTACCTACTCAAAATGAAATAGGGGACGCAGAAAGGTAACAGGACCAGTGGCCAACAGGGGAATGCAAGTAGAAAGGCAAAGGAAGGGTTACTATGTAGTAGCATAGCTACTCTCAAAACTGTTCAAGAGGAAGCACATTTCATAGCACTTTCCAAAAGATAAATGGAGAGTTCCTATTTGCAACAATGACAGACGTTAGGCTTTTTATAAAGGAAATTATGAATGATTACATATTACATAGTTATTGGATAATAGTTTTTTCACCTAGCCAGTAACCTCTCAATAGCAAAACAAAATATTGGAATTTATTAATTTCTCATAACAATATAACCACAAATGTTTAGAACAAGACATCTAACTTAAAACTTTAAAAATTTCAATCAAACTAAAATATATTCAGCATTAAAAATCTACAAAAAACAGAGGGCAATGACTGATAGGCTTATTTTAAAATAACAGAATGAGGCAAAGAAGGGTTAAATTATTGGCTAGAAAGGACAAATTAAGGCAGAGCAAAACAGCACCCATGTTTTCAATATATGGCACTATTATTTGTATTCCATTTTACTAAATGAGTCTTAAAAATTAAAAATATCTCTAAAAAATTATGATTCAAGATTTGTTATTCCTTATAATTTTTTTCAATCAATTATCCAGCTGGAGGCAAGTGAAGCACAATTTTTTTCCAACATTTCTTCTGCCTGTCTGCATCTGAATAGATGGAAGTCATGATGTGGAGGTAAATCATGTCTAACTGGCCCATTTTAGTTCTTCCGGCCTATTTTATACATATGGGTAAAAGCTGGACAATGACAAAAGGCACAGAATCCCCTATACTAGGCTACAGAGCATCAACTGAACACAGCCACTTTGCTTAACCAATCAGTCCTCTCAATAAAATGCTGTGCGAAAATGAAAAGCAACTATTACTTAGTCTTAGTGTGATTCTTAACATTTAAAATAAGACCCTCAAACAACTTAATATTTGATATGCTCTATCAATAAGAAGTGGACTTTAACCACAATGGAAGGACAAAAATTAACAGACCAAGGACCGTTACATTTCGAGTTGTGCAGAAAGTTATAAAATCTCAATGTCTTGGGATTGCTTAAACACTGTTCTAGAACAAACAGAGCGAAGCCTAAGATGACTACTAGAGAGTCTTCCACTTCCCTGCTTCCATGATTTTCCAGAAACAGCTTTTAAGTCAAGATTAAGTACTACTCTAGAGCAGAGCAGAGTGAAGGATGCAATGACTGTCAAAGATTCTTCTGGCCCCCTTTTCATGATTTTCCAGGTACAACTAATTAAGAGCAATAATCAGTCCACCATATACTTTCTCCCACCTATAGACTGCAAAGGTTATATAAATTATTAATTATACTACAGTAGAACTGTCAACTGTTAGCGTTTAGCAGACAGCCTAGTGTACTGGAAACAAGCTTTAGGCTCAGATGGAATGGATGGAACATTTGCTCTACCACTTAAAATTGCCTGCCTTTAGTTGTATGCACAATTGCCTACCACAGTATATGCAACATAACTGGTGCTCAATAAATATAACTTTCCCTTTAGTAATAGAATAAATAGCCTATATATCCTATAGCTTAATATACTTACAAGCTAGACTGATGAATATTTAATTTTCCCATGGAAATGTGAAACATTATTATTTGTATGATATTCTGAGAATAACAGTGCCCAAGTAATCTGCTAACGTTTACCTAAAGAATATTATTAATATAAAGCAAGATTTTTCAAAATGAATTCATGTCAAAGACATCTATCATTTAAACCGAGGAAAGAGAGCATCTGACAGGGAGTAAAGGGAACAAACATTTATTGGGTAACTTTGCATGCTAGGTTCAATGTTAGGCTCTCTCCATACATTACCTCATATAATCATACAGTAACACACAGAAATAACCACGATTCTCAAAGTACTGTGGTTTTTCAAACTACATGAGCAGAATCATACTACATATTAAATCTAGCATATAATATATTTATTCCTTCACTTAGCAGGTCATAGACTTTAATAAGCACCAAAGAGAAACCTAGTTTTTTTGTAAATGCAACACAGAAGTGCAAATAGGTAATAAATATTCTAATTTAACTGTGTAGTAGAAAAGAATTATTTAAAAAGTAAAATGAAAAATGAACTCACAGTGTAAATCCTCTGGAAATGACTTCAGTTTCTTGAATGAGACGTAAAGCTTTTCTCACAAGGTTAGTAAAAGCTCGGCTATTTGTTGCTGTATCTTCCAAAAGAACATTGTATTTTTTTAGGGTTACTTGTAGTTTGGCTGTCCTCCATAATCTCAAAACTTTTATGATCAGATAAACAAACAGAATCACTCCCCATAGCAGCCAGGAAGATAAAATCCACCAAGTGGGAAGCATAATGAGCAAACTAATGAAGGCAAATAGCACTGAGACATCCCTATAACAGAGAAAACAAGAAAATGATATCCATCAGACCAGAGAAAGATGAGTTACTTTAGTCAGTAGTTTAGGTTTACTAAAGTAGATAAAATACTAATTTTTAATATTAAAACAATTTTTTAGTATTTGGAGATATTATGAGTTCCTTTTTTCCCAAAGTCAGACTTTAATTATTTGCACAGAAACATACAATAGCTCAAGAAAATATAAACATTTTTCCAATTAGAAATTATACTTGATGAGTAATTGTTTTGAGTGAAGTCATTTAATTTTAAATAATCATCACAAATCTGGAATACACATTCTTACTATAGACCATGATATGGACAAGCTTTGTACTTTTATACTTTTTTAACTAAAGTAAAAATATGTATGAACATTTCTTATTTGGGTCAATTACAAATCCACAGACTAAAATACATCTTTTATACAATGAAGGCTTTGATGAAAATGTGTATATACAAGAAAAAGGGGAATACAGGGGGAAATGTGTCTGAGGATATCTACAAACAACATCAACAATACTTGAAGACATTATAGTCAAACTACAAAGAAAGTCACATGGAAGAATAACAAATATTTGCCTGCTCTGATTTCCTTTGGAATCCTTTACTTTCAAACAATACTGGTAATATCATCAAGCAAAATCTCATCACATACTTTTATGTACTAATAGCAAAGTCTAAAATTATCTACAGGTCTCATAGGTGCTTAATCACATTTGTGCTTAATCACATTTGCGCTTAAAAGAAACTTGAAAGGAAAGCTCTAAAATTCTTAGAACCTATGGTTCCTTCTAGCAGCTTCTTAATTTCTTAGATTTTTAAAGGATAAGATGCTTTACTTCATCATCCTGAGACACAGATTTGGAAAACATCATACTTCGCTGTTGTAATACGAAGCATTTGTCAGAGTGACAGGAAAGAGAGAAATTCAGAACACTGAGGCCAATGAATGTAACTGCCTGTATAACTTCAACAGTTCAAGCAACGATTTAGTTCCTTTAATAAACTCGTACTTCAATAGGAAGAGGACATTAACAGTTCTGTATATATAATCCCTTCTTACTATTTTTTTTAAAACAGATTCTGGCATGGAACTGATTCTGGCATAAGACCAAATATTTGAAGTAGTTGAAAAGTTTTAGGATAGCATGAATTGTCACACTATGTTCCCTAGGATCTCTTCTTGGCCAACAAAACAAGAGTTGACTATTTACCTCCATGTCCCATCCTGTCCTTGGTGTCTCTACAATGTGATTACGATATAACTGAGTGATTATAAAGGAACATATAGAACCAGCCAGGGCTGCATGCACACACGTGCATAGGTATAGGGGTAAGAGAGATTCTTTTTGGCACATGTTATACCTGCTTGTTGGATTGTTAAAAACAGAATTAATTATATTCAGTTGAGAGTACACAACAACCTAATTGGATTTTTTCCCTAGCTTTAAACAGTATTCACTTTAGAAAGTTACTTTTTTTTTTGAACCTCTGGCACATCATTACATTAGTTACAATGCTAAAAGGTATGGAACGTTTATAAGGCCTTTACAATGGAGAGCATGATGACAGATTTCCTCTGCTAATACTCTATATGTAAGCAAAGGATAGCTGTTTTCTGGACAGTACCAAATATTAGGGGTTGCCAGGGAGCAAAGTGTTGGAAGGTGTCCATTTTCCTGTTGTTGAGGTTGCCCTGCAGACAGGATACTGGGATCAAGTAGCTCAATCAGCTCCACATCCTCTTGTAACAGGACTTCCTGTTGCAGGATGGTATGTAGCGAGTCGAGTCGGAATCCAATATCCTTGCCATTAAAAGACCGGAAGAGAGGTATTAGTACATACATAAGTTTGTATTAGATGCTAAGTTCCTAATAAGATTTAGAGGTGTTTATTTTCAGTATAGACTCTATGAAGAAGAAACAACAGTCCAATCTATCTTTAGTATGATGTGTGAAGTTTTACTTTCATTGTCAACGTGAAACAATAAAGACTGAGGTAAACATTACTGAGCCACTAGATGTGAAATATAAATTTTTAATAAAGAGATATGAAGTAATTAGATTAATAAACCTGTTTAGTGAAGCCTAACTAATTAAATAGCTGAAACACAACAGGGAAAACATAATCCTGTAACAGATGCTGTCCCTGAGTACTCTAACAATATAGCCAATATCTAAGAATTACATCAGCAGGATCAAGGCCTTTTAAAAACGGACATTCAGATATTTAAAATACATCGTTAAGAAATGTAATGCAAAACCACAATAACATGTGCATAGCACTTTATAGTTTACAAAATGCTTTCACATATACCAGCTCATTTATTCCTCCCTCTTTTCCTTCTATTCATCTATCAAGGAACATCTTATGCATACCAGGTACCAGGCTTGATACCGAGGGCACAAGAAAATAAACAAGACATACAAGTCTCTATTCTTAAAGAGTTCAGAGTTTAATGAAGAGGACTGAAAAGCAAATAGTTACAATATAATGTGCACAGAAGTGCAATGAGGTATACCTAGAGTACTATGAAAATGGCATAGAGGGACCAAAACTTGCAGTGAGGTCAGAAAGAGCAAAAGAGGTGATGTCTGTGCTGAGTCTTAAAGGATGAATAAGAACTGACCAGAGGAAACCATGGGAAGAGTGAGATGAGACAGAATCAAACCTTCTCTAGTTTGGGAAGCTGCAAGTCACTGACATTAGTTTTGTGCACAGAATACATGGTAGAGAGGTGAGAGATGAGCTAGCAGTGTTAGTGCAGAGAGGTTAATTCTCACAGGAACCCTGTGATGTCCATTATCATTCTCATCTCCATTCTACAGAGAGAAAACCAAAGCCCAAAGAGATTAAGTAACTTCCCAGAACTCTGATTTCAAATCCTAAGTCTTTGGGAGTTGATTCTGCTTCCCTGTATATAGTCTGCTCTAACAGAAAATCTAAAGTTTTATTTTGTATTAAATTTAGGAATAGAGTGATCCTATTGTCTGATAAAAATAAAGAGAACTTTTAATGGACAAGGCCTTTAGCAGTTAACGTAAAACTGGTTATGTCTAGGGTTTGAAGGCAATAGGTTTGTTCGTCTTAGTCAATCATTCCTATATCACAGAGTCCAGACCCGGTTGATTATAATGGAGACTTAAGTAGGAATGCAGTGATCTATACATCAAACCATAAGCACATATCCTCTTAATCATGGGTTACATCACTTTTAGAGAAGGAGAAGAATATATATATATTATTTTGGTGAGGAAGATTGGCCCTGAGCTAACATTTGTGCCAATCTTTCTTTATTTTGCATGTAGGATGCTGCCATAGCATGGCTTGATGAGCAGTGTGTAGGTCTGCTCCTGGGATCCAATCCTGGGAACCCCAGGCCGCCGAAGCAGAACGTGAGAACTTAATCACTATGCTACTGGGCCAGCTCCAGAAGAATGTTTTTAATATTAGGCCTATCTGGAGACATTTATTTTCAATTATCAAAAAAAGAACATCTAATCAATGGAATGTTGATCCTCCTTTTAGCCTGGTGTGGCTTTTTCACTATCTACTGACACACCCTGCATGGTCCTCTGCAGTACTTTTATGTGTCATATTTAAACTGTTGCTTCTTCTCTCTTCTTACAATTCTAACATTAGGAAGCACTTAGTGTGACATCCCACCCCGCTTTCATAAAGAGAGAACAGCCCAACTCACTTTATACTCTTTGTGGCGAGCGGCAGGAGGGCTAAAAAACCAAGGAGGTCAGTAGGCGGAGCATGGTAGCTTTTCAAGTGATCTTTGAAATAAATCTTCACCTATCAGCCTTACTATTTAGTTTGGATTCCCCAATCAGACATAGTCATATTCAAATATAAATATGAAAAATCAAACTTTTGCTACAAAAGTTTTAAATTATAACTTTTATGAGACCCCTATGTACTTGTATATGGGCAAGTTTAAAGAAGCCTAACCATAAACGAAGGCTAAGGCAGACAGAGAGGGGGAAAGCTATTAACATGGAATGCAAGCTCTCCCTCTTCATGGACCCTAGCATAGACATGCCGCTTTATCAGACATTCACTTTCTTCACACCTTTTCTTGGCATCGGATTTGTTGCAAAACTGGGATAATGTCTCCCCGAAACCAACGTAATTCGAGGTAGTATTAATAGCTTTGGAAATACATGTTTCAAGAGTGAAACTAACAACCTACAATCATCTATACATACAAATGAACTTGAAAGGGACCAAGATACTCCAAACAACTAAAGCAGCCTTGTCTTAATGATCAAATCACCTCTACAAAGGAAGAACTTGAATATTCTGATAATTTTAGCTGTAAAATTGAATCTGACTAAATTAACAAATTAAGCTTTTTCTTAAGGATAAACTGTAAAATTATACATTACTCTTTAACTATAAAAATAAGAACTGCAGAAAATACAGTAATCAAACTACTGGGAAAATAGACACCTGCTAAATTAGGAAACATGTCACAATAGCCCTATTTAGACTTTAGGCCCAAGACTCAAACAAATGAAGAAATGTAAAAGGTACTAATTTTGATCCACTTAAATATTAGTAGGTCTTATCTGTATAGTTGGCTGCTCTGTGCTTCGGGGAAGTGTACTATGTGAACTGTGGCTCACCCTCAACAAGTGTGAATGCTAAGAGTTAAAGATTTTATTTTTTTTCCTTTTTCTCCCCAAAGCCCCCCGGTACGTAGTTGTATATTTTTTAGTTGTGGGTCCTTCTAGTTGCGGTATGTGGGATGCCACCTCAGCGTGGCTTGATGAGCGGTTCCATGTCCGTGGCCAGGATCCAAACCGGTGAAACCCTGGGCCGCCAAAGTGGAGTGCACGAACTTAACCACTCGGCCACGGGGCCAGCCCCTGAATGCTAAGATTTAGTACCTAGGTTTATATCCTGGTTCCACAACTTAAGCAAGTTAACAACCTTTCTGATCTAGTTTCTTCATCTGCAAAATGAGGATAATAATAGTACCCACTTCAAAGGGTTGTTGTGAGGATTACATGAGTCAATATTTGTAAGCTACAAAGAAGAGTGTCTGGCGCACAGTAAGCACTATATAAGTGTTAGCTGTTAGTGTTGTTAGTACACATGAAATAATTAAAATATAGTAAAGAAAAGCACACATCTATACCATAGAACACAGCATAGACAAGTGCTACTAGGTTGTTGTAGAAAATAAGTTATCCAATAGGCTGAAGTTTCTGGGAAAAGCCTTGAGGAAGAGCTGGGATTGCTGACTCGAAAGATTCCAACAGAGAGAAAAATGGAAAGAATTTCACCACAGTACAATAGTACAAACATAGACATAGAGAATAGGTATAGAATAAAGGAAAAGGAGGACTAGAGTTGGCTGATGAACATATTGGTAGATAAGGCTGGAAATGTAGGTTAAGGCCAAATTATGTAGACTCTTTCATGCTGAAGTGATGAATTGGACTTGATTTGATGGATAATGGGGATCCTTTTAGGATCTAAATAGAGAAATGGCATGAGAAGGTAACTTAGGAATATTTCTGCCTGGATGGAATGAAAGAGTATGAGAAGCAAAGCTAAAGAATAAAGAGATTTCTATTTTTGCCCCTAGGGATGAAGAAGGGAACTTATTCATGTGTCAATGTACTTCAATGATCTTATACACTTTTTAATATATAGTGCTATTTCATAAAGCCGATGAGGAGCAAATGAGATAACATGTGTGAAAGCACTTTATAGGCTAAAAAGCACTTAAAAAGTGCCAGTACCACTATCATCATAATTGCTATAAAGGAATTTTTTTCCAAACTTTAAGAAGAAAAGTACTACCTTAACAAAATGTTCAGATATCATGGAGTAATTGCCAGTATTTTTTATAAAAGAAAAAAGGGACTGGTTCAATATCTGTACAGCTAACAAAAATTTAAATATGTCACCATTGAGTCAATCAATCTCATGCCAGAAGCCATCTGGGAAACTCCTCATTCCATTATTAATAAACTATTTCTTAGGTACGTACGCCCTACAATTCTCCATAAGGGAGGCACAAAAGAGATGCATATAGAAGCTGGCATTTTATAGTGAAACATGACTTGAAACATGTGGCCAGTGACAGAGAACCAAGAATGAAAAGATCAGGACTATGATTAAACCACAGAAAAATGTACATGGATCCATATACCTTACCACAGTCCTAGCATCACTGAAGAATGAGGATGGCTCCACCTGGATAGAGATGATATTCTACGTAGATGACAAGACACTTCATTGACCTTCTTAACACACCTACAAAGATGAAACCCTGCACAGAGAACTTGCCCATTTGGGTTGCCAAAAAAGTAATTTCAGTCAGTCAAAACACAGTAATACGCGAGCTAGAGAGGAGTATTGTATACTAGAAAGAGCCTTGGCTTTGAAACCAGAAGACCTGAGTCCAAATTCTGACTCTATCACTTTCTAGCTGAACATTCTTGAACAATTCACTAAATAAGTATTCCTAAACCAAATTCAACTGTATGAACCTCAGGCTTTCCAATTGGTAAAATGCACTACACCTTACAGTGTTTAAATTACCAAATCAAAATGTGAAAGCACTTTGTAAACATCTCTACACAAATGATAATTTACAAGAATGATAATTATCATCTTAAGGTCAGAAGCCAGCAGAGGATCCTGAAACATGCTTACTTGTAACTTGATTATTCCTTTTGAGAGCCATGAGAGCTTCATTTTTGTAGGTATACCACCTGGATTTTGTATTGATAGGATATAAAACGTTGAAGTATTCCCTCTTGAGGATCAGAGGTCAAGCAACAGATATATTACAGCAGAGAGTAGGGAAAAAAAAGTCAGCCTCACACGAATCACAAAGACTCTCAACGTTGACTATGCCAAGTCCTTGGGAAATTCTGTGATTTATCAGCCCCAGGAGACTAAACTTCACATATGAAGTTGTCAGAGAATGGTAGATTAGTGATAAGTAAATTAGGGAGGAACTACTTTTGATTTGATCTCATTAATAGCTATATTCCCTTTCCTATTAAGAGGAACAGCTGTCAATGAAGGAAGATGGCAGCAGGAAATTAGTAATCTAATAAATACGGTTTCAATAACTACCAGAATATGCTATTTGAAGTGGCTAATAACCTCTTAAAAGAACTATGAAATAATACTAACGAGTACAAGCTCAAAGATCCTCAGATTTTGAAGAATTTCTTTCTTTTTTTAGGTGATATAAACTTCATGAAGTGAACAGTCTCCTTTCAGAGAACTACCTAGAATTTCTAATCACAATCAATCACTGCCCAAATCCACAGCAAAACAAATTCTGATTCATTGATTCTCTCACTAATAAACTGGAGCCCTGAAAATTAACAAAAAGAAATAAAGCAAACACTTACCAACTTGCGAAGTAAGTCATCATTCCTATTGCACTGAGAAAAAATCCAACTTTGGATGGTTTCAGCCACTTTTAACAGGATGCCTCGCTGAAGGAAATAAATGACATTGTACAGGATTATTAAACCACACCCAAACAGCAGAAAAACTTTAAATAACTTGCTTCTAATTAATCAGAATTTTTATCAGAAAAAGAGAGGAAAAAACCATCCAGGTTATATGCTTTGTCAGCGTGTCTCAGCCTCCTTATTAGTTCCCAAATGTACTTGTACATCAGAATCATCTGGGAATTTAGAATTACATTCCTGGGCCTCCACACTAAAGGTTCAGATTCAGTAAGTTTGGAATGAGACCTGAAATCTGATCTTTAAAATGCAGTCAGAAGTTATCTTGATGTAGCCCATTTATCTTGGAAACACTATCTATGTCAACATGATGATGGATTTCAACAAACTGTTGAATGTTCTCAAATATTATGAACATTTCATTCCACAATACTAAGGCAGAAAGATATTTTAATCAATTTTAGAAAAACTGTCTCATGTTGAAATAAAAGTTACATTATTGAATCAACCAAAAATTCAATTTACCTTAATAGCCCATTTCTTGAGCGTGCCAGTAAATGAAGTTTCCACGCATTGAGTGATTACTATATCCCAGGTACTAAAGAAGGGTCATAGGTAGGGGGCTGGCCCAGTGGTGCAGCAGTTAAGAGACCACGTTCCACTTCTGCGGCCGGGGGTTCACCAGTTTGGATCCCGGGTGCGCACATGGCACCGCTTGGCATGCCATGCTGTGGTAGGTGTCCCACATAAAAAGGTAGAGGAAGATGGGCATGGACGTTAGCTCAGGGCCAGTCTTCCTCAGCAAAAAGAGGAGGATTGGTAGTCATTAGCTCAGGGCTAATCTTCCTCAAAAAAATAAATAAATAAATAAAGAAGGGTCATGGGAACAAAGATGAATACACCTAACTGCTGTTTTCAAGAACTCAGCATAGAAGAGATGGTACAAATAATTACAAACCAATGTAAAGTGTGGAAAAGTGTGGGAAAAGAGGAGGGCAAGAGGAGGTAACACTGGAGCTAAGCCCTAACAGCTGAGTAGGAATTTAACAACAAAGGAGGGAAGAACACTTCAGGCCAGGTAACAGGAAGAATAAAGGAGAGAGCCATGAAAGCACATGCCATAGGGATGGTGGCATAGTTTGGGAAAGCTAAGACCCAAGGGAAGAAGGAAATAGTGATGAAGTTAAAAAAGTTCTCTGAGATGAGTTTTAAAGGACTTTGGCCTTACATGCCATAATAGTTTAGACTTTACCCTGTAGGCTGTGAGGATCTACCACAGGTTTTTACACAAGGAAGTTAAACAATAAAAATCAGCATTTTAGAAAAATAACTGGCAAGAGTGCAGAGGCTGTACTGGCAGGGAATTGCGGTAGCCAAGAAGCATGATTAGGAGGATGGTTAATAGTGCAGCTAAATAAGGATAAAGGCCTGAACTAGGCTAGCAAAAACGGTAATGGATAAAGGTTCGACTTTAGAGACACAGAAGTTGACTTGATACATCACTTAATGATCAAATCAACGTAGGAGTGATGGAAAACAGTAAGATAACTGAGAGGCTGATAATTTGGGAACATAGAAAGAATATTTTGTTTGTTTTGGAAGTGCTGAGGAAAGAAGCTATTTTAGACATGCTAAACCTGAGTTTCCTGGGGCACAAACAGGTGGAAATGTCTAATAAGCATGGAACTCAGCAAAGATGGAGAATGGATGTAAGTGGCCAAAGAGAGCAAGAAAGTAGATGAGATTGCTCAGAGGAAACAGACCAAGCAGAGAAGAGGCCTGATGCTAAAACCTTATGAAAAGAACCTTTAAGAATAATCACAGGATGGGTCCGGCCCCATGGCCGGGTGGTTGAGTTCTCGTGCTCTGCTTCGGCAGCCCAGGGTTTCACTGGTTCAAATCCTGGGTGCGGACATGGCAAAGCTCATCAAGCCATGCTGAGGCGGCGTCCCACGTGCCACAACTAGAAGGACCCACAACTAAAAATACACAACTATGTACCCAGGGGGCTTTGGGAGAAAAAGGAAAAATAAAAAATCTTAAAAAAAGAATAATCACAGGAAAAGAAACCAGAAAATGAGACAGAGAATGAATATTCATGGTGAGATAACCAAGACAGACTACTCAATAACTACTTAACCACATTAAAAAATAAAAGTTAAAAAAAGGTAATTAATGCTAATTATTGTTTCATCATGAAATCACCTTATATAAAACATTTGCTTTCCAAAGAAAATAAATTTGCACTTCCCTTCTTGAACAGAATTTGGGGAGGCAATTCTAAAAATATATCCCAAGAAGGAACTAAATAGTACAACAAGTCTTTCTAAAATTTAGCTGCCTCAGATTTAGAAAAACTCCATTAAAAAAAAATACAGCTCCTACTGTTGAAATGTGTAATATGAAAACTAAATAAACTTTCTAGACATGGTAATTTAAAAAAATATCCTCTGGCTACGCTTTTTATTGTTCCTGAATTTCTGAGGGGGTGAAATTTTAAACTCCCATTTTGTTTGTTTCTAAGTTAGTAACAAGATTTCTACATGTAAAAACACCTGTCATAAATGAAAAGGACTAAACACCTACAAAATCCAAGTTTGCACATGCACACAAAAAATAATAGAACAGGTCAATGCCTATCTCCCACCCAAAGATTGTCCCCTGGCTCCTTCATTGTCTTGTCGCCAAGTAATCTCAAATTCAAGTTTTAATCTATAAATAACCTATTACATGTATCTGTAGGTTTTGCTTTCAAAACTCTTCCCAGGAACATGCATATTTGAAAGAAGCAAGGAGAAGAAAGAGTTTAAGTATTACATAGGAAGAGCAAAACTGGTTCTGACCTTTGTGAGCTCTACCTCTCCTAACTTCCACCTTGCGGGTGTCAGTCAAAAAAAGATTTCTCTGGTGTTTACTCTGCTCTTGCAAATGGGCCCAAGTAGGTTACCTCACATTTTAGGTGTTTTTCTAAGAAGATGGGAGAAAAGATCGTCACCTCTCTATTAACAGAGTAAATCACTAATTGAAAACTTTAAAAGCCTTCTCCTGGAAGTAATTGAGTCTTGTAATAAAACATTGATTAAACTAGAATGCTCAAAAAATGAGGTAACCTGGTTACATTCTTTCCCATTAAATTAGAATTCCTTTTGTTAAAACTGAAATGTACTGCAATATTGTTTTATTTTAGTAAATATGGCTAATAGAACACAAATGAACCTAGTAAATGCATTTTTTTTAAAGGTATACTTTTTGGTGAGGAAAAGTGGCCCCAAACTAACAGCTGTTGCCAATTTTCCTCTTTTTTTTTCCTCCCCAAAGCCCCAGTACATAGTTGTATATCCTAGCTGCAGTTCATTCTAGTTCCTCTATGTGGGATGAGGCCACAGCACGGCCTGAGTGGTGTGTAGGTCCACGCCCAGGACCCAAACCAGCTAACCCTGGGCTGCTGAAGTGAAACATGCAAACAACACCTGGGTGGTTAAGGCCGGCCCCTAGTCAATGCACTTTATAGAACATAATTAATAGAGATTCTTCAACTATCTAAGCATCACCACGCTGCACATCAACTATGAGATATTTACTGT
Organism: Equus caballus; assembly: GCF_041296265.1. NCBI lineage: Eukaryota > Metazoa > Chordata > Mammalia > Perissodactyla > Equidae > Equus > Equus caballus. The sequence continues at coordinate 25,830,787 of NC_091711.1, read as the reverse complement.
ATAAAAATATATAATACTGCAGATACAAAGGGCATCAGAAATTGAGGTAAATATACCCACTCTATCACATACCCTTGAAACTGTGTATGAAATACCCTATCAATTTGCTTTCTTATAATTTGTGCTCTCTTAAAAAAAATATTTAAAGAAAAAAATTCCAGTTAACATAGGAGTCCTAATAGTTAGGTTCTCACTAAGGTTTTAGTATGTTTTTCTAGTTCCCTCTGGATAATTTCAATATTTAAATAAATAATATATTTTAATCCTCAACCATATTCATTTCCATTCATTATAGAAATTACCCATGAGAGAGTAGGAAACAGCAAGGATTCATGTTTATCTAAACAGACAGTTTTGTACTAGTGATGAAATAAAAAATAAAGTCTTAGTGTCGGGGAGGACATGAAAGTGCTTACAAGGCATTTTGCTTTTGCTTTTTGCAAGGGTAATGGTAAAGGCAGTTTAATCACTAAGGTAAAGATCAAGTCAGAGAGAATGGGCATGCTTTCTTACTTTTGGCAGGGCTCTTGTAGGAGGCTTTTGTTGTCCCTCTGTCACTGTGCATTTTTCTGGCTTTGGTGACAGAGAAGAACATATTTCAAAGTCTGTGTGTCCCAGATCCTGTAAGTACTGGTAAAGTGGAGAATTCTGAAAGAGACACATAAAACAAAGCAAATTTCAAGATCATTACTATTTCATAAGTTATAGAGGCTAAATTCCATACTGAATTTCATTACCAAACTCAACTATCACGACCAGTATATCCAAACTCTGTAGAGCTTCTTCTATAAAGAACTGAATTATCTGTCACTTAACTTTAATGCCATTTAACATTTAAAAAAATCAACAAACAATTCAAGAGAGGGACCCAAAAAAGGAAAAACTAAATAAAACACACAGACATTTTTGGAGTGAGTACCAGTTAGAAAAAAATGAATTTAGGAATATAAATAGATTTGTTGAGCAACTTCTTTGCCCACATTTTTGTAGTATTAGAACAGATTGCTTCAAAATAGCCAATCCTGGCTATAGACAGCGCCTAAGAGTAAAAAACAGTTACTGTATTACTTGAAGCTAAGAAGAATTAAGAATGATTGCATTGTATTAATTATAATTTTATCATACCATATTAATTCATTTAAGCTCAAATATGTATACAAACTTAAAACTCCAAGAAAGTTACCTAAGATAAGCTTACGTACAAGCATATGGCAAACGAGGGATGGTGTAGTAACAAAAGCATTAGAACGCCAGGGTTAAGAATAGAAACTCTGGAGCCAGACTATAGGTTCAAATCCCAACTCTGCCTCTTTTTTTTTTTTAAAGATTTTATTTTTCCTTTTTCTCCCCAAAGCCCCAAGTACATAGTTGTGTATTTTTAGTTGTGGGTCCTTCCGGTTGTGGCATGTGGGACACCACCCCAACATGGCCTGACAAGTGGTGCCATGTCCGAGCCCAGGATCTGAACCGGCGAAACCCTGGGCCACTGAAGTGGAGCACGTGAACCCAACCATTCGGCCACGGGGCAGGCCCTCTCCCTCTGCCTCTTACTCTGGCAATTTATAATCCTTCTATTCTTCAGCTGTTTCATCTAAAAATAGGAATAATAATAACACCTAGTTCAGAGGGTTCTTATGAGGACTGTATAAATATAAAGCACTTAAAACAGTCTCTGGCACACAGTAAGCACTCAATTTATACTTCAACTTTATATAATCTATGTGGAAAGAGCACAGATTTTGAAACAGACCAAAAAAGTCACCCCAACCCCATCAAAAAGAAACATCAAGCTTTAATTTTAATGTTTAGCCTTCTCTAAAGCACAAAGTTGGTGAGGTGTTTAAAAATAAATCTTGGTTCCACTCAACAAAATATTTAATACTTTAAAAAGACATTATGTTAGCTGTTAGAATAAAAACAAACACCAAAACACCAACAACAGCAACACAGCTGCATAGTACTTAACTAAGCATTTTACACGCATCATCTCAGCTAAGGTTCACAACAAACTCTAAAAGGTATTACCATCATCATCATTACTATCGTTATTCTCATTTCACAGATAAGGAAACAGATTCACTCAGCTAGAGAAAGCAGGACAGGTCTGACTCCAAAACCAGCACTCTGAAACATTACACTATACCACCTAAAATTACAAACAGTCCCTCCTGTGTCTAGATAGCAAGACACCAACAAAGCTTACCTATAGTGTAGTACAGAGACACCAAGCAAATTAATAAGTACAGGAATGCACTGGTTGCTATGGAAACAAAGGAGCAGCAGCTAACCTAGACCAATACTTTTAGGGAATCTTTCAGTTTGGAAAAACGAGGAAGTGTGAGAATTTGCTGGACTGGTAGCAATTTGCTTGCTATCAATTTGAGAGACCAGGAAGATGAGTCAATGCCTCCTGTTTAAGCTATGTTTAATCTCTTTTGAGAAAAATATACGAAAATTTATAATATGAGGAGGAATTATGTTTCTTATCTCTCTACGAGACATAAAATCTCTAATGGCATAAATGGTTAATCTTTTTATCACCCATAATGTATCTTCAAACATTGCCTTGAACAATCGCCTTGTATTTTCAAACTGAACAGTGAACCCCACCCTGCTCTGCCCCCAGAGTGGCAAAAGAGGAAGAATGCTAGTTTGTTTGGGCTGACCTTTTGAAAAGTTTACATACCTTAAGAAAAAACACATGTTTTTAAGGCACTAGAACCCTTTCTTCAAATGAACTCCAGTGGGGAAGAAAAATAAATAAGATGGATCAAAGTGGAGTTAGTCTAATTCAAGGGTCGTCAAACTTTCTCTGTAAAAGGCCAGATAGTAAATATTTTAGGCTTTGCAGGCCATATGGTCTCTGTCACAACTAACCAACACTGCTGCTGTAGCCTGAAAGCAGCCACAGACAATACATAAACCAATGAGTGTGGTTATGTTCCAAGAAAACTTTACTCACAGAAATACTGAACTTCTTATACTTTTCATGTATCACACAATACCATTCTTTTGATATTTTCTCCAACCATTTAAAAATGTAAAAACCAGGCCAGCCCCGTGGCAAAGTGGTCAAAGTTTTGCGTGTTCCACTTTGGCAGCCTGGGGTTTGCGCGTTTGGATTCCTGGTATGGACCTACACCACTCATCAGCCATGCTGTGGAGGCATCCCACATACAGAGTAGAGGAAGACTGGCACAGAAGTTAGCTCAGGGCTAATCTTTCTCCCTCAAGAAAAAAAAAAAAGAGGAGGGTTGGCAACGGATGTTAGCTCAGGGAAAAAATAATAAAAATTAAAAAATTAAAACATAAAAACCATTCTTTCCTCACCAGTCATATAAAAATAGGCACAGAGTGGGACAAATCTGGCCCACTGCTGACTCCTGTTCTAATTAAAGACTCAATTGAGATCATGAGGCACACTCTTGACTGCTAACTGTTCTCTGGGAAGAGGCTCGGCGGGTGGATGGATGGGGTCAAACTTCTTTTTATTTAAATTGTAATGCCTTTTCTTACTGCATACGTAGCTGATGCTGTGTCAGCACTGACCCCAATGCCCCTTCCTTTTCCAGTTTATGTCACAGCTCACAAAGTAACAAAATGGAATATCTGTAACATTGATTCTCTTGTAAGTGATTAAACAGAAGAGAAACAACGAATACTCTGTTCTCCGTATGTTTTGCACATCAACTAAGAGCATACATACTCAGTTTGGATCACCATAATCTGCAACACTTGCTATGTCATATTTCACAAAAACAGCAGCATTGTTTACCTCATACACTACTGATAATGTCTAACAGTATCATTTGATACAGTAATTCTACCAGTAGCTTAATTCTGTCTCTTCTCCAAACGTAAACTTTTCACTAACTTTTTGGGTGATTTCACAAGCTTCTTGTCAGAGGTGTGACATATTCATTTGTGCTATGCAACGACAAATGATGCCTTAGTAGTTCTGTTTTCTTCATCTTCAGTGACAGAATTCATCATTTTCATCACTGTTTCACGCCCTATTTTACAGTTCTGGAAAATGGTGGCTTCCCATGACCATCACCATGCTTTGTTTCACGGCTTTATGTAACTATTTGACAAAATTTCAGGGTAGATAACCTTTGGAGACTAGAGATGAAGGTACTACAGGTATGATAAAATTTAATTCCAGTCTTCATCATATTTCATATTTGTACTTTTCTCTTCTTGGCTTTCAATGCAAATCATATCACTTTCTAACACAAACTCAGACTGTATGAACACTAAAGCTCTATTCATTATGTCTATGATAGTATTCTGAGTTGTAGCATTTATTTCACTGTTTTATTTCTACTTTCATGCTTCAATCACCTTTAAGCCAAAATAAAATTTAAAATTTAACCAATGATAACACACAAATGAAAACAAACATCCCTTGGTTAACAAACTGAACATGAGCCAAGATGAACTGACTGAGACAGACCTTGTAGCACATGAGCAATTTTGAAGAATGCAAAGGGATTTTTAATGAAATTATTTTACATTAATTTAAAAAAATGTTTTGGGATAAAATTACTATCACTTTTTCTCTGAAACTGCAACTGGCCCATGTACTATTTGATAGCTCTCAGAAAACCACATCATGACCAGTGGTGCTCAAATGTTTTTAGTCTCAAGATTCTTCAGGTTCTTAAAAATTACTGAGGATCCGAAAAAGCTTTAGCTTATGTGTATACCTAATGATATTTATCATATTAGAAATTAAAACTGAAATTAGAAATAAAAACTGAAAAAATTTAAAACATTTATTGATTTACTGCAAATAACAATAAACTATTGTTTATTACATTGCAATATTAATGTAAATAATTTTAATGAAAAAATGTATTGAGAAAAGTAGATTGTTTGACATTTTTGCAAATCTCTTTACTGTCTGGCTTAATAGTACATCTGCTTCTTCATTGAATCTGCTGGAATTTATTGTTTTGGATGAAATATATAAAGAAAGTTAGGTAAGTTCAGCATGCTCTGCTTGAGTGGCCCGGGTTCAGTTCCTGGGCACGGACCTACACCATTCATTGGTGGCCATGCTGTGGTGGTGACCTACATACAAAATAGAGGAAGACTGGAAACAGATGTTAGCTCAGATAGTTGGAAAGGGAGGAGTATTTTAATAGTCTTTTCTTACAATTGTACTATCAAAAAATAGCCATAACAAAACTTGACAAGAAATAGTTTTGAAAAGGTTAATTTTAATGTGGAATATGAAACCATACGAATAAGCTTATCATACTCTGTGCATGCACAAGAGGATGAGAGTAAAAAAGGCAAACACTGTCTTAGTATTAAAATGTGATCACCCAAATCATTTATTTTTAGTTTTTCTTTTACAGCAAGCTAAGCCTCCCTATTGTAACAGCCCTAACCACTATATTTGGAGGTTTTGGGCTATTAGGCTTATAAACTCATACAAAGAAATTTCTCTGCTTCATAGAGTGAGTATTATTATAGGTTGATGGCAGCTTTAGAAAGGTACGTTTTGGGGAGGATAGCAGAGTAGGCAGTGATAGGTAATTTGTTATAACTTTTTCCCTTGGTTCAAGCAAAATAGAACCACAAGTGTTTCAGTAAAGTTGTTTTCTTGAAGAGAAACTGTTAGCACTGGACTCAAACTATAATTTTGTAGTGTTGGAGAATGTGACTGCTGCCAAAAGAAACACGAGAAACCTCAGACACAGCATACGGGAGCTTCTCCGCAGGAAATCCTTGTGGTTCACTATTCCTGTAAATTTTAGCTGACAGAAAACACCCATCATAGCACCAGAAAGAATTTTGCTAAACGAAAGATAGCCAAGAGTCTTTGGTTGTGCTAAGATTGTTCTGATGGCTGAAACATACTTCTGCAAGAAAAATAAACAAAAACGGACAGGAAACCCCTACATTTTTGCTGAATAAGCACTTCAAGAAAATGACTCATTTATGTCCTACACCACCTGCACTTCATGCCCCCCATTAAAGATAGCAGATCTCACACTAATGGATATATAAAGTTTGAACCATTCATTTAATGTATTGTTTATTTTCTGCATGATTTATGGTCATTCTGTTGAAATGTCAGTACCATTATTGCTGGTTTGCATTTAAAAAGGAAGATTACCTAGTGTAGAAATGGAGATGATGGGTAAAATGCTTTTATTATTAGGTTCTCTCTTCTAAACTGCTTTAAACCCTTACAGATAGAACAAGTTGTAACTCTTCAAGTTCTAGCTTAGAGAGGGAAGAATAGGCCAAACAAGGCAGAATTAGGCAACTCATTCAATAATAAATACTAACTGAACATCTTCTACATGCCAAGCAATATTGAGGCACAGGGGAGAAAAAAAATCAAAACAGGTGACATCCTTGCTAAAAAGTTTCATTCTGTGATACTTCTCATAAGACCATGGTATACCTGGTTTTCAAAAGTATCAAGGAAAATACTGAGTAGTCTGATACTTTCCAAGTAGGCTGCTATGTTTCAGGAAAATTCTCTCTTGGTCTCAGCTTAAGTACAAAATAAGAATGCTATGCGGCTCTTAAACTTGTTCAGGTGGTAAAACAAACCTCATGACGTTGTTGCAGAAATAAGATAAAAAAGTGGTATGTTTAGGGGCCGGCCCGGTGGCGCAGCAGTTAAGTTCGCATGTTCTGGTTCGGATCCCGGGTGTGGACGTGGCACTGCTCGGCACGCCATGCTGTGGTAGGCCTCCCACATATAAAGTAGAGGAAGATGGGCATGGATGTTAGCTCAGGGCCAGTCTTCCTCAATAAAAAGAGGAGGATTGGCAGCAGATGTTAGCTCAGGGCTGATCTTCCTCAAAAAAAAAAAAAAAGCGGTATGTTAAAATACAGACTATTGTGCTGAATCAAATGACACCTTTACCCTATGCAATCAGCCAAATCCAGAATATGGAAATTCTACAGATCAAATCACCCAGCTTCTTCAACTAATAAATGATATAATAAAGGTGGAAGAGGTGGAGAAAACTGCTAAAGACTAAAGGGACATATTACCCAAATGTGATGTATGGACTTTGTTTGAATCCTGGTTTGAACAACTATAAGACATTTTCGAGATACTCAAGGAAACCCAAACACAGACTAGGTATTAGACGATATTAGAGAATTACTATTAATTTTATTAGATAATTATTTGAAGTTAGCATTTTTTTTAAAAAAGAGGGTATTTGTCTGTTAGAGATGCACACTAAAGAATTTACAGGTGAAATTAGGTAATATCTGGGATTTACTTTGAAATACTCCAAGAAAAAGGGTGGGAGTGGGAGAGGAATAGATGAGACAGTTTGGCAAAATGTTAACAGCTGCTGAGGCTGAAGCTGGGTGATGGGTACATGGAGCTTTCACTGTATTATTCTCTCTTTCTATGTATAACTTTTAAAGTACATTATAAAAGTTTAAAGAAATCAGATGCTAGATTTTCCTAAAATCTAGTAATAAAAGATTTAAGAAAATAATATGGCAGAAAATGCAAAATTGAGAAAATTCAACTTATTTTAATCTGGGAAAAAGACAGGTTTATTGAACTTAAGAACACTCAAATCTTTACAAACTTCCATGTAACGATAGTAGTACTTTAAATATCTACTGAAAGAGAATATGACAAAAAGAAAATGTTCATTTAGTAACATCTTTCAATGAATTTGTGAGTTAATCACACAAGTATAGTATATATAGTAGGCGCTCAATAAATACTAGTTGGTTAGTGATAAATGGACAAACAATGACTGCTATGTAACTTTCCCTTTCTTCAACTAGTATAACGTGCACACGATCTTTTATGTATCCATAAAAATATTCAGATAATCCTGGGCAAATATTTGGACTTGCAAACTTCCTGCAATAATGCCCAGGCCACTCAATACTCCTATTAAGGACAACAAATGTCAAAGGTACCCTGTAGCAACAAGATTTCAAGTTACCAGTCTCACTGGCAGTACAAATAAATGGCTAATTACCTATTAACGTCAATTATTCATATTTAATTTCTACAAACTAATGTAGTTTGTGGAATAAGCAATTTTCAATTATGTGATTGTTGGAGCCATGTTTTTAAAATACTGTTAAGCAAGATAATTAAAAACAAAAACAACATTACGCTCCTATAGAGGAGTAGTTCTCAATCAAAATAGATTTTGTCCCATCTCCCCACTCTGACATTTGGCAATGTCTGAAGACATTTCTGGTTGTTATAACTGAGGAGCGGAGGGACTGGCAACCAATAGGTAGAGGTCATGGATGATACTCAACATCCTACAATGCGCAGAACAAGCCCCACAGTTATCCAGCTCAAACTGTCAATAGTGCTGAGGTTGAGAAACGCTGTTTTAGGGTATATGGAATCATATATTGAAAAAAATTCACAAAAAATAAGTAGCCCAGTAGCTGCTTTCATTCTTTACATTTTATTTTGGGAGAATAATGGATTCAAAAAGCAAAAACAAAAATGGAAAATTAGTTATTTTTCCATAACTTGCAATCTAAAAACTTAACGGGCTTTCTAAGATTGAAATCAGTTACCTTCAAAATAACTGCAGCAGAGTTTATGCATTAAAATTTTAACCAGCCATCAATATTATATAAAACCAAAATAATTACAGCACTTGCTTACATTTGAAGATTATTTTCAAATGAACTTCATGCTCATCTAACTGAACTTGTTTTCCTAAAACAATTTCCTTATTAAAAAATTTCTGTTGGGGCCTCAATATAAGAAAAGAAACATACATCTGACTAACTGGGACACATACGAAAACTAGGAAAGGAAGATATCTAAATAAATTTAGCTTCTTCCACAAATGGCATCTTACTGAGTGATTTCCTTTTAGTTACTGGCACACTTCTGTCAATGCTATAGGCCCACATCCAAGCACCAGCATAAGGCTAAGAAAAAGCCAGCAGAATCCTAGATGCTCTTTTCACACTAACCCTGGTGCACCCTCTGGACTCTCTCCTTCTCTTTCCCAGAAGAGCTCCTGTAAGAGCTGTATACCCTTTTAGAAAAGCAATCTGTAGTCTGCAACAACTACTGCCCAAATTCTCATTCTGGTTCCTCACAGACTATCTGCTCTGTCTTCCTGATGCCAATCAGTGAGTGGTAACAGCATTCCACCAGAAAAATCATTTTGGTAGAAAAGGGGAAAGTCAAATGGCAATCATCATTTGTCCATTTATCACTAACCAAATAGTGTTTATTGAGCACCTACAATATATATTTTTAAAATAAAAAATTAAAACAGTACAAAAAGATATAAAATGCAAAATTACTTTCTTTATCCTACCCCTGACCCCTACTCCCTCTGCCAAAATGTAATGAACATTCTTTAGTTTGCGAATCTTTCCCCCTAAATTTAGTATCTGTTTATGACTGAAAGTGGTTGGCAGTGGAGAGGCCAAGAGGACTTCTAGGTTTCTGGTTTGAACAATTAGGTGGTGCTACTTACTGAAAGAGAAAATATTGGCAGAGCAACAAGTCTGAAGAGGGAGGCAAAGAGAGATGCCTGTGAGATATTCAAATGTGAATAACTTAGACCTAAAATATATGGTGATCTGGAGAGTGGCCTAATCTGAATGTATAGATTTGAGTTTTTAGCAAAGAGGTATGATGGCAAACTAGTATGGTAGCATATAGGTATAGAAACATACGGAGTAGATGAGAGCAGCTAGAGATAACAAATAGTGTGAGAAAACAAGAGAGCCCTAAGAGAGATCAATAAATATTCATTCATTCATTTTTTTTTTTGGTGAGGAAGATTGGCCCTGAGCTAACATCTGTTGCTAATCTACCTCTTTTTGCTTGAGGAAGACTGTCCCTGAGCTAACATCCATGCCAATTTTCCTCTATTTTGTATGTGACATGCTGCCGTGGCACAGCTTGATGAGTGGTGTACAGGGCCAAACCCACGAACCCTGGGCTGCTGAAGAGGAGTGAGTGAACTTAACCACTATGACAGTGGGCTGGCCCCTGAGAGATCAATATTTTAGAAAAGAGTAGAACCTTTGCTGGAAAATAGTAAGAGTAACAACAAAAATAGTAAGCATTTCTTGAGGTGCTTATATGTTAGGCATTAAGCATATTTTCTAATACCTTACTTACTTCTAACAACAAACTTCTAAACAGGTCTTAATACTATTACTCCTATTTTAGAAGGAAATTGGGGCATATGGAGGTTAAATAACTTGTCCAAGGTCACTCAGTAGAATGTGAAGCTAACTAGCCTGAGTCTAAAACCTACACCCTTAACCATGACACAAAGTAGCCTCTTTAAGGGAAAAGCAGATCTAGAAGGAATAACCAAGTTTTCTCTCTCAAGTTCGTCTTATTATTTTAAAATATAGGTTATATCATTTGGGTGTGGTGAGGCCAACAGATCAGTTCAACTGGCACTGAAAGACTGTTGATTATACTCAGATTCCAAGGGAAGGGGGCAATCCATGCCCCGGGGGCCGGCAGAGCACAGAGGCAGCACAAGGAGGGAGAGAAAGAGGAGAAATGATGAGCAAGAGCCTTTACTGTGGTTTTTGTGTGAAGGAATGGGCAAGGCAAGGTAAACAGGCTTAAGATTGGCTAGTCTGAATAAATTGAGTAGGTTCTGGAGCATAGGGGCTGTCCTTAGTAGCGTCTGGCACCTGACTTTGGGAGGATTAGGGCAGGTAAATACTGGCCAGGTGAGAAATGCACATCCAGGTGAGTAGTTTACTATCTCTTAGGAATTGGCTGACCCTGGGAGGGGCAGTCACTCCAGGATCAGCAAGGCCCCAAGATGATAAATGCATCAGAATATAGAAAGTAAAAGACATGGTTAATATACTTATATATCAGATCGTATATTCTGTAAGGTCCAAAATGCTGACCCTGCATGGTGTAATTTTTAATTCAATCACATTAAAAAAAATCTTTTCTCTCTTCAGGTTGTTCTCATCTCAAATGATTCCTCTTTCACTGGCGGCTTGAAGTTTCATAGAACTACACTCTCTTCAATCTGGAAACACAAATCTGGATTTTTTTTTTTTCCTGTGAATATATTTTGGAGTGGTTCAACTCCTCCAAACCTTCACAGAACTAGTGTTCCTATGATCTACAGACTCAACGATTTTTCTGTTTCTTCATCCTTAAGAGAGTTCTATATTTATTAGCTGAGTTAAAGTAGCAATTGGGAATAATTCTGGCAGAAACCAGAGGGAAATTTTCAGGTATAAATTCAAAGAAAAATAGTCAAAAGGCAGTAGATTACCAATCTACTAGTCTAGTAGTCACCAAGGCTAATAGAGCCATAGCAGGCCCCAAATGAACAAGATCACACACACAAAGTATTCCAGTGCTGCACTTTCCCACAGGCTATGGGGCCATAAGTAGTGGGTGTCTGGATATGGCCCTTGACCTGCTTCGTGTGCCCATTTCTTAGGTTACAGCAGTGATTACCTCTGGTTTGGAGATGTCAGTGAAGCCTGCTAACTCTGTTTGAGTCTACCCAGATGTACCTTTTCCTCACAGAAGGATGGTCCGTATAGGTTCCCAACTGCTTGGCCGATTCCGTCCCCGCCAATTCCTCCCCAAACGACAGCAGCACCAAACATTTTACTGAGTATCCACACGTGCCAGGCACTGTTCTAAGCAGCTTTATGTGCGAACTCACCTCATCTTTACAGTAACCTAATGAGGCAGAGGTCATATAAGACAAGAGGAATCTAAGGAATAGAGAGACCAAGTAACTTAGCCAAGGTCACAGACAGTAAATTACAGAGCTAGGATTTGAACCTAGTCAGCCTGACAGAGCTGAAGCTGGTATTTTACTCCAGTACATTGTGAATAACTTAGAGTAAATAAAGTCATTAACTTGGTCTAATATAGTATTTTGTATAGTTTGTGTATTTTTTTAACCAGAAACTGGATTTGTAATTTTAAAATTTATTTAACAGATTAAGTTAGAAAATTCAAAATAGGTCAGCCTAAGTCTTCTGATAATATGTGCATTTATTCCTAATCATTTCTGTTTCAGATGAGCGATAATTCATATATATTTGCCTCAGATTACACAAGCCTAGAAAGAGGCTGTAAAGAATCTTGGGACTATAACAACAATAGTATTCTATTCTTACAGACTATTTTCAAGTCCGGCTCATTGGGCTTTTAAAACAACTCATGCCACTGGAGAGAAAATCTAGCTAATATGTGACAAAACTAATTTCTTTAATTTATAATAAGCCCATATAAACGAATTAGAAAAAGATTTAAAAAAATGCAAAAACGGGCAAAAGATACAAAGAGGTAGTTCAAAGAGAAAAAAATATAAAAATGAGTGCATACAAATGAAAATATGTTAGACTTCATCCTTCACTGAACAAGCGCAAATTAAAAGAAAGATATAATTTTTATCTGGTGGTTGGCAACAATTAAGAAGTCTGATCATATTTAGTGTTGGCAAGGGTGTGAGGACACAGAGACTTCATAACACTGTTAGTGGGAGTACATCTATAAAAATATAAATGTATATATCCATTGACCGAGCAATTCCACTAGGCATCTATTCTACAGATATGACTATAAAAGTGTGCTTAAATATACATAGAGGAACACTGAGCGGGGCCGGCCCTGTGGCCGAGTGGTTAAGTTCACGGCTCCACTGCGGCGGCTCAGGATTTCGTCGGTTCAGATCCTGGGCGTAGACATGGCACCGCTCATCATGCCATGCTGAGGAGGCATCCCACGTGCCACAACTAGAAGGACCCACAACTAAAAATATACAACTGTGTACCGGGGGGCTTTGGGGAGAAAAAGGAAAAATAAAATCTTTAAAAAAAAAAAAGAATACTGATTACTATAACCATTTAAGAACCCCATTTACATTTTTAAAAGTCAAATTATACAATATTTCTGTGTCCTACACACATATATTAGCACATATGTATATATGAATCTAATTGCACTGAAATGATCTGGAAGAAAGCTGATTACAGTGGTTACTTCTGGGGAGAAACAGGGGATTAAGGGAAGGCTGATGCTTTCCCTGTATTATTAGACTTTTTGAAGTAAGAATATATTCACGTGTTATTTGTGCAGAAAAAGGTGCCCAGCAGAAGGCCTGGTAAGAAAGGTGTAGGACTGATAGCTTAGCAAAAGAACAGAATGATCATGTACACTTTTCTATATCAAAACTAATGATCTACTCAACTACTACAGTTTCTTTATTTAAAACGTCAGACTGTATCAAAGCCGTATTATTAGGCCTGGAAAAATGCTAACTAATGTCAGATGTCAGATGTTATTTGATCTCTGCAAGTCTATATTAAAACACAAAAAGCAACAGGAAAATGCAGTCAGCTACTGACAGAAGGCAGTAGGAGGCAGGAAGCATTGGCACAGACACCTGAAGCCGTGAAATGTAAAGGACCTTCGTTAATGAAGACTTCACACCTACATAAATCTGTGCTTACCTAGAAGCCTTTGATTTCCATCCCCTTCTTAAAAGAATTTACGAAATCACTTACAGGTAATTTTTATTTAAAAATTTGTATCAATTTTTAATTTCTTCAGGAAAAAAGTACCATAATGAAAGTTATATATTTTTAAAAGTTTCTACCATGTCAATAGAACCTCTAAAATATCTTTTATCCAAAACAAAATCTTTAAAGAAAGAGATATCGTAGTTATAAGGATTTGATGGAGACTGTCTGGGAACAATTATTTATCAGCTATTTAAAATATTTTAAAAATCTTTTATCTTTGAATATAGCTTAAAGCTATAGGTCTAAATATGATTATCCCATACAGAACAGCAATTTTTCTTGGAAAATATGATTGAAAAGAATGAACTCCCATTGTCAATTGCTATGATTTCCTTATTTTTTTTCCACGCTAACTACAGAACACCATAAAATAAGCTGATGAGGAAGACTGTCATTACTAAATTACACAAGGTAGCTATTTTCTCTATTTTTAATGAAGAAGCCTTTGGTATATATAGAGCTAAAACTTTTACAATTAACAAAACCCTACAAAGGAAAATAAACTTCCCCATTACTATTCATTATATTGCCAATATACTATAGAATTTTCACATATCTTTAATCAGTCCACAATCAGAATGTATAATCTGAAAATAACTACTTATTGCCATCCTACCCCACCCTAAACCTTGGACAATATCATAAAATAGTATCTTGCAAAAATAAAGATACTATAAAATAATAGGAAACACTTTTTGGAGTTTACACATTTTAACATAACTTCTAAATTACTATTCCAAAAGCCCCAAAGCCAAGTGTTAATTTAATTGTTCCTCAGTATCAGCAAAAGAAAATCTAATCAAAGAATTCAAAAAGATTAAGCAAGCTAAAAAGGGTTATAAAAATTGGTCCAACTAATTAAACTACTCACAGACAGCATAGTTCTAATTTCTCCAGTTGACCTAGATGAAAGATTTACTGCCTCTTGAGCATATTCTTTTGATCCACACACTTCTTTCTTTGATGGTTCCCACTTGTTTCTCCAGGAGAACTACACTACAAAATGGCCACTGAACTGGAGGGCGTGTCTTCATCATTACTAAGCATTTTCCTATGAGAAGCAGCTCTTTGAAAAAACCTGACCATAATTTCTTCAGTGCCACTGTATTACTCGGTAATTGCAGAAGAAGTAATAAGGAGAGTGGGGTTTTTAAAATATCTTTAAAGGATATTACTTAATATTTGTGCTTACTTAAAAGTTTATTTAAACCAGCAGCAGGTAAATTTTTCTGGTTGTAGGTTTCCAATATTTTCCAAACGAAATGCATCCTATCCAATTAATCTTACATGAAACATTATAAACAAGAAAAAGTTTTAAAAAGGGCAACTTTAAATTTTTTCTATACAATAGTACAAATGTACTTAAGTACAATAGTATCTTATGCAAAGGGAGAAGTGCAAAGGGAGAAAACTGACACACACAGCTTATACACACAACTGACTAAAAAAGCAACAGTGACTTGGTCTCAACTAAGGCAAGAAGATAGCAATGGCGGGGTGAGCTCTCCCTGGGTCTGATGCTACCCTTAATATCATTCAATATATGGGTAATCAACTGGCATATATCGGGCACTTACTGAATGTAGAGCAGAAGCAAGGTAAGGAAGTAAAACTATCATTTTCAATTGCTTTAGGAAAAATTAGAGCCAGGTCAAACACTGGCAAAATGGTGGGTGTGAGAAGAGCACGCAATAAACATTAAAATGAGGTTTGGATATTATTGGATCACACCCAACCTTATTTTCTGTTTTCCTTATCCCAAATAATAATAATAACAAAAGTGGAGACAGAATTTGTGGTTCTATTAAGAGACAAAGGGGAGATCTTTCAGAATGATTCATTATTCCCTTTCATCAGAAAGGGGCAATTAGTAAGGAAAAGAAAAACAACAAGAACAAGGCAAGGTACATACTGAAGTAGAACATCCACTTTAATAAAGGTACTAAAGAGATATGGTTGTGGATTAATCAGCAAAATCCCAACAATAAGATACAGGTGGCCAGATTGTCAGCTAAATAATTACAACATGGATTTAAAAATAAAGGATGTCCTTAAATATATTATTTCAAATAAGACTAATGGCATTTTGATCTGCTGTAGTGGGAATAAAAAGTGTCAGCAGATAATCAGCAGTACTTTAAAAATCCGGAGGCACCGAAGTCAGTGCACTGTCTAACACTGTGCCCCTGTGGAGTACATTGGCTTTGGGCCTTTTCTCCGAAATCCTTAAGGCATGATTTACTTCTGGGAACTCAGGGAACACCTGGTACAGAACCAGGAAAACTAAATTGAGCTAGGGTTTCTGATCTAAAAAGAGACTGGAAATGAGCAGAATCTCTTCCTGTATCTCCTAATTAACCTAAGCCTCTAAGGCCCTACTCTCATTTATTCAACCTACCAGATTCAGGAAAAATGTAATAAGAAAGAACGATTTGGTATATAACTCCTTCCTATAACAAATGAAAGCAAACTTTAGAGAAATTAAATAATTCATTCAAGATATCACTGCTAATTAATGTCAGTCCCTCTATTACTCATCTAGCCTTCTTTCCACATGCTTTTAAAAAATGAAAGTCTTTAGTATAACTACATAAAATACCAAGATAACCATAAAAAATAATTTAAGCACTGTATCATGGCCTGAGACAAAGGAACTTGCATTTTAATAAATACAATACAATACCTAAGAGAGACCTACATACTACCTTCTGGAATGTTTACATTAAAAAAAAAAAACCTTAAAATCTATATTGGAACTCTGAGAATATGTGAAGAAGCCAAAATGGAAGAAACAACATGCCCCAAACAGAAAAAAGCAAAGACTTGTTCCCAATAAAAATTTTTATAATTCATGCTAAACAAATTTATTCTTGCCTATCGGGTGACAAAGTAGCTTTGGAATTAATGGTCAATCTTATATCAGTAGGCTCCTGATTGAATAACTCCATTAACAAATACTCTTTCCACCATTACAAATAGTGATAAAAGCATGAATTTTGCTATGCTTCCAATCTCAGCTACTATTCAGAAGTAGATTATTTTATATAATACAACTGTAGAACTTTATGTACCATAGGAAGCTGAAAATACATTTTAAAGAAAAATAATAATGATATAAAAATACCTTAAATTTTATATGCATAATAAATTTCAGACAGCAAGCTCCATTATCAAAGTAGTAAATACTGTCAAGGTATACATTCACAGACAAAACCAATTTCCTTCCATTAATCAAATCAATAATGCAGGAAGAAAAGAATTTACAAATGATACCTAATAAAGAATGCCTTAATGTTCTTTACAGAAATATAACAACCTTAAAAAATATAAAGAAAATACATCCTCTCAAGCAGGAGAGTATTTGTTTTTTTTTAACTTTCTTTCAAATGTGGGAGATTGTGTGAGGGCCATCTCACATTCATTTGATTGATTTAGTGCTGGGGGTAGCAGGGAGCAAACCCTGAACATAGTCCCAACAAAGGGTTAATATGTAATAACTTACTGAGAAGGACGAAGGATGAAGGAGTGAAAGAGATCAAGATAACATGGGCAAAAACTAGCTTTCCCAGTCATGAATAAAGAAAAAGAGAAAGAATTTCAACAAATACCAAAAGGAGTTCAACTATAGAAAATAAGGTTACCATGGACAGAGATCTGAGAGTGTAAAAGGCACCTTGAGTACAACATTGTTCCTATGACGAAGTTACAAAGAAATGGTTTAGACGCACTACAAATAATGCAAAGAGGTAGAAATACTAGTTCTTCAGACAAAAAGTTCTTATTTTCAAGTACTCGTCCCTCTAGGAATAGCAGGACTCAAGACAGGACGAATGACTCAAAGTTTCTGCAACTAATTTACAACGAAAAAATCTGACAGCCATGAAAGAGCAACATGAGAACTTTAACACCTGTTTAAGCTGACTAAAGAATTCTTACTCTCAAAATATCTTAATTAGAGACTACAATAACAGAGGAAAGTGACAATATTGGTATTTCAGCATTTATTTTGCTTAATACCCATGTTAGATGTGGTGTCCATGATTTTCTGAACTTTGTCCTGATGCTGTTCAACCTGAGGTCCAAGTCTGAGGTGTGCTGTCTTTCCCACTTCAGTCTCTTGGGGTAGTCAGGTCCAAGATAACGGAATTAATTCTAAGGTATATGGGGAATCCAGCCCTGATGAGATGAAGGTGGTCAGATGCTGGGGAGAGGAGTAAGAATTGGGCCTGGGAACCTCACTCTTCCTTCCTTTTCTTAATTCCTCTACTATATCATCTTTCAGTGCACCCCTGGTCCTCCCAGACTAGGAGGACTTGAAGATGATCTCTGGAAGGAGAATACAAAAGACCAAAATTAGACAATAATAAAACTTACTAATAATTTGGAAATCAGAAAATTGATATGAAAACAAGATACTTCAAGGTTTTTTTTGAGGAAGATTAGCCATGTGCTAACAGCTGCCACCAATCCTCCTCTTTTTGCTGAGGAAGACTGGCCCTGAGCTAACATCCATGCCCATTTTCCTTTACGTTACATGTGGGACACCTGCCACAGCATGGCGTGCCAAGCAGTGCATAGGTCTGCAACCAGGATCCAAACCAGTGAACCCCGGGCTGCTGAAGTGGAATGTGTGAACTTAACCGCTGTGCCATGGGGCCGGCCCCAAATACTTCAAGAGTTTTAAACAAGGAAAGGATGTGGTTGGAATACTTTCCAAAAACTTTGCTTGATTTAAAATTTTTAATTTTAATGCAGCACATGACTCTCTAAGTCTTAAGATATAAGCAAGTCTGATTTCTGACTCTGAAAATCATTAAAATGACAGTATTACACTGAATTTACCCACAATATCCCAGTTAATTTTTCTTGGGGAGGAGCAGTTAGGTCTCATAATGGATATAGTGGACTGGTTTGTTCAACCTCCATTCCACCTTCCTTCCTTCTATTGTGTTTCCTTCTTGGGTTAAAGAGATGGGAAAGCTGAGGCCAGCAGAGGGGGTGTAGTGGTTAAGTTCATGTGCTCTGCTTCAGTGGCCTGGGGTTCATGGGTTCAGATTCCAGGCACAGACCTCCACACCACTCATCAAGCCATGCTGTGGTGGCGGCCACATACAAAACAGAGGAAGATGGACATGGATGTTAGCTCAGGGCCAATCCCTCTCAAGCAAAAAGGGAAAGATTGGCAACAGATGTTAGCTCAGGACCAATCTTCCTCACCAAAAAAAAAAAAAAAGAGAGAGAGAGAGAGAGAGACAGGAAAGCTAAATGTGACAATTCCTAAATTATCTTGGAGCTACCGTTCTAGATATAAATTAGGGTTCCCCCAATTAGGTACACTTGTGAGAAATTTGGAAGGTGGGAAGGAAGCAGAGGTCCACTTCTTGCTGCCTTACTTTTATTTTGTTTTGCTATTAAACAAAGCTGTGGAGGCAAAACGTTTCTCAAGCAGTATTCCAATATGTATTCTCCAGCTTCCTCGCAATGCAAAGGAAGTTGTGGTAGAGACAATAGATAGACTCTGAGTTCTAGTATCATTGTTCCAGCTTTGCAGGTTATGGAGAGGCAGACGTGGCGATGGCTTCCTGATTCTTGGACTGTAGCTATGATCGTAATCATGTGGTTCTTGGCTTTATGAGTTTAACAACCTTGACAGAACTTGATCCTCTAGCCCTTCCAACAATACTTTACCCACTAATTCCCTGTATTAAATCTTTCTCTATTTATAGTAGTAGATAGAGGGGTTTCTGTTTTCTGTACTAAGATCTATGGCTAATATAGTCCTCGTTATCTAGAAGTAGGGCTGACTTAACAGAACCTAAAATACATTGTACTGGCTTAGCAGTTGAGCTATGAATGGCAAGGAAATATACTGCAGGCAAAAAAAGCTGACTCACTATACTCAAATGGCAAAACATTTGATAAACTATTGCCATTGCATTGTAATACCGTGGAAGACAGGCCACATGCCCAAGAAGCTTTCAACTCTGCAAGAGAAGGATTTCTCTGCCCGTGGCCTGAGATTAAGATGACTGAAAGTGGTGATGGGGAGGGAGGGGGGCGAGGGGATGTCGGGGAGGGGTTCTCATGGCTGGAAAAGCCAAAAGGCAGGAAATAAGATGGTGACCTCAAGTCTTCCCCCAAGATCCTCCCCAAAATAATGGGAACCAGCCCAGCTGCTAAGATCTGATTAAAGGTGATACCTTTCCACCCAAGCCTCTCTTGTAGATGATCAGGGTTGTTGCCATTAAATTGAACGAGAGGAAGAAAAGATCCAAAACAGAATCAGAAAAAAATCTGCTGACTTCAAATTTAAGAACTATGTCTAAATGGGCTCTTTAGCTGCGGTTAATTGTGTATGAAACTGTCTAGAAGCAAACAGACTGGAAACCTACTACATTTCAGGAAACTATACTGCCAAAGAAACCAAAATCCTGCAAAATCTTGTAATTATTCAACCTCTAAAGCAACTCTTAGGCCCACAGACCTGCACCAGCAGGAATCAAACTGTGAAAGGTGTGCAGTTCCGAACAAGAATACACTTTAACACTCATTCCATATGAGGCTATGGAATACTAAGAGACAAGGAACAGGTTCTCAGAGGGCAAAAACAGAGGCCATAGGTGATAATGGACAAGAGTTAATCCTAGAGAACAGAACAGGGGCAGCAAAATAGGTTAACTGAAAAATCTTCTTACAGGAACTTTGCAAGAAACAGATGGCACACTCAAAAGGGGTAACTGAAAAGAGTTTAATGAAATGACCACTTATTTACAAAGCTGTAAGTAGAGTCAGGGCAACCAATAGGGGACAGCGAAACCCCCAGGTACTAGAAACAGCAGGAAGTTATTACCGTCCATAGGCTAAAGGGCAGGGTCACTGAAGCGCTGGAAGAGATGGAAGCTAAAGGAGTCCCCAACAAGAGTTGTGGCTTTAGGTACAGGGACACAATCATTACCAAATGGTAGCCCTGGAGGGAGGGAACTATGAGGATGAATACCTCTCCAGTGCTCTCTCTTCTACCCTTGCACTATAGACTGAATGTTTGTGTCCTCCCAAAACTCATATGTTGAAATCTAATCCTCAATATAATAGTACTTGGAGGCCGGGCCTTTGAGGTATCTAGGTCATACTGTTAGACCTCTCAAGAACGGAATTAATGCCCTTATAAAAGAGATCCCAGGGAGCTCCCTCGCCCTTTCTGCCATGTGAGAACACAGCAGAAAGACAGCCATCTATGAACCAAGAATCGAGTTATCACCAGAACTTGACCATGCTGGCACCCTGATCTTGGATTTCCCAGCCTTCAGAACTGTGAGATATAAATTTTTGTTGTTTATAAGCCACCTGGTATGGTATTTTTATTACAGCAGCCTGAATAGACTAAGATACCTCTCATTTAAAAGGGCCTTCTCACTGGCTGGACCAAAATGAAATCATAGGACAAGGGAATACAGGTGATGCATTCCATAATAGGGTGAAATTACGGGTCTGGAGGGGCACTTGGAGAAAAATCATCACCTACAATAATATCGATCCCTGACCCATACACCTGGGTATTAAATAAATCATGGTTAAAGAAGAAATAAAAAAGGAAATTACAAACCTGTGAGACAAACTACATTTCAAAACTCATGAGATACAGCCAATGTAGTACTCATAGGGAAATTTATAACCCCACAAATTATTTTTAGTACTTAGTCTTTAATTCAAGAAGCTAGAGAAAAAAAAAAAACAGCCAATAAACACAAAGAAAGTAGAAGGAAATGGATAAAAGTAGAAAATTAAAAAAAAAATTAATCAGGGGCTGGCCTGGTGGTGTGGTGATTAAGTTTGCATGCTCTGCTTCAGCAGCCCAGGGTTTAAAGGTTCAGATCCTGGGTGGGGACCCAGCACCGCTTGTCAAGCCATGCTGTGGCAGCATCTCACATAAAATAGAGGAAGATTGGCAAGAGATGTTAGCTCAGGGCCAACCTTCCTCACATACACACACAAAATAATCACAAACAAACTCAGTTGAGCTGATCAAACAAAATCAATTTAACTGGTTCTTTGAAAACTCTATCTGGTAAGTCAACACTGTGGCAAATCTATGCAACATAACAAGAAAGGCCATGAACAAACATACATAATAAGATCTAGTTCGTGTTATAAATGAGACTAAAAATTAAGAAACTATTAAGAACGCTTTATACCAATAATTTTAAAAACTTAGATAAAAAGCAGTTTTCTGGAAAATTGTAATAATAGCTAACATTTACTGAATGCTTACAACACGGCAGAGACCATCTAAGTGCTTCACTTACATTAAGTCATTCAATACTCACAACTGCTGCATGAAGACAGGGATTGTTATTTCTATTTAGTATTGAGAAAACTGAAGCATAAAGTTAAGTAAACGGCTCAAAGTCACATTAACCGATAAATATTAGAGCAAGGATTTCCCATGCTGTACAGCTCCAGAGCCTATTCCTTTAATGACTATATTACACTGTCTTTCAGAATAAAAAAACTATCAAAATATCCCCTAAAATAGAAAACTGGAACTGACCAATAACCATAAAAGAAATGGAAAACAGTAAACATCCATTCCACCTACCCCCAGCAAAGGCCCAGATAGTTTAAGGGCCAATTTAGCTATTCTCTCAAGTAATAGATCACTCCTGAAGAGCAGCAGAATATGCCATCCCAAAATACGCCCCTTGGGCATATTGATTATTTTCAGCTGTAGGAACTTGAAAAGCTGCAAATGCAGGGAAAGGCTTCCCCTTATCTGCCTAAGGACAGATCTTCCAGAAGGAACTCAACTGACATAAATCCCCTCCCAAGAGTTTCATCAAGCAGGGAAAACTGACTCATCACAAGAGAGAAGGCTACAAGTGTACACACCCAGACAAACTTTGTTACAAACCATCACATCTCCCAACTGTTCTTCTAAGGGCCCATTCATCTTTTATAAAAATCACTTACTCTCCCCTAAGAGGCCTACTAACCCCTGGTCCCCTCAGTGAGATGGTATTTAAGCCTGAATTCTAAGCCACCTTGGGGAGTTGGAATTTTTCCCTGGGTATTGACAAAGATTCTTTGCTTGACTAAACTTTAGTTAGGCTCCTGAATCTCCTCCTAGGCCCATCTGTGCTCTTCCTCGCAAAATCCAGTTTTAGGAACAACCCTGCTAAGTCAGTTTAGCAAGGGCCCATCTGTGCTCTTCCTCGCAAAATCCAGTTTTAGGAACAACCCTGCTAAGTCAGTTTAGCAAGAGTCTCCCATCTTCCACATCTGATCACCCTCGATATCAGGTTCCTCATCTTCTACCATCCCCTCTGGTGATGTCTGACCACCCTGGCCTGTCTCAGGAAGAATCCTGTTAGATCAGTTTAGTAAAACTCCTCTTACCCTGATGTTACCTCTTAGTAATTAAATTCCCACTTGCCCTTCTGTATTTGCAGTTGAGCCAGGTTGTATACTGAGGTCTCTTTTCCCCCTACTGCAATGGTCCTGAATAAACTGTTTTTACTGCTTTAACTACTGTCTAGCTCTGGTTTTTCTTTAACAGCATCTCCCAGGTATACATGAGGTATACCTGTTAATAAATTTTTGTTTGTTTTTCTCTAGTTAACTTATCTTTTATTACAGGCGTCTCAGCCAAGAACTCAGAAGGGTAGGGGGAAAATTATTTTTCCTCCCCTATATTCTCAGTTTGTAAAATCAGTCCTAGAGCACAGACAGAGATGGGAAGCTGCCTGACTCATTTAGAAGGCAAACAATTAAAATGTTCATGGAGTGGAAGATTCAATATTGTAAAGACCTCAGCTCTGCCCAAATTAATCTAGAGAGTCAAAGCAATCTCAATCAAAATCTCAGTAGGTTTTTTTCCTTAACTGAAATTGACAGGCAGGTTCTGAAATTCATTTGGAAATACGAAGGGCCAAGAATAGCCAAAGCAATCTTGTAGGAAAATAGAGCTGAAGGGTTTTATCTACCAGATACTAAGACCTATTACAAAGTTACAGTAATTAAAGTAATGTGGTATTGGTACAAGCATGGACAAATGGACCAATGGAAGCGAGCATCCAGAAACAGATCCACCCACACAAGGTATCCTGATTTATGACAAAGGCAACACTGCAGTTCAACAGGGGAAAGGATGGTCTGTTCAGCAAATGCCAGGTTAAGTAGACATCCATGTGGGAAAAAAATATGTTGACTTTTACCTTGTCCCATATAAAAATAAGTTCCAGATGGATGGCAAATCTAAATGCCAATGGTAAAATAAAGCTTTTAGAGCAAATATCTTTGTGACCTTAGAGTTGGCAAATATTTCTTTAAAAGCACTAACCATAGAAGAAAAATGTTTAATTGAATTATAATAAAGTTAAGAGCTTCTGTTCATTGAAAGGCACTACTGAGAGAGGGCCATATACATTCTGAGATAAGATATTTGAGGTGCATATATCCAACAAAGGACTTATATCCAGTATATGTAAAGAATTCCTTCAAATCAGTAAGAAAAAAGAGATAACCCAATAGAAAAATACGCAAAAAACTTAAATTGGCTTCCTAGAAGTGGATATACAACCCATTGATAAACGTATAAAAAGACTCTCAATTTCCTTATCCGCAAAAAGCAAATTACAGTCAAGAGGAGACACCAGTACACACCCACCAGAATGATAAAAAGAAAGACTGAAATTAGCAAGTGTTGGTGAGGATGTAGAGCAACTGGACCTCTCAAACACTGCTGGTGGGAATATAAACTGGTACAACTGCGCTGGAATAACGTTTGGCAAGATCTACAAAAGATGAATATATGCACTTCCTATGACTCAGCAATTACACTCCTAAGTATATACCCAACAGAAATACGTTCAACAAAACACATATGCTAAAAGGTTCACAGTAGCACTATTCATAACAGCCTCAAACTGTAAACTACCCAAAGACCATCTACAATAGAATGGATTAAAAAACTGTCATGTAGGGGGACTGGCCCAGTGGTCTAGTGGTTAAATTCCTGCAGTCCGCTTTGGTGGCCTGGGGTTCATGGGTTCAGATCCCAGGCATGGACCCAGACACTACTCGTCAAACCATGTTGTGGTGGCATCTGAGGAGTCCCATATACAAAATATAGGAAGACTAGCACAGATGTTGGCTCAGGGACATCTCCCCCTGGCCCCCTCCCCCCCCAAAATTAAATTGTCATATGCGACCAGCCCCAGTGGCCAAGTGGTTAGGTTCAGTGCACCCTGCTTTGGTGGGCTGGGTTCAGTTCCTGGGTGTGAACCTTCACAGCTCTGTTAGAAGCCATGCTGTGCTGGTGGCTCATATACTTAAAAAAAAAAATAGAGGAAGATTGGCATGGATCTTAGCTCAGGGAGAATCTTCCTCAGCAAAAAAAAATAAATAAAAAAAATCACATGTTCACATGGAATACTACAGAGAAATAAAAAATACTCACATGACAATATGGATGAATCTAACAAAGCCAGAGAGCAAAAACAGTCAGACAAAAAGAGCATATACAAATGTGTATAAACTATAAAAACAGATGAAACAGGGTTATTTATCATAAGTCTGAATAGTGGTTATCTTTGGGGTGTGGAGAAGTGACTGAATGGGAGAAAGAGGGAGCACCTGCTATGCTGGGAATTTCAGTTTCTTGATCTGGGTACTGGTTACATGGGTATGTTCAAGGTGAAAATTCATCAGTCTGCACATTTATGATCTGTGCACTTTTTTCTGAATAACATACTGCAATAAAACAATGGACATGACAAAAAGCAAATAAACAGCAAAGTGAAAAAAATTTTCTACAAGTGTGATAAGGCTAAGTAACACACGAAGAACTCATGCAAATCAATTTTGAAGAAGTTAGTATCCAATAGGAAAATGGGCACAAAATATGAAAAGAAATGCTTAGCAAACAAATAAAAATGGCTCCAAAAAATGCACAAAATGTAAGTTAGAACAATGGAATGCTATCTTTTTCCTGTCAAATTAGCAAAGATTAAAGGAAACCAATAAGGCTGTTGCTGAGGATTTGATGAAACTAACACTCATGCCCAATGGCAATTTGAATTCTTATAACTGTTCTGCCTAAGTCTTAAAAAAATGTTCATATTCTTTGACCCACTAATTTCCCTTCTAGAAATTATTCTAAGGGAAAATCAGATTTGCAGTTAAAGATGGACTTATGTCAGTGTTGATTACCATGGTGAGTATTTCGAAACAATATAACTGTCCAATAATGGAACAATGGTTATATTATGACACATATGCGCGATGGGATATTATGCTATCAATAATGTTTTCAAAGAGTAATGAATATGAAAAGACTCATGATAAATTTAAGTGAAAAATACATACAAAATTCTAAGTGGTATGCTATCTTTTGTGTTAAAAAATATCATACACTTAAACATACATTTGCATAGAAAAAACTGTATGAACAACAGTATAATGTTAATAGTGGCCGTCTTTGGGTAGTAGGATAATGGGTGGTTTTAATTCCGTGACTTTTCTACAATGAAATGTTCTTTGAACATTTATTACTATAATATTCACAGATTTAAGAAAGTAACATGGTAAAAAAAATAATATCCACAGTTTCCCTTACTCTAGACAACTAAGCAATCTAGATTTTTGTCTCTCCTTCAGCTCCCACATTCAATCTGCAACTGTTTCCTCGATTTTAGCCATTATTCCATTATTTCTTCTCTCACTTCCAAAATTCAGGGGCTTGTCTTCCTTAGTGAGCTCCTCAAATCCACTCTTCGTTTTGGCAAAATGGTCCTATCTTCTACTACTTCCACATTCTAGCCACATGAAACCACTTTATATAGCGACACTCCCCACTCAAGCCTCTGAAAAATCCACACTAGGTACTTTGACACATTCCAACCTTGGCATACTCTGTTCTCTTTCCCTATAAAGCATTTTTTCCCTTCCGTCTTTCTAATCCGATTCATAGTTCAAGATTCACCTCGCTATCACTTAAAGGGTGTAGCTTCTCGGAGGCCATCAAGAACAGAGCCATTTCCAAATTTATCCTCCAATGACGTTTGTACATATTTCAACATATGCCATTCTGTATTGTTAGTGTCTAGCTCCCCCATTGTTCGGAATGGGCCATTTCTTTTTAAAAATTTCTTAAAATCTAGTTGGATGAGTGAATGTAAAGCATACATGTATGCAATACATCCATTCAGGGGTGCGAGTTTTCACCTGTGTCTGATAGATAAACGGCAACAAAACCATTCGCCTGGTTTTTTTCATTCAAGATGGCAGAGAACGTCTTAAAAGAGTCACACAAAAGCACTCCCACCCGGAGCCTCGAGTCAAAAGAACTGGCTACACCTAGCGCAAGAGCAAAGGACAAAAGAATTGAGCCTGGATGCTGAGATGCCCCGGTCCTAGTCACCCAGAGCAGGTCCCACACACAGATTTTATACTGTATTAGAAAATGAGCACCTGCTGCCTTCATTCATGGGCCACGCCTCGACTGTGAACGGTGACCTGAGGCACTTCTGGATACTGACCCAAAAAAATCGCGCACGCAAAAGGAAAAGGCTAACTTGTATTAGTGAGTATCCAAAATGCAGGATGGGGCCCCGCCCCAGCCAGGCGCAGCCCCCCCGCGGCGCATCCGTCCCGGGGGAAGGAACAGGCCGGGCTCCCGTGCACGGACGGACCTGGCAACAGGGCCCAGGCTGGGAATCTGGGCGGGCCTGGGGAAGAGGCCGGCCGCGGCCAGGGCGCCTCCGGGACACCTGTCAGGCTGCGGCCAACGCTAGGCCCAGAAATCGCCGGGATTCGGCGACGCAGGCCGGCAAAAGCGTCCCCCGATCCCTTGGCCCGCATCGGCCCCTCGTCTTGCCTCCTCGCCTTGCCCCTAGTCCTTCTCAAACAAAGGCATCCCACACCCACCGCCATTTTCCCCTTACCTCAAACACCACCTCTTCGTCAAACTCCGGTGTCATCCTTCTCCGCCATGCCACCCGCCTCAGCACGATGGGAAATGAAGGCGGGAGAACAGGCGGCACCCAAGCCTCTGCTCCTGGGGTCCGGTGTTTCTAGAAAACTGCAATTCCCAGCATGCCTCGCAGCTCACGCCCCCATTTCCGACCCGCTTATTGGAGCAGAAGATGAGCGTGTGGGCGGGAGGGGCGGGAGCGGGATGCAGTTCAAGCCCTCTGATTGGAGGAGGCTGAGGCTTTTGTCCGCCTTTTACGGCCGCGACTAGCAGGGGGCGCCTGAAGCACTGATTTTTTCGGTGCTCGCGAGGGGCACGCGCCGGCGGAGGCGCGGTGAGCGCTGCTCGTGCCCGCGCCTGGCCGTCCGCCCGCGGCTCGGCTGGGCGGCGCTCGCGCCCGGGAGCGCCGCCGGGTCCCTGGAGCCGGCCGCATCCTTTGTGCCGCGCTCCGCGGGGCCGCCGGACGGAATGTGGGCGCCGCGGGGTTTTTTCTCTTCTGCCTAAACTCTTGAAACAATGGACTGAAAGGGGAACATGGACTGAGGGGGGCGAGCGGGGAATCGAGCTGCACGGGGAAATCATGACTTCTGCCGCCGGTAAGTGACGGCGCTCGCGCTGCGGCTGGAAAGTTTGTAGCGAGCGCTGCCGATCTTGGGCTCTGGAGCAGCTTTCTCCTCTGGGGTGGGGGACTGGTGTTCCCTCTACCTTTCCCGAGGACTGTGGCAAGTGCGGAGCCCACGGCGTTCGCTGCCGCCTTTTCTGGTCCCTTCCTGCCAAAGGGGGCTGTTTGGAAATCTTGTGTCTCTTGGGACGTCTCTGGGGAGACCCGTGTGCGGGGTCTTTGCGCCAGGTGAAACGCGAAATAGAGGGCATTTGCTCATCGCTCCTAAGCTTTGAGCGACTTTGCTTTTGCGTGCGAAAATAGTTTAGATTGCCATGTTAAGAAATCGGTTATTCTAGGAAAGGGCACTGCTCCCGGAGTGTTGAACTCGGCGACTGTGCTGAGTCGCTTCAAACCTAGTATCGACTGGAAACCCTGTTCGACGAAGAGCTTTAGACGGTGTTCCTCTGGTCCTCGTGGTTTTTTCCCCTCTTACCTGAGAAGCAGAGGAGGAGAATTGCCGATGGCAAGCTTTTTGTTCAGCTTCAGCCAATTTTTTATGGATTTTTTCCTATTTCTACCTGGTTAGTGTAAACAAAGCCTTATTTTTGTGTGCCTGCCACAGTCCTTTCCTACCTTTGTGTGGATTTTCGACAATTCTGGACATTGTATTTCTAAATATTCTTAAGAAACAATTCTTATTTTCCGAAATAATAACTAAAGTCGTGTTAAACTCACTTTATAAGAACATAAGTTAATTTTTAAGCCAGAACTTAATACTAATGTATTAAGATTTTTAAAAAACGTTTTTGTCCACGTTCATTAGGCATTTTACAGTAAAATAGTGTAAAGCTTCCCCTCAAAATTACTTCTAGAGTTAGTACTTAAGTATCAGTTTGTTTTCTTAGCTTTTCCTGACATTTGTTTTAAATTCTTGCAACTTGAAACTGTCAAACAGCTCTCTGAATGTTCTGGTTTGTATTGTTTCTAAAGCCTAGATATATTGGCATATTGCATTGCTAGGTGTAATAGATTAGAACTAACAAGGCAAGAAGTTAGCCAATAGGAATAAGAAAGCAAGGAGTGAAGTATTCCTGTAGTAGTATTCCTGAAGAAGATGTGGATCTTTCCTTTTTGATGTTGTATGTATGTGTAGAAGATATGTCATCATACACTGGAAGTTATGTTATTTATAAACTCTCTTTTCCTTACCAAAGAGAGGCTTTCTACTTACTTGGAGTGAATTACTTTCATCCTAAATTTCTGAGCTTCACTTTGTTCAAGTTTTTTTTTTTTTATTAGTGAACCAATCTAATTAATTTAAATTTAAAGCGATTGGAAATTTTAAAATCCTTCCAGCCAATTTTCTTCCCTCTTTTGGAGTGTCGAACACTTTTTAAAATATTCATACCTTATACGTATCAGTTTCAATTCTCCAGTCCTAACAGTGTATGATGAACAGATACGGAAGCATTTTATTTGACATAGTATGTAAACCTGATCTAGGGCTCAGTCTGGAATTACCCTAGGATAATGCAAGCTATTTTTATATTTTATCAACTTTACAATTAAAGAAATCCACAGACATTTTTGTGGTGTTTAAAAGAAGGACACTTCCTGTGTTTAGCTAAGTTAGTTGGTTTTTAGCATGGCTTGCTGAGAAGCGTTAACTACTTTTTTGTTCACCCATCTGTTGAGATTTATTATAATTCCTTCTCACGTCTAAGTGGAGAATATAGACGAGAACTGGGATTTTATTTCTATCCGGTTCTTATAAAATTATGTGTTCATAATTCTTACAAGCCATTTATGATGCTTTTTGGAACAATAATCAAATTCATTAAAACTTTAGGAAAGTTATTTGCAATTGGGGGAGAGGGTGTTTTGTTTCTATTGCATCTAATCTGTGGTATTTGGGATAGTTGGCTTAAATTAAGGAAATAGGGTAAGTTGTAGAACATCTAAGTTATAGGTATCCTGAAGAAGAGCTTGCTTTGTTTTTCTGCATCTGTGAAAGAGTAGGCCTATAGTAGAGATTTTAGAATTGTTTGAATCAGTATATGAAAAAGGAGAGAGAATTATAGATGCACATTTTGAATCTTTTTGAACATGTATAGGTCAGTGTCTCGTTAATGCCTGTGCTTTGCTTTTTGGCTGGTCCAATAGCTAAGAAAGTGTGCATGTAAACTGGAGCCATCTGTGTGTAACAGTTGATGAGTCTGTTTGTAATGGTTAGTAAAATGGTACTAGTGCTTTACTTTCTTACCTTATTTTTCCGTGGAGCCAAACAGCTGTGTAAATAAAAGATTTGCTGCTTTGCTCTCAAAAGCTTTGGGTCTGACTGTTGATACAGTATTAAGATCCAAAGGTGCTGGATTCATTTCCAAACATCGCACGCTTATTTCAAGAGTTTGACATTGGAGCAGACCATAATATGATGACTTGTTATTTTTTGATTTGTGTTTCTTTCAAAATAGAGTCACCAAAAAAATAACAATAATAATAATAATAATAAGGATTTCAGATATTGCTATACCAGCAACTTAGTTGAACACTTATTCCTACTAATAATTAAGAACTTATTCAATAATCGTATTGATTCCTGCTAACTTTTCAAAATACTATTCTACATTAAAATGGATATTGATTTTTTTTTAAAAAGAAATTTCTGTTAGGGAGACAAAGAGTATGTGTGTGTGGCAGCTCTGACTATTCCCAAGGTTTGTGTTCAGCACTGGGGCTACAGCAGTGAGTGAGACCAAGTGCCTGCCCTCCTGGAGCTTGCCTTCTACCAGTGAAGACAGACAAAGGTACACTGAAGAAAAATCATACAGGGCAAAGGGACTCGAGAATGTAAGAGTTCTCCTTGAGCAAGTTTCTCAGAAGTTATCATCTCAGAATCACATAGGTTCTAGAGAAATATTCAACTCCCCTATTTACAAGTAAGGAAACTGAGGCTGCCAGATCTGCACAAAGGCACACAATTAGGTTAGCCAGCTCTCCAGGTTGTTATTGGCTTCCTCCAATACACAGCGAGCTAATAGTGGTAAGCCAATGCTCACAGTTAGTTATTTAATTCAGCAAGTATGCATCGAGGGCGTTAGGTACATAATGCTGTGCTGTATTTGTTGGGAAGCAACCACAGCTCGTATGTAGTTAATTGAATTTCTAGGACACTACGAGAGAGCAGGGATTTATGTCTCTTGGAAGCAGACTTGTGTATAAAACATATTTAAAGGAAAGAGTAAAATTGGTACCAAAGATTAAAAAAACAATTTAAGTAAAGAGCAAAAATTGATTAGTTAAATGACTCTGAAGCTTCTGACAAGGCTGTAAGCTTCAAAAAATAAAAGATTAATTTGATGAGATGGTTTTGGTTTTTTTCGTTGTGGTAAAATACACATAACAAATTTACCATCTTTATGATTTTTTTTCCTTCTTCTCCCCGAAGCCCCCCAGTACATAGTTGTATATTCTAGTTGTGAGTGCCTCTGGTTGTGCTATGTGGGACACCGCCTCAGCATGGCCTGATG
The DNA here is from genome assembly GCF_041296265.1 of Equus caballus. NCBI lineage: Eukaryota > Metazoa > Chordata > Mammalia > Perissodactyla > Equidae > Equus > Equus caballus. The sequence continues at coordinate 25,799,148 of NC_091711.1, read as the reverse complement.
AGTTGTGCCATGTCCACGCCCAGGATTCGAACCGGCAAAACCCTGGGCCACCGAAGCAGAGTGCAAGAACTTAACCACTTGGCCACGGGGGATTTTTAAGTGCATAGTTCAGGAGTGTTAAGTACCTTCACATTGGTGTGCAGCCAGTCTCCAGAACTCTTCATCTTGCAAAACGGATTTTTTTTCACTCCTTCAAAAATCCCAGAGGTAGGATGTTTTAAGAAGGGTCACGGAAATGAAATCAACATGACGGCTTGTCAGTTTTCATTATCTTGAGTAAGATGGGAGGCTGTGAAGAGGCCCAGGGCATTCACACTTTCTCTTAAGACTTTACTTAATAGACCAAGAATTTAATTTAATAGACCATCACACCAAGCTTTATCATTAGGTTTTGAAGAGTTTTACAGTTGTTTTCTGCGTAAAAAATACAAACAAAACTAATAACATGCATATTGAATAGCTAACTGAAATTGTATAGCTTTGGGAATTTTATTAAGTTTTTTTGAAAATATTTCATTATTTTTATTAATAATATTAATTTATTACTATTATTTATTATCTTCTTTATTGAGTAAGAAGACCTCTGTTATCATATGATCTTGGTGAAACACATAGTATTAGGGGTTTGGGAAATTCTTCCTCGATTGGTAACAGGAAGTAGAACACCCTACTCCTTTTTTTTTTTCTTTTACTCAGTTCCATGTAACATCTTCCCGAGTGTTGTGACTAATTTCCTTGGTTGAAAAGAAAATCATCACCAAGTGAAGTATCAAAGCCTCTGTGTATTCAAGTAATTAAACAGTGTCTAGCAGGTATTTTGAAAAGTTTATGTTTATGTTTTTCAGTGAATTAAGTTTTTATTAAGCATTAGATCCTGGTAGGGGAACAAACATAAATATAACAAGTATAAGATAAGGGGCCGGCCCCGTGGCCGAGTGTTTAAGTTTGTGAGCTCTGCTTCGGCAGCCCAGGATTTCACCGGTTCGGATCCTGGGTGCGGACATGGCACCGCTCATCAAGCCATCCTCAGGCAGCATCCCACATGCCACAACTAGAAGGACCCACAACTGAAAAATACACAGCTATGTACCAGGGGGCTTTGGGAGAAGAAGGAAAAAAATAAAATCTTTAAATGGGTGTTTAACATTTAAAAGAAAAAAAAAAGAAGTATAAGATAAAATATTTTTTGCCTCAAGTCTCCTTGGGGAAATGTGACTGGGTGATGAGTGACAGTATAGGTGGAAAAACTTAAAAGAACTAAAAAGAAATACAGATGTTCAGGCTCTGTGTATCTTTTCATTTTATAGGTCTCACGTGTGAAGCTTTTATTAAGTTCCTATGGGCTAGGAGCAGGTCTGTACAAAATCTAGCACAGTATAGTAGCTGCTCATTAAGTACTGTTTTTTTTTTTTTTGGTGGGGGGGAAGATTGGCCCTGAGCTAACATCTGTTGCCAGTCTTCCTCTTCCTTTGTTTGAGAAAGATTAGCCCTGAGCTAACATCTGTTGCCAATCTTCCTCTTCTTTTGCTTGAGAAAGATAGCCCTGAATTAACATCTGTGCCAGTCTTCTATTTTGTATGTGGGTCACCACCACAGCATGGCTGACAAGTAGTGTAGGTCAGTGCCTGGGATCTAAACCCAGGCTGCCAAAGCAAAGAGCATGGAACTTAACCACTATGCCATGGGACCGGCCCCTGTGATCATCTATTAAATGTACTAGAACAGTGGTTATTAATGAAAGATACACAGCATAATTATCTGTCAAAGAAATACAGATATCCAGGCTCTACCCCCAGAAACTCTGATAGATTAGATCTGGGGTATAGCCTAGACATGTGACTTTTTTAAATAATAAAAGCCCTGTGAAGGATTATAATAAAAATTCCCAGTTGACAACCCCTGCACAGAGAAATACCAACTTTTTTATGAGCCTCAAGTAATACAGAAGAATCTCTTTTCAGTTATTTCTTATTTTTTATTTTTTTAAAGATTGGCACCTGAGCTAAAAATCTGTTGCCAATCTTTTTCTTTCCTTCTTCTTCTTATCCCCAAAGCCCCTCAGTGCACAGTTGTGTATTTTAGTTCTGCTATGTGGGATGCCGCCTCAGCATGGCTTCATGAGCCATGTCATGTCTGTGTCCAGGATCCGAACTGGCAAAACCCTGGGCCGCCTAAGCAGAGTGCGTGAACTTAACCACTCGGCCACAGGGCTAGCCCCTTTTCAGTTTTTAAGATTGTATTTCTGTATTTCTTTTTCAGATTGTTTTGGGGTTCTGGTGAGATAGATCATTGATAAAAGGCATTTATACAACTCTACTGTATATCACTGAGGTAGAAGAATACTACTTACTCATGTGAGAAACTTAAAGAGTTGTGTCAACATATAATTTAGGCAAATTCAGCTCTTAGCACTTAGCAAATGAACTGAAGTACTTTTTCCTACTATATGGGTCCCAAGCAGAAGCCAATTATTTCATTTAGTATATGTTAATGTGTTGTATTAAATATGTGTATTAAATATATGGTAATTTGTTCTAAATTTAGAAGAAAAACTGTATTGACTTATTAAGAAATGTACAGTATACCCAAAGTTATGTATAGTGGAATTGAAGGGCAATTTAAGGAATTTTCAAGAGTAATATCGACTCTATGTAATGTAACATAATCTACCTAGTAAAATGCAATTTTACTGTATCGTCAAAAGTAAAAGTTATCAAATTTAATCATTAGGCATCTTGTGCTTTGGTTTTTTTGTCATCAAATTATTATTTTTTCCTTTCTAGAGATTAAGAAGCCACCAGTGGCCCCGAAGCCAAAATTTGTGGTGGCAAATAATAAGCCAGCTCCACCTCCTGTTGCACCTAAACCTGATATTGTGATTTCTAGTGTTCCACAATCAACAAAGAAAACTAAACCAACAATAGCCCCAAAACCGAAAGTTCTGAAGGGCTCACCTACTCGAGACATCGGGCAATCACCATCGAGGAAAATCATCGTGAATCTGGAAGACCATAAACAGGAATTACTTGAAAACGCTGACAACTCTAATTGCAAAAATATAGGGCATCAGAGTAGTGGTTATGTTTTACCAATGTGTTCCTGCAGTTCTGAGTGCATCCATAAGCTTGGGAATAGAGAAAATTTGTGTGTAAAGCAGCTTGTCTTCGAGTCCCTAGAAATGCATGAAAATTTAGAAAATAGTAAAATTGATGAGTCTCCTTCAGCTATAAAAACAAGGAGTAAATATGATTCTAATGGTGAGAAGGTCAAGAGCCAGTGTGGAGTCATTTTAAAGGCAAGCATCCTAGAAGAGAAGCTCAAAGATGTTTTAACACATCGAACGTCACCTTTTATTTCCCCACAGAAGCACAGATCCACTGACAGCCCAGAAATGAATGATGGCTGTAATCCCAACAGACAATTCAGAATTGAGTTTGCGGATTTGTCACGTTCCCTGTCCAGCTTTGAAAAAGTTCCTAATTTTCACTTTTGCCACCTGCAGCTTCCTAGTGATGAATTTCAAAATTTTGGAACTTGTCAGGATGGCAGTGAAAAAAGCAATACTTGCTTTCATTCATCTGAACAAGAAGCTCTAGAAAATGGTAAAAGGAGTACTTTTTTATCTTCAGATGGAGTTGGTAAGAAATCAGAACTCGAAGATCTTGGTCCCTTAGAAATTCACTTAGTACCATATACCCCCAAATTTCCAATTCCCAAGCCCAGAAAGACGCGCGCTGCTCGACTGTTACGCCAGAAGTATATAGATACTCCTAGTGAAAGTACTGAAGAACCAGAGAATTTAGAGAAAAGCGCTTCTTGTCTTTTTGAAGATAATTTGAAAAACAATAAAATCGATGTTCTTCATCAGAATGTTTTGTGTAATCGGGAACAGGTGGACAAAGTGAAGCCAGGAAATAAAAGTGAAGTCAATGTGGACTCCAACAGTGACGGACAAAACTTAGTTGATTCACAGAGAGCCATGTGTCATGGAACATCTTCCTCTGAAAAAATGGTACCTCCTTTAGATACAGACTCTAATTCGAGTTCGGACAGCAAGACACTAGATGGTTCTAGTATGTCACTTGCTGAGGACAAAGAGACCAGTTTTATAAGATGCAATACTCTGTCCATGAGCCTGCCGAAGCAGCTTAAATTAACTTGCAACGAACATTTGCCTACGGCCTGTAACCCAGGAGTGTCTGCCCCTCAAATGCCAAAGGAATCTACAATAAAAGATGAAAGTTCTTCAAGAATTGCCCCCAAAAAACCTCAAAGACACAGCTTGCCTGCTGCAGGAGTGCTTAAAAAGGCTGCCTCAGAGGAGCTTGTGGAGAAAAGTTCTTACCCCTCAAATGAAGAAAAAAATTCAGAGAGGGGTCTAGAAAGAAATGACCTTGGGCATTTGTGTGCCCAAAGCCATGGTATGTCATCCTCTGATATGCCTAAACGAGCTTCAGAAAAGCCAGTGTGGAAATTACCTCATCCTATTTTACCCTTTTCAGGGAACCCAGAATCCTTAAAGTCTGTCGCCATATCCTCAAATAGTGAGCCTTCAACTGCCCTGACCAAGCCTAGAGCGAAATCGTTATCTGCTATGGATGCAGAAAAGTGCACTAAGCCTTGCAAAGACTCTCAAAAGAAAAACTCATTAAAGAAGTTACTCAACATGAAGCTGTCCCTCTGTTTCATGAAGAGTGACTTCCAGAAATTTTGGTTCAAGAGTAGCCAACTCGGAGACTCGGGTGGGGAGCGAAAAGGGATTGAAAGTGATTGGCATGGCTTGTTGGTAGAAGAGAAGAGAAGTAAACCTATCAAGGCATATTCTGCAGATAACTACAGCCTGGAATCCCAAAAGAAAAAGAAGTATCGGGGCCAGATCAGTGCGGCTAATGGACCAAGAGCTGAGTCTTTGGATGACCAAATGCTCTCCAGGGAGTCATCATCTCAGGCGCCTTGCAAATCTGTTACAAGTGGCTGTGCACCAGAGTATGAAAATGTACGGCATTATGAGGAAATACCAGAGTATGAGAACTTACCGTTTATTATGGCTATAGGGAAAACTCCAGAGTTGGAATGGCAGAATTCCAACAGCACAGAGGATACTGATGCAAATGTGTACGAGGTGGAAGAACCATATGAAGCTCCAGATGGCCAGCTGCAACCTGGACCCAGACGTCAGCATTCCAGGTAACAGGAGTCAGATAGACTCTACACTTTTGCGTGCATCACTGAAATTAACCTTCAACAGCCCTGTGAGATAGATTGAGATCTTACACGTGGGGAAAAATCACTTGGGGAGAGAGTGGTTTAGTTAAGTGTATATTAAATTATTCCATGGTGCAGTCTCCTTTTATCAGAGGGTCAGAATGGCTATTTGCCATGCAAGCCTGAAGAAGTTGGCTTATTTTAGTAACTGTTTAAAAGAATTTGAACCAGTAGCAGGGTAGGTACAACAAGGAAGACCTAGAACAGAGAGTTCCCGGGGCCTCCAGGGCACTAACTCAGAAGTCCCAGCAGGAACCTAGGTGAGGAAATTGGCCAATTCATTGAGGCTTATTTGCTGGGTGTAAGAAATCTGTGAAGTTCGTTGAAATCCATGCATTTACCTATGGTGCCCTTGTAAGATAAAACCTCTAAATTTGCAAAATTTGCTACTCTTTGAGGATTAGTTATTTTTGCTTGTTGAAGGCTAATTACTGACTTCCATTCGTCTTATTGAAACCTTGTCCATCCTGGATGGTCCAGCTCAGCAATCACTAGCTTCATGAAGCTCGTACAGTTACCTAGTAGGAAGTGTTTATTTCCTATTCTGACCTACTAATTATGCTGTGGTATCCTTACAGACTTTATCTCAGTCTGCCTTATGGTATGATTATTTGTTGGTATGTCTGGTGTTCTGTGTTCACTTTTAAGTTCTCTGAAGAGTTCTAGTCATATCTTTTTGTCCTGCACGTGGCCAAGCAAGGGGCTTAGTAGGGATCGCTAGATCTAAGATGGGTATATGAGAGAATGAATGAAAAAGAGTCAGAGGAAGCAACCAGTGAAGCTGCTCCCTTCTCTCTCCATAGTCACAAAGAGAACCTTTGCATTGTATTTAAAGTGTGTCGTATGTTTCACACAAAAAGCGTAGACCCCATATGAGGTCATCGTATTCTCCTTAGGTCAGTAACTTCAGGCCTTTGAATACTCAGGTCTTAAAATGGGAGTTTTTGTAGAAATATGAACATATGTGGCACATACTGGGGGGCCCAAAAAAAAAGGATTATTGAGTGAATTGGACAAATAAAATTGTCAAACAGAATCTTGGTGCACCAAGAAAAATAAATTGTTCTAAATTCCTTTTAACTTTCAGTTGCTCTCGTAGCATTTTTCCTTGCTTGTAATCCTCTCTGCCTTCCTCCTTTGACCCATAAAAGGTGACTTACCTCCCTTGCCTAATTTTTCTGAGAGCTGACTCCGTTCTGTTTGCCTCCTCACTGAACGTTAGTACAGTACCTAGGCGGAAGCCCCTGCTGCAGCATAAATATGTCAACAGAGAACTGGAGTTAAATATCCAACTTTTGAAAAAAATTGTCTGTTTTCATGCCTGCTCTTCTCCTCTTTCCATGGAACAATTTTGTTGATACTATCCTCCTTTTAACTTGCTTTTGTGTAGTATTTCTGCATGTGTGTTTGTGTATGTGTGTGTGTGAGAGAGAGAGAGAGAGAATGAGGAATGAATTTGGCTTTGTCATGATATTCTGCTATCCTTAGCTAAAATGAATTTTTTTCTTGAAATTGGTTTTTGGCCCTTGGGGTAAGTTTCCTGTTGGCTCTCAGGCTTCAATCCCCAGGGTTTGTCATTATCTCTCGCACAAGCTGTAAACCTCTGGAACTTGTCCTTTATCTGGTATGCTTCTTATGCAATTAGGGCACTGCTGCTCCAGGGAACGAGGTTGGAAGGGGTTAATGTGCACAGCCTGCCAGTGCAGCTGGATGGCATTCATAAGGAGAGCTCTTTCTCGAGGCCACAGGAAACCGAGGGTGGCTTTGGACAGGTTGCAGGCTGTCAGGTAGGGCAGCCTGGTGAAGAGTGGGTGAGCTGTGCTTTTGAATTTAGCTTTCCACAGAGATTTGTGTTTAGGCCTGGAGCGGGGAGCCCTACACAAGCTTGAGACTCCTAAAATGTGCCAGCTGAATCAAAAGCCGTCAGTCATAGGGTCCGACTAGCAGTTTTGCCTGGGAAGTTGTACCTTTTGTGAACAACATTGAATGGATGGAGAAAGCCAAACCCAAGCCTTCGTGAGGACAGCTGGACACTGTAAAATGAGGTAAATGAGAAGTGGGGCTTACGTTTCAGGTGAGCTGAGAGGATCCAAGTGGAAATCCTACTTGGTAGTCTGGCTGTTGAAAGAGTAGACGTGTGCCTTGGAGAAATTCATTCAAAATCCAATACCCCCGGGTTCTAAAATGGTAAGAAAAAATGCAAATTAACCCTGTTTGAGATTTTTCTGCTGGAGTGAATCAGAAGAGTGTCTGACACTTTCTCAACCCCCAGGGAAGTGAGTCTGGATCTACCTAGGGGAGAGAAACTAGAGTCGTAGAGACTCACTAGTTTACGAGATCTACATATGTAACCAACCAGATCGTGGATCCAACAGACATTTGGCAAGCCTGGGGGTGGTCCACATGCTCACCTTCCTTAGAATGTAGATGCTTCATGAATCCATCAGCTTATGGTTTACAAATTTCTAACAACATGTTTATAATTTATCAAGAGAGAATTGTAGGCAGGCCCCAATTCCAAATAAGGTCGTGTTCTAAATTAGTTCATGATAGTTTGGAACTCAGAGTGTATTTCCCAAAGAAGCAGTTTTGGAAATGGTAAAGGTTCCAGTTTAGCCCCCGAATTGTATTAACCATTACTGTACTGGCCTCCCCTTCCCTCTTCCCAGATGAATTCTTCCTCTTAGCGCTTCTTTGGGCTGAGGCAAGACGTGTGGCAAGGGTGGAGTTGAGCACTGGGACGTCCGAAGAGCAAATCCACTGGGTCTGAGGCAGCAGGGTTTGTGGAAGGGCGAGGCGACTAAAGAGGAATGAGGAAACTGGGGGCTGGGCTGGCTGTGAGAAAGATTATGAGACAGTGGGTGTGATAAGGAGAAAGGAAGGGCTGGGTGGTTGGGATTTACTATGCAGTAGATTTGCTTTCCCTTCTTTTCTCCTTATTATTCCTATCCTTGCCCTCTTTCCCTCCCTGTTGTCCTTTGCTGACAGCAGGATGCTGCTAATTGGCTTTCTGACCCCAGGTCAGGGTGAGTAGAAGAAACTGGGGGAGGGGGCTGCATGGGTAAGGAGTGGCCCTGGGAAACCCCCGAGTGGGCAAGGAGGAACAGCCAAATCTGAAGGTGCAGGGGAGTTCCCGTGGCCATAGAAATAGTAGCTGTAGGTGTTCCCAGATAGGTCATCATTGGGTCACTGCTCTGGCTCTCAAAAGCAGTTGTGTTGGAAGTACGATGGTGAGCCACTCTGGAGTATTCCCGTGCGTTCTGGGTACAGCTACGAGCTCTCTTCCCTGAAACGTTTCAGATCTAATAAATCTAAAACACCTAGCAGACCTCCGCCGTTCCCTCTCACTGGTTTGCACATGGCAAGTGCTCATTTGCTGTTATTACTTAAGAAGGTTGATTTCCAATAAGGAAGTTCTTAAAATTTGGGCCTTTGATGTTAAAGATTTATGGACAAATCAGCAAAACAGTAGTGTCCAAATGTTGGAATTTTCCTCTTGAAATTGTAGCAGATTTCTCGATTCTATAACCAAGGAAAAATTTCCCTGGAAACATTCCAAGTTTTTCCTCTGTTGTTTTAGTTTGTTCTTGTTATAAGCACTTCAAAGAAAATGTAGGATAATTGGATTTCCCTAGGTAACCTAGCAAGCCCTCAGTTTATTTATGCCACAGTATTGAGCATGTGTCAAGCACCGAGCATTCAGAGGTGAAAGGGGGTGCCTGCTCCTGAGGGGCTTCTGTCCAGTGAGGCAGAGATGATTATAGGACAACATGGCTTTATCAATTCAAGCTTTGTCTGAGTTATTCCCCCGGGAGGGTGCTAAAGATGACTTCACAGAGGTGGTGACACATGACCCAAGGCTTATAAAATGGACATGATTGGATTTGGCATTTAGGAGGTCATTTTGTAACCTTGCTGAAAGTAGTTTCATTGGTGCTCTGAGGGGAAAAGCCAGATTGCAGACTGAGGAGGACTGAGAGCAGGGGAAGTGGAATCAGCAAATGTGGGTTGCTGTCCCTTGAAACTTTGCCCGGAAGTCCCCATCACTTGACAGATTTGGATTTATCTTTTGGTTTTCCTCAAGCACTGGGATTCACAATAAAATAAACTTCAAAATTATTTCTTTTTAATTAATCAGTATACTCTTATCTCTGATGAAGGGAAGTCCTAAGTATTTTGTTTGTTTGTTTTCTCCCCCATTTTAAACACAAAACTGAGCTTAAAGAGCTGCCAGATGACTTGTAATGCCAAATTGCAAGAATTCTCAAATTCCATTATGGCATTTGCATTATAAATCATTTGACCTGGTCCAGAAGATCTCTCTCTTGGGTTGCATTTACCATCTGGTGGTACTGCTGGATTTTAATGTAATGATCCAAGTATAAATTAATAGCCCTAATGAGCAGCTCCATGTTGTCATAGCGCTGATAAGATTATGCAGAGTTAGAGGGTGGGGGTGGGACTCCTATATCTCAACAGCAGCCCTTTCCTGTGAGTTATTTTCAGCATAAGCTCAGGAAACATCAAAAATTTGTATGGCTTTTTAACTTTGTGTTTCTTGTGTAGGAATCATAGTCACACAGTTTTGGCAAATCTGTTTGTTTACATACCTACCCTACATTTGCAACTGCTGCTAGAGGCACTGGATTTTCTTGGCAATAAAGCTTTTCTTTTTTCCTTGTAAATAAAAGTATTAGGAATTAGTTAAATTGCAGTATTTTGTCCAGCTTTATTGCTTTGGTCTCATTTCTTGCCAAAACAAATGATATTTTATCAAATATGTATACTTTTATGTGGTAGATTGTCGCTTTATACTTTTAGAGACATATTTTTAGTCAGAGATGCAAGAACAAATATCCTACATTGCAATTGTGTGTGTACACAGACACACATATCCTGTCTTGCTTGGTAAAAATACACTGTTTTGAGATGTCTGAGCTTTCCACATTTTGAGGGGGAAAAGTAGCATTATTTTTGGAGATGATTGATTGGTTTTCCATTGCTGGGTTTTAATTAAATTTTTGAATAATAAAAATTTAAAAATCTAAAAAATCTGTAATTTAGCCAAGGATGTGATGATATTGTTTTCTTAAAATTGCAATTAATTACATCAGTGAGACAGAAAATTGCTTTGCAAAATGAGCTTCTGACCTATTTCCTGGAGAAATGTTCCCAAAGTGAACCTTCTGGGAAGCGGCAGATGTGGGGAGGGTGACAAGGAGGGCTCTCGTTCTTTTCCTAAGCACTTTTATTCCTGTAAAGGACCTGATAGGTAAAGACAGTCAGACAATCCATCAGTCTTTGAATGGATTAAATTTATTAGTAGGATGTTTGGAACTCAATGCATTTTTGCCATTGAAATAACTGAGAGTCAGAGTGAGGTTCCCAGCCAGCCCGCAAGAACATCTTTAGCTTCTAATATGTGAAAAATGCAGTGGAAAGTAGTAGAAAATCAGACTGTGGCAATACTGAAACAGAGGAATAAAATTAAATAAATAGTTCCTATGACTCTTAAATGCTAGTATGTTCAAGGAAGAAAAGGTAAGAGGGAACAGGATGAAGGGGGGAGAAGATAAACTTTGGCTTACCAGTCCTCCAGGCGGTTCAGGGGAATTCCAGCTGTAGGCTTGTGTTCATACTTAAGGGGAGGAGTATGTTCGTATTTCAGGTACTCATAAGTGATGCCGGTGCTTTTATATTACTTTTGTAAGCTTTCTGTGTTCCTCCAGACATTTCTTTTAAATGCATCATCTTTTCCTGGAATTGCATAAATTAATTTGGTATTTAGGGAAAGCCCTTGATTAAAAAAGCAGACATGTCTGTTTGAGTCTATTTTAGTACTTTCTTGAAACTATATTAGGTACAAAGAGCAGTTCCAATTGTAGCACATTTGGATGTGGGAAGCTACAAGGAAGTAGTGACCTTTTTATTAAGTACTGAGTTTCAAAGTTAAGTTTGAGAATAGAACAGCCTAGTTTCTTCTGGGTGGTATGGAAAAACTACTTTGGTGGTTCAGTCTGCGTCTGATAATTGTTTGTGTTTGTGGATCTCTGGAGGAAAAAAGTATTTGCAGGTAGTTTTTTCATCAGGCAGAGGCAGTCTATCATTGAACCTATAAAAATTAGGTTGGCCAAATAGACTGTCAGTGGAATAAAGTACTATGGTAGTATTTCCGGGAAGAACAGCTTATCTTCTGCAGTTTTCTTTCAGATTTGTCAGCCCTTCTTAGTTGCATGTATTGTAGATCCGTTTTGGTTCCCAATAAGTGTAAATTGGAGTAAGGTTGTATTTGGTGTTATCATACTGTTTTATACATAAAGAAATTGAATCATGGTGGTGGTGACTTCAGAAAAAACGGACAAAGATGGAAATGCAACTGGATTAGTGGTTCTGAACCCTGATGTTCAAGGGTCTGTTTATCACACTCTCCCATTTATCAAAGTATTTTGGTTTCTGCTTCAGGAAAGGTGAAATAATAAACACTGAACAAAGAAAATCAGTTTCCCCTGAATGTTTGGATAAAAATAAAAGGAAAATAAACACATTTAGCCTTTTTATGTTTGAAATGGTGTAACTGCTTGTTCTTTTAGCTCCTGTGGATTCCGTTGAAAACTTTGTTTTACTTAGATCATATATTTTTTTTGAAATCAGTTTCTTGGTAACATATTTATAACAGTTGATCTATTTTGGCATATGTTAGCATCATTTGAAACATTAGGAATTAATAGATTTGGTTTTTAATAAATTTAGAATAGCTTATTTTGTTTTTCCTTAATCTGGGAAGCAGTTCTGATTTTAATTGTTTGGCAACTGTAATTTCAAGTCCAGGAAAGTAGATATAATGTATAATGAAGGAATAATCGGTAGCTTTTTTTTCTGTCTTTCTATTGGTCTTTAGATGTATCCGAAGTCACTAGTAAACAGAGATTTTTGCTTTAAATGAATAGCTTTTTCACTACTTAATTTTTCTTTTGTAGCTCCACTGTTAGAAACATGAGGATGCAGCACAGTTCCTATTTACTGCCCTGTTAGGTTGTGGGAAGGACTTGGGAGGATAAATAATGAGATCTTTCATGAGTCCAGGTATGATTTATTTGGTAGCAAAAGTTTGGGTGAGGAAACTTAACTGGGAGACCTTTAAGGTAGTTTGCAAACTCTGGGAATTCAAGTATGTCTTTTAATGGTTTTAGATTAAATATCCTGGAATCATTAAATTTTAGAACTAAAGGAGTCATTACAAATCATCCATGCAGCCTCTTCGTTCACTGATGAAACCAAGCCCAGCAAACTCGTAACCTTTCCCCACAGCACAGAGGTGGGAAATTGCAAAACAAGGCTCCAACCTGGTGCTTCAAAATACCACGTTGACCCTTCTAATGCTGTTGTGGAAGCATTATGGAGAAAGTCAGCAAGATTTAGAAAACGCAAATGATCTTCGTTGTTGCGAAAAGGTTCAGGTTTGCTTGCGCCTTGCCTTTTTTTCTGCTGTTATAACGGATATTGTTACCCCTATTGGGAAGGAGGGCTACACACAACTACTTATGAATACAGGATTACACGGCTCTTAGTTTTTAAATGGTGCTTTCAGGGAGGTGAATATTCAAACTAAGCACAAACTTTCAGTCAACAAATATCTGAGGCTGCTAATATATGTTGACAAAACTTTCTTCCCTCCAACTATCTGACTCCCCATCGATCCAGTTTTTTCCCCTTTTCACCAAAAGTTTATCACCCAGACAATATCAAGGATAAGAAATGCTGTTAACATCAAATAGCCTGGATTCTATGCTTAATAGTAATAGCTACAATTTACTCTGTATTTCTGATATGCCAAGCATTATGCTAAGAGCTCTTGCATGTGCTATTTAGTCCCAGTATTCTGTAAGATGGATATTATCTTCTTTTACAAATGAGGAACTTAAGACTTAACGGGGTCAAGTAATTTGCCCAAGGGCACAATAACTAATATGTAGATAAACTGAGTATGAAACCACATTTTCTGACCCTGAGACATTGATTTTAAATCAGAATGTATTCATATTGTTCTGTGCTGTGAGGCACTGGTTTTGCCATGATTTTTTTTTTTATGTTTAATATTGGAGAAGTCTGTGAATCTTCTGCCCAGGGGACCACAATGGACAAAATATTGCTGTCCCCAATTTGTTCACTGTCTAGACAGAAAACACAGGGACACCTGTAGTGATATGTATAGACAATAATGGGCATTTTCAGAGCCCCGGATTTTTTATGCAAGAAGGGCTTACTGATTGGAAAGCTTTTATGGTTAGAAAATAGGTGTTTTAACGGTTGGAAACTGAATTAATCATGCCATGTTTGCATTTAGTCAAGTTAGTGGTGGCCACTATTCAAAGCAAGTTAAAATGGTTCCTTTCATTTACCAGTTGCATGTGGACATTAATGACACAGAAGGGGTTGTGCATGTCTCATATTTGCCCACTGATTTACGTGACAGTTGCTTTTTTATCTGTTTTCCCTGTTCCTCATTTCATTCTCTGTCAAGTACTTTCTGACCTCTAAAGCACTGTAGTTAATAGTTAATTACTGTTTATGGATCCCCAAAGTAGATAATTTTGTAAGGCTGAACATATATAACGACATAATATCCTTACTTCTTAATGAAAAAATAGATTTAAGTGAATGGTAGGCAGGTGATACACTCTCTCCAGTTGAAGAGTAGAGGAGGTGTGATTTCTGGAGCCTTTTGAATTATGAGAGGGCAACACCTAGAAACTGGGTGAGGGAGCACATTCACTTGGGCTGTAGGTTGAGAGAAATTTTTAGATAAAGCACTGCCAACATCGTTCCTGGGGCCCCTGACACAGGTCACAATCCCTGAGCCTGTCCACTGAGAGACTTGCAGAATCAACCTCCAAGGTAAAACTGATGGACATGCCTCTTTGTGACTTTAATTCGGCATCTGTATTCATCCTGCCTAGGCTCAACTGAACTTGGCCAGTCTCATTTTAAGCAAATAAATGCTGTAAATCTTATTTTAGAAAACATACTTAAATTCCTTCTATGCGCATCCAGCTGGGCATTTTAGAACCGTTTTTGCGTAAAATAATTACAGTGCTAATCATAACAGGCTTCTCTAAAGCAAGCCTGATAAGTCTTCTACTTGGCTGTTAGAGGTAGATACGTGTCTATGAAAGTACTCAAAGTATTTCATTTAAAATACCCTATAATTCAGACTTTAAATGAATTTGTAGTTTTTTTCTCTCAATTTAATCCAAATTAAAATCTACCTGGAAATAGCTACACAATTGGCTTCATTGTCAGGATGTTTCATTATCAAAAAGTATGTAATAAATGCTTACAGTTTTTAGTCTACAGATGTAGATACGTATGTTTCACTGCCCTACATCACTTGTTTCTTGCCTCTCTTTTTCCCAATGTTTTATGCTAAAACAGAGGATGGAAAAGGGACAGCGGAGTGCTATTGCTCTGAAGGCTTTTGTTATAGCAGCCTGCTGAAATCGTGTGCCCTTGGTCTGCCAGTTTCCCATGCCTCTGGTGCCCAAAGACTCCTACCTAATGGCCGTTGATTTCAAAGGCATCTGATTCTCAAGTAAACATAGTGACATTTTAACTGCTAGAGGGGATATTTTCAAGTGATGCCTAGTAGCTAATCAGCTACTTCAGAGTTGGATTTTGGGGTTTTGTTTTATAGAATTTATATAGAGAGTTTTAGAAAATATAGATGTTACTTTTATAGAAATGAATAACTTTAATTTCTCCTCGGATAAACCAGAAAACAAATAATTACCTCTTATTATGTCCTTCTGTCAGGCTAGTCTCAACATTTGGCAGTGGGAGGCAGGGGATCAGACTAGAAGTCAGAGAAATTAAGGACCGTTCCTACTCACGAGGAGATTACACCCTGGTTTATTATTATTATTATTATCATTTTTTTTTTTAAAGATTGGCACCTGAGCTAAACTGTTGCCAATCTTCTTTTTTTTCCTGCTTTTTCTCCCCAAATCCCCCCAGTTCATAGTTATATATTTTAATTGTGAATCCTAGTTGTGGCATGTGGGACGCCACCTCAACGTGGCCTGATGAGCTGTGCCATGTCCGCACCCAGGATCTGAACCAGCGAAACCCTGGGCTGCCGAAGCGGAGCACAGGAACTTAACCACTCGGACACGGGGCCAGCCCCTATTTTTTTTAATTGAAATTGTTATTTGTATAATATAGATTCACATGCAGTTGTAAGAAAAACTAGTACAGAGTAAAACTAGGTATACTTTAGCTAGTTTCCCTTAATGGTGACATTTTGTAAAACTATAGTAAAACAGCACAACCAGCATATTAACATTGATACAAGCCACTGATCTTATTTAGATTTCCTCAGTTTTACCTGTACTCAGTGTGTGTGTGTATTTAGTTCTGTATAATTTTATCACATGTGTAGGTTTGTGTATCCACCATCCCAGTCAAGATACTGAACAATTCCATCACCACAAAGATCCCTCCTGTTGTTTTTTTATAACCACACTCACCTCCCACCTACCTCACTCCCCAGTCCTTGGCAACCAATAATCCATTTCACATTTTTTATCATTTCAAAAATTTTATATATAATGGAATCAGACAGTATATAAACATTTGAGGTTGGCTTTTTTCATTTGGCGTAATTCCCTGGAGAGTCATCCAAGTTGTTGCATGCATCAATAGTCCTTTCCTTTTTACTGCTGAGTAATATTCCAGTTAAAGCCCGTCCAGTTAAAGGGCCGTTTCCACTATTTGGCTCTTAAAAAGAAAGCTGTGACGAACATTCATGTACAGGTTTTTGTGTCAACATCTATTTCCATTTCTCTGGGATAAATGCCCAAAAGTGCAGTTGTGGGTTATATGGTAATTGCATGTTTAGTTTGTTTTTTTTTTTAAATATATTTTATTATTTGTTTATTTAATTAATTTTTTTTTTGAGGAAGATTAGCCCTGAGCTAACATCTGCTACCAATCCTCTCTTTTTGCTGAGGAAGACTGGTCCTGAGCTCCCATCTGTGCCCATCTTCCTCTACTTTATATGTGGGACACTTAGCACAGCATGGCTTGCCAAGTGGTGCCATGTCTGCACCTGGGATCCAAACCAGCGAATCTCAGACCACCAAAGCAGAATGTGTGCACTTAACCGATGCACCACCAGGCCGGCCCCGCATGTTTAGTTTTATAAGAAGCTGCCAAACTGTTTTCCAGAGTAGCTGTGCTGTTTTACTTTCCCACCAGCAGTGTATGAGTGATCAGTGTCTCTGCATCCTCGCTAGCACTTGGTATTTGTCACTTTGTTATTTTAGCCATTCTGATAGGTATGGGGCGACACACCATTGTGGTGTAATTTGCATTTCTTTGATGGCTAATGATGTTAAATATCTTTTCATGTGCATATTTGCCATCAATATATCCTCTAAGCTGAAATATCTGTTTCTTTTGCCCATTTTCTGATGAGAATTCTTGGTTTTTTCTTTTTAAGAATTGTTTTGTAATTAAGTGTCATTTGGTGCCCCACTCCCTAGAGAGTGAAACTCAAACTAAACTCTGTAGCTTAGTATGTAAGACTTTGTGGTCTGGTCCCGCATGATGATCTCGTGATCTTACCTACTATAAAGAGTGACCAATGTTCCTGAACACCCCTTTCATAGTTCCCCCCCCCAAAAGCTGGTGATTTTATTTTTTGTTTATTTATTTATTTTATTTGTGAGGAAGATTGTCACTGAGCTAACATCTATGCCAGTCATTCTCTATTTTGTATATGGGATACTGCCATAGCATGTCTTGATGAGCAGTGTGTAGGTCCACACCCAGGATCCAAACCCACAAACCCCCAGCTACTGAAGCAGAGAGCATGAACTTGACCACTAAGCCACTGGGCTGGCCCCTCCCTTTCATAGTTTTGTTCCACTACCTGACATACCCTTTCCCCCAGACAGGTTATCTCTCATCCTTCTAGACCTGACGCACATGTTACCTTTCATGGAAATGTCCCCTCCCAATGTAGGAAAGGAAACAAAATACCCCCATGTCCACCTATCCCCTTATCAACACTTACCCAGTTCTATTTTCCTTTCTAACACTTCCTGTTTGTGTCAGTATATTATCTGTTTATTTTTATGCTCATCTGTCTCCTACTAGAATACAACCTGCATGAATGGGAGGTAGTTGATTTTATTACGTAGCTTTGTCCCCAGTGCCTAGAACGGTACTGTATTCCTGACAACAGTAAACATTTGTTGAAAGACTGGATGAGGAAGTAAATTTGTGGATACTTGTGTCACCACTCCCTTTTTTAGCTTATTGCCTGGCATATGCTGCTTATGGTATAATAAAAGTAGTACTAACATTTACTGTATTGATTATGTACAAGGCACCTCTTTCCTTGGTCTGTCTACTATTGCACAACACTAACTCATCATTTTATCATAGCACTTTGCTAACTTCCCCCTACCACCCTCTCCAAAAAAAGAAACAAAAGATATATGAGATATAAGAATAAATATTGTAAGAGATTATAAGCACCTTTGTATCCTTGGCCCCAGCAGTTACCTGGCACAAAATAGGTGTTCACCTCTGAGTAAATAGTTGTCAGGTTAAATATTGCTTTTACTTGTGTGAGGTCAGAATCCAGCTGCATTTTGAGTAAACCAGTGTCCCACTGACCAGGCTTCCAGAATGCACAGGAAACATCTGTTAATTTTGGAGAGCAGTTACAGTGATTTGGAGAATTACTGCTGTTCACTAAAACAAAGCTCCCTTGGAGCAGAGAGGTGGAGTAAGAAGGCCTCACATGCGTCTGTCTGTATTAGATACATAGTGAGCATCCTTCCTTATTTTGGAATAGTTAAGCAAGAAACCACTAAATTCCTCTCATTCCACTAGTCCTTTGACCAAACCTGCAGAAGGAAGCTGTGGGGTCTAAATTCCCACACCAATCAAAGGCAGTTTTTCATAGTTTCTTAAGTAGTACAGATCTTAACGTATCTTCTTGTGCTATTCGGAAAACACAAAGACAATTGTATCACTAAAAAAAAAAATCAAAGTTTTATGAAAATCTTCTTAAATGAAAGAACTGTCCCTGTGTCTCATATGTAGTCATACTGAAAGTGAAAAAATCTGGGCAGTCTGTAGGTACCTTTGGAGTTAGCCAAATTTTACTAAGATGTCCCAAAGTCGAAAGCCTGTTGAGGGGCCTGGTGCAGTGTTTGTATACGTGGGGAAATGATCAGAATGGTTTAGCTACAGAAAACGCGTTTTTCCTTGTCGGGTGAATTATCCACATAATTATTTCAGGATTTGAACACTTATCTATCTACCAAAATATTTTAGACGCTTTGCTCTGTCATCTCCAAATAAAGTGGGTTATGAACCCCGGTATGGACTAGTTGGGTATTCAGATGGGAAAGACGTAAGAGTCTTACTTAAGAAAGTTAGAAAATCTTTTAGAAAAATCTTAAGAAAACTTCTTACCGTTATCCTTTAGCATTCTCTCTGTACAGCAAATAAAATCCCATATTCTAGCTGTTAAGAAGCCAGCTAAGGTATACGTACGGATTTGCACAGATAACCTGTGAAAGGTATTTAATAGATTACGTCTTTCCTATTAATGTATTAAATACTACTTCTAGTTAACAGGTGCTTACTGCACATTGACTGTGTGCTGAGCACCATATTTAGGGAAATATAAAAGGAACTTTTTTTTTTGTTGAGGAAGATTGGCCCCGCGTGAACATCTGGTGCCAATCTTCCTCTTTTTGCTTGAGGAAAAGTGTCACTGAGCTAACGTCTGTGCCAGTCCTCCTGTATTTTGTATGTGGGATGCCACCACAGCATGGCTTGATGAGTGGTGTGGAGGTCCATGCCCAGGATCCGAACCCATGAACCCCAGGCTGCCAAAGCAGGGCATGCAAACTTAACCACGACATCACCAGGCGGTCCACTTCTAAAATGGAAATTGGTACTAAGGCTTTAGCAAAGAATAGAAAATAAAGATCTGAAAGGTGAACGTTTTCTATGACTATTAAAGAAATGGGTGTTGGTCTCATTAAAATATATGAAATCTTTTCATAGGGCACAATTTAAATACTGCAAAAATAAGCAAATACAATAGTTCTAATAGGTTGAGGAGCTTTTCTGATGGTAAAATGAGTTTAGGTATGTTTTTATACCCAGTAGATACTTGATTAACTGTTGATACTTTCATACAGTAGGCTAAAATGAGATTTTAGCCATTTTCTTGAATGGGGCCTTATTACATTGACTCACTGTGGTAGTAATTCTAAGCGTCTGTAATTCTTTTTTGTGTGTGTGTGTGTGTGGAAGATTAGCCCTAAGCTAACATCTGCTGCCAGTCCTCCTCTTTTTGCTGGGGAAGACTGGCCCTGAGCTCACTTCCGTGCCCATCTTCCTCTACTTTATATGTGGGACGCCTGCCACAGCATGGCTTGCCAAGCGGTGCCATGTCCACACCTGGGATCCGAACCGGCAAACCCCGGGCTGCCAGAGCAGAACGTGTGCACTTAACTGCTGTGCCACCACGCTGGCCCCTAAGTATCTGTAATTCTTACTGACCCCTCCTACTGTTAAGAAGCAAAGTATTTTTGTATGCTCTTTAATACTCTGTAAATTAATGTCTGCCTGCTCTTTGAAATCTTGGTCCCAGTAAATATTTCTGGGGGCCTTTCTCCCAATGCCCTGTGGGCGGATTCCATGAGTAAAATCTGTGACTGGGAACAGAGGTGTTGGAGTTTTTAAACACCTCTGATTCACTCACTATACTTACCTGAAGTTAGGGTAAAAACATTCTTTCCTCCCTGGGTTTACCTTACAGGGAATTTATCATTTTCCCTGACGGCAGGTAGACAGTCTCGAGGGTTAGAAGTGTGTCATTCATTTATAGGCTGTCTGCAGGAAGTATGCTGAAAAATATTGCCATAAACCACGTCAACATGGTCTGAGTTTTTGCATTTTGAGGAAGGTCCAGATGCGGATGGCTGTCTCCAGCCCATCCTTTCTCTTGCCTTTGAGCTTTCCTCCCCAAGTATTCAAAAAAATACTGTTTATGAAGAATGCTTGGGGCCAGCCCCGTGGCCAAGTGGTTAAGTTCATGCACTCCACTTTGGTGGCCCAGGGTTTTGCCTGTTTGGATCCTGGGCGCTGACATGGCACCGCTCATCAAGCCATGCTGAGGCAGCATCCCACATGCCACAACGAGAAGGACCCACAACTAAAAAAAATATATACAACTATGTACCGGGGGGCTTTGGGGAGAAAAAGGAAAAATAAAATCTTTAAAAGGGGAAAAAAAAAGAATGCTTGAAATAATTGAGATTAGTAAGCTTGGAGAAGGGAGAATGGGGATTCTTAATTCTTTGTGTATTAATTTTTTAATTATAAAAGTTATATTGAATCCTTGTTTTTTTTTTAAAAAATGTTAAATGTGCATAAAGTGAAAAGTAAAATGCTCCCTCCTTTTCCTCTTATTATCTCCCTCCATTCCAGTTGAGAGAAAAGGGTTTTTTGGGGGGTTTCATTTGTTTGTTTGTTTTGCTTTCTTAATATGGAAAGTTTTAGAATAAATGGAAAGTTTTGGAGTAATCAATCTCTGTCCTCAGGAGACCATTGTTTTTCTGGAGGTACTTGAGAAGGGCAGAGGCTGTCAGCACTGTTTCCCCCTGGGCAGGAACGGAGTCTTCCTTCTTGCGTGTCACCTCAGTGCTAACACAAAGCCTAAGCCACCGGGGGCTCAGTGAAGAGCCAGGGTAATAACGCATATGTACTTCTCAGAGTGGGGAGTGGATGGCACTTTGTCTTTCTCCCCACTCCTTATTTCTCTCCTCTTTCTCTCTTTTCTTACTGTTTTCTGGTATCTTAATTTCTTCTTGCTTCCCTCCTGTCCTCTTTTTTTGTGCCTTTAACTAGTGGCTCAGAGCAGGGGATCAGTGTTTGAATTGCTGTCTACTACTCTTTCCACTTTAGTCCAGTGTGAAAATGTGTATTTAGGAAAGAAATACAGGTACTTTGCTTTACGCTGCAAAATGAAATTCACATACTAAAGGAATCAGCAGCTTCACTGCATGAGTGACATGCTTCTTATGTCATTCGTAGTTTGAGCCTGTGTCACTCCTCAAGGTTGTCATCATCGTGATCATTTACCAAAGAGGGACAAAGCTAGCTTTTAGAAAGGAGCTTTAAAAAGTATGTTGAGGTCTAGTAGGGTACCCCCAAAGTCATTTATGTTGGTGACTGAAATTCTTTTAGAAATAGGAGACAGTATTGTGATATACATGAAACTGATTCTTCTGAGCTTCGAGATATTACTGTACGAGTAGGAAGCTACTAAACAGGAGCAGTGAAATTAAACATGGAACACAAGCCCAGGAGTGACCTGCTGCAGAAGCGTGGCTCACATGACCTCACCGCAGGAGTTCTTTACTCAGACCTGGACACTGCAGATGAGCTGTTTCACATGACTGATAATGCAGAAGCTTCTCTCTGAAGTCATTTCTTATACAAGCCTAGACTTTTAAGCGTCTAGAGTAACAATTTATTTTTTTAATGTTAGAGGTGACACTTTAAATATGTGTATGAGGAGAAAGAGAGTGCACACAAGCAAGTGAGCTTTCTGTGTACGAGGCATTGTTCTAAGTGTGATATTTGTGTTAATTCATTATCATAAAGCCCTCTCACGAGGCACAATATTATTGTCATTTTATGGATGGGGAAACTGAGGCACGGTAAGTTTAAGAGCTTACTTACTTTCACTTAGCTAGTAAGTGGCAGAGCTAAGATTCAAACACAGGTAGTTTTGCTCCAAAGCAGATATACTGCTTTCTTCTGGATCATCTACTATACGAAGGGTCAGCAAACGTTTTCCATTAAAGGATCAATAGAAAATATTTTAGACTTTACAGGCCATATGGTCTCTGTTGCAAGTATTCAACTCCACAGATACAGCACAAAAGCAACCGTAGACAGTGCAAAAACAAATGTGCGTGGCTGTGCTCCAATAAAACTTTATTTGTGGACACTAAAATTTGAGTTTTATGTAATTTCCAGATCATAAAATATTATTTTGGGTTTTTTTTCACCTTTTAAAAATATAAAAGCCACTCAGCTCACGGACCTTACAAAAAGAGGAGGTAGGCTGGATTTGCCTGCTCATACTATACTCTTTTTGTGTGAGATATCAGGATAAAGTCCATTCATTTACTAACCCATTCAGGTAAGAAACAGAGCGGGTGTCATACTAAATTCTGGGGGTACCAGGGTGAATGAGAACAAAAGCTCTCCGTTCCTCTTGCCATTCTGCATACTTAATGGACCATGACGTTCTGCCTCTTCTCTTGCCTGCTTTTTAAAAATTTGTCTGTATTTCTTGTCCATTGCATGTACCAGACATGTTCACGTTATCTCATTTAATCTTCATAGCCAGTGGTATTATCTCAGTTTTATAGGTTAGGGAAGTATAAAGTTAAAGAGCCTAATTAGCTAGCCAGTTACTCTCAGCCAGGTGAGTGGCGGAGCCTAGATTCAAGTGCAGGTTTGTCTTACACTGAAGCTGGTGTTTTTTCTTCTCTTCTCTACTGCCTTCTCTCTGCTCCTAGGGATGTATGGAACTATGATGAACTGTTTGTGACCCTGTCAAAAGTAAATTTGTTTATCTCAGTTCTTTTTTTTTGTTTTTTAAAGATTGGCACCTGAGCTAACAACTGTTGCAAATCTTTTTTTTTTTCCTGCCTTTTCTCCCCAAATTCCCCCAGTATAGTTGTATGTTTTAGTTGTGAGTCCTTCTAGTTGTGGCGTGTGGGACGCTGCCTCACTGTGGCCTGACCAGCGGTGCCATGTCCGCACCCAGGATCCTAACCAGCAAAACTCTGGGCAAACGAAGCAGAGCGCGCAAACTTAACCACTCGCCCACAGGGCTGGCCTCATGTTTATCTCAGTTCTTGAATTCATGTTTATTTTCGCTTTTCTTCCATTTTCCTTGATTCTACCTTTGGAAGATATTACCCAAGTTTGATAGAAATGTTCTGAGTTTTCTTGGTTTCCCAGTCAAAGAAGCTAAAAATAATCATGGAGCTAGTCAGCAGTGTAACTAGTGGAAAAATGCATTGATGCATGGGATTAAGAGGGGAGGAAAACCCAAGTCCTTTGCTGATGCCCTCTATAGCCTCTTGGTCTTGAAAAAATGGACCTGTATCCCCAGGGTGCTCTGACAAAGAAATGGGTTCCATATGAGTCTTTGGGGTTATTGATGATTCATAGGTGGTCTAGAGTAGACCTTTAAGAGAGTTTCTTTGTGGACAGTACCTCTAGAAGCGAAATGGTAAACAAAATTGTTCATGTATACCTTTAAATAAAGAAGTGGACTGATTAATTCATGGGCGACAACTTAACCTCCCTCTCTCTGGCTACTTGTGGGCTCCCAAGAAGCCTCTACTATGCCTTTCCCAGTGACAATGGGAAATTCCAAGTTGTGGGTATGGGAAAATCCAAGTTGTGGTTCCTGTTAGAAAATGGAAACACTCAAGTAGACTTGGATAAACTAAGATCTGGGACTGAAAGCAGAGGTCCTTTGGGTTTGACTACTGGTTTCCTCGTAGTTCTCCACTACTTCATCATGGTGGGGTCTGTATTTAATGTAACATTTTAATATTCTGTAACATGGAATAGGTCATATTTTGGTAACACATATGTTAATACCTTTAACTTGAAAATTGCTTGAGTTTATCATGGCAGAGTCTGTTTGGATATATGCAAAATATAATTAGGTGTGCATGAAGCTAACTTTATATACCCTTCAATATGGCTTCTCTGGATAATCCTGTTAGAAACCACTGGTGCACCTGCTTTGTATTTAAGGATCCCAGAAAATGGCACCCTCTTTGGTAGTTGTCTTAATTAGGGCCATTCGGGGCCCTCTTGGTTTTCCCCAGATGTCAAGGCAGAACACAGTATTAGGCTTACACCATAGTGGTTTCATACTGAGTCACAATCAAGAGCATAGTATGGGCAGAGGAAATGGTCATATTTTCCAAAAGTCTTACCACCTGTTCAGTGGCTGTCAGGATTATGATGAAAAGACATGAATGGAAGCAATGTGACACGTATAATTGACACAAAAACACGTGGTCACCTGATTAGAGACAGTAGTCAAAGGGTGAGCTGTTTACTTACTCATCAACCAGTCTCAATCCCCTGGCCCGGCTCCCCCACTAGGTTCCCTAGTCTAGTGTTAAAACCTGGTAAAGCCAAGAGGAGGGGTTGGGTTTGGATCCCCAGTTCCCATCATGGATAGATGACTGTCTTTTGCTTTGGCTCCTTGCCAGCCATATTGGTAGTAGGGAGCTCTCTCTAACTTGGTAGACTGCCTTACTTCGCATCACACAGATATGCCCAGATCACTCTCCGCATCACTTCCATTCCATCTCTGAGCCTTTATTTACACCATTTCCCCTCCAGTCCTCCCCGACTTAGGACGCCTTTGCTCCTCTCTTTTGCTGGAGTCTGTTCTCTCCAATGCCTGTGCCTCAAACCTCTCTGACTGCCCCAACCTGCATGGGATACTTATTTCTCTGGCTCTGTAGCCCTCAGTGTCTGTGCACTGCCTTTAACATTTAGCATGCGCTAACTTTTAGTTGTTCTCTTTTTAGAAAACAGCCCCTGCCTTTATCCTAATTACTGTGGTTATCCCAATTCCCCTTGTCTTTATCTGTTTAGGAAAGTTTCTCTCAGCACGTAAAAAGAGAAATAACCAATAGAATTTATAGTTTGAACATTATCTATAACTAATTCTGTTAGATTATCTTCATCCAGCGCCTAAAATAATATATGATACATAGAAGCCCTCAAATATTTATTGAAATAAATGGCATAGCAGTTTTATATATTTGAAATATTATAAAATATATATGTGAAAACATGTATATATGTATAAATATATGGGTACAAATATATATATATGTGTGTATGTCTAAATATGGAGCACCCTCATGTAGCCATCTCAACCTCATTATTTATAGTGGCCTTTATTTGGTCTGATACCAATGAGCTACTTATTATATACAACCACGTGTCACTTAACAATACAGATACCTTCCAAGAAATGCGTCATTAGGCAATTTGTTGTTGTGCAAACACCAGAGAGTGTACTTACACAAACCTAGATAGTATAGCCTACTACACACCTAGGCTCCATGATGTTAATCTTATGGGACTACCATCATGTATGTGGTCCGTTGTTGGCCAAAATACTGTTATGCGGCTCATGACTGTAATGAGGAGGTGAAGGGAAGAAGTGATGTTGGGTCAACCCTAACTTTATTTAAAGTTTTTTTGCTTTAAGCACCATCTTTGCTACAGTGACAAAACTGGATTGGGAACCTGCTATATTTTATTTAGAGGCATTTCTCAAATAAATTTGTATTAACAAAAAGGTTTCTGTCCACATTTCTTGAAGAACATTTTAAGGAATCATTCCTCAAACCCCTCCAAATTCTAAAAGAGCAAAATTGCTGGTAATTAAATGTTTGACATTTATTTTAGCTAGTGCTTATTTCAAGAGACGTTTTTATTATGACGGTTTATTCTTCTCTAGTTAGGAACAGCTCAGACTTGAACCAGACGCTTCCCAGCTAAGCTAGAGGGCTAGAGTGTCTGTTGGACTGTGAGCAACCTTGGCTTCTCCTGTGTCATTAAGACTGGACCAGGAACTCTGGACAGCATGATCATCCTTACTTACAGGCCGGGAGTTCCCCCACAACCCAGACTGAGTGCTGTGGAGATGCCTAATAGTATGGTGCTGATCACTGTGGCTGTTCACACAGCTGTGTGGTTACTCTGTGGGCCTTGCAGACTGTTACGCAATCCCCCTACAACTCTTATTCTCTTTTTGAAGCCATGAGCTGGCTGGCCAGAAGGTCATGCTAATGGCTTTCCCAAATACGCCCCTATAGGCTGTCAGGGAAAGGCGTAGTCTATATACCTTTTCCACCTAAGAAATAGCTAAAGGGATAAAATAAAAGCAATCTTGAAAATGTGCTGAGCTCCAAACCTGGGATGGTGAGGGGAAGGTACAGGAGTATCATTTTTTTTTCTTTTAATTCTCATCACCCTGGGAAGAAATGAACTAACCCTAAAGAACCATCTTGTATAAAACGTCTCAGAGTTTCTGGGTTTGTGTGTGTGTGTGTTGTCTTTGAAAAAGTAATAATATGCGTAATAAAATTGTTTTTAAAAGCACCAAAGGGTAAATTAGGAAGTTTCTTTCTTACCTCAGACCTTAGTTTCAGAGGCAACCGTTGTTATCATTCTTCTGACTGTTTCTACAGCTATCTACCAGCATATTTGTGTGTGTGTTTGCGTGTATACATTTTTATCTATGTACATATATGTGTATGTGTATATATGTTTTTATGTGGATGTGTTCTTTTGTTTTTGCTTTTTACACAAACGGATGCACATTGCTCTGTGCCTTGATTTCTCTTTAACCTAGCAATATTCTTGGAGAAAAATCTATATCATTTTGCATAGGTCCACCTCATTTGTAAACAGCTGTTTAGTAATTCATTGTATCAGTGTGCCCCAATTTATTTAACCAGTCCTCTGTTAATGGCCATTGATGGGATGGTCCATCTTTTAAAACTGCTTCTTTGTAGTTAAACCTTACTGACTCTAAAACGACTTACATAAAAGAGGTGCGAACGTCTGGATAGGTTCTCTTCTACTTTAAGGAATTTTGAATTCTGTTTGTTTTTTAAGCCATTTTCAGAGTTGTCCTGCCATGACTGTTTTAAATAGCAGCCTCAGCGTACTGATCCTGATTTTTGTTTTTAGTCAGTAGGGTATAATATTAAGAATCCTGGTAATAGATGCATTTCTGTGGAAGGGGATGGTAATGATATTTATAAGGGTAGAGGCTGCCCCTGGAAAATGAAGCAGGCCTGTTTTGTAGAGTCCATCACTGAAGCCTGGTATTCCTTCCTAACAGTCACCCCATGCCAGTTTTAAACAGTCCTCCAGTTTATGTTTCAGGGAAGCTGGGTATTTTTCTGTGGTTTCTTCTTCTGAAGCCATAGAACCCCAGCTTGCTAGTTTTAAAGGCTTGGTTGTTAACACCTCTAAAATTCATGAACCAAAGAGTAAAACCCTAATTGTGTACATTTTATGCTGCAGGTTTCTTTTTTACTTTCCTTTTTCCTTTTGGTAACAAACTCCTGCTATGCTGCCCCTTATTTTAGTGATTTTATTTATTTGTATTCTATGGTTATTAAT